>NW_023501477.1:344-332745 GCF_013396195.1 Fusarium tjaetaba
TATTTGCAGTTGAGATTTGTGGTTGTGAGCTTATTCCAGCACAGAGAACCTAGTTTCAAATGATACCCTCGCATCCATATCTGTCTGATGATTGATTGGTGAAAATGTGCACTTGACTGTTGCCCATATCGGTTAAACTTTCGGGCGCACACCGATACCGCTGAGTGAGTCATGCCATGTCGGTGGTCAGCCGTTTATAAATTACCCCTCTATCTCTCACCAACCACGTCTCTTTCTCATGTTCTTCTTCAATCCTCGCACATACCTGCAACACAGGACAGAGATCCATCATCATGCCTGTCAAAATCCTCCCTGGCCTGCCAAGGGCTGGCTTCCTAGATCTTCCCTTGGAAATGCGCGAGCAAATCTACATACAATACTTCACCATCGAAGGGGGCTACATCTACGATGCCGAATCCGACAAGTTAATACAGGCCAATCGATGTTCAATTGACCTATCACTTCGACGTGTCTGTCGCACGGTTGCTCTCGAAACATACCATTACCCTTTCACTCTCAACACCATCACCTTCTCAACAGCCTACAGACGGGCTTGGAGAAAGAAGGCGGCTATGTTTGACGTTGTTACAACCTATCACTTCCGTCTTCTAGGTGCCATGCTAGAACGGCTCAGACATTGCTTGACTCCCGATATGTACAAGACACCACCCACCCAGCACGACTCTAGGTACACGTCAGTTGTGGCAAAGAGGATTTCCGACGTAGTTGATCGAGAGACCCGCCATCCAGAACTTAATGCAGATTCAAATGCAAACTTCTACATGCTAGACTTCAAGGATGGCAAGGGATTCAAGACGATGGAGGCGACCTCACAAGACCATCGGGGCACGACAACAATATATCAAGCAATCGCGCATATACCTACTTGCTAAAGCAGATTGCAAATCGGAATCCTGAGAAGTTCAGGGAGGCAATTAATGATGTTCTTCCATGGTGGGCTGAGTCCAAATCCAACCCAACATCAGACTTTTTCGAACTTGGCTTCGACTTCTGGGCAATACCTTCAATGCACGAAATCACGCATACGATCAAAGAGCTTCAGTTGGAGGAACGATGGGATGAATTGGACCTGTGGCATTACAGCGAATATCTAAAGGAGGGCTACACTGGTACAAGGTACTGTTACCAGCGCAAGCATTTCTTTTCGGCTGCAGCCTTAGCCATTCGCTTCCTGAAGAGCATGTCACAGACCCAACGCCTTCTCATCACCAAGTTAATACTCAATGAGGATCGAATGGCTGTTGGGAACCCTGAGTGTCACATAATTGGCTTGATACCTTTCACGAAGGAAAATCCTCAGCTATTTATTGAGCATCGGGTTAACCTATGGCGAAATATTATTCCTCGGTCCTGCGAAGAATGCGAGCTCAGGACTTTCCCCACTCGTAACGAGTCCATCATTCCACCTCCTGAGTATGAACTGAATCAACATCAGATATATCATGCACATGCCAGCCGAACGATTTGCCGTTTTATTATGCATACCCTTGAATCTTTGAGGGAAGGATTGCCACCTAATTCCTACTCTTTCATCTTTGACGGACAACCTGATTTAAACCATTCGACGGGGATTTTCCGATATCTCACGGAAATCCAAATCGCCTGGTTAACTGCATATACCGATTGCGTGGCCTATGGAGTTCTTACACCACCAGAAAGCAACACTTACCCATTTCAAACCTGCGCGTCAACTGCCGAAATCCTCTCTATCCAAGACAGAAGTTCAATCGTTCAATGCAACTTTACCCTTGACCAACCTTGGAACTATCGTGAGATCGCAGGGGATGACGACGACAACATTGAGGGGCGAGATTCGGTTCGCAATATCATGCGAGACTTTGATGAAGACGATCTGGATTTTGACAAGCTTCATATCTCGAATAGTAAGATAGATTGGATGCAACTCCAAGGAGAGCTTTTTGAAACAAGACCACGCTCTAGCTTACCAGAAGGAGAAACCAAAGTCCTCGATCACAGAGGCTTAAAAGAATAATCAGACACTATATCTGAGCATTTGTTCAATGAGATATAAAAACCTTTATTGGTAGCTAATATGTAGCCCGTATTCTCACTCGTTACCTGTGTTCCAAGCCTGAAGGTTGACTTCATAGCCGTCATGCCAATGTATGCAGTAGTGACATACTCTCTGTAAGCTGTAAAATAAGTCTAGTAGATGGTGGTCGTCGTTTGCATATGCACAGTCATTTATATGATTCTCAGCTTTATATTGTCCTCGCAAGGTTCTACAGTATGATGGCAAGGGGTTGCCCATGAAGATCACAACTTCAGTATCCAGCTCAATAAGTAACAGGTTGGTTGGTTCAGCGTTTTAGTCGCCTGCGTACGCTACTACCATTTCCATGACTCTTTATCCCTTTAGAAAGGAGAGCATACAGCGTTTTTGAATGGGGCCAAAGTAGGCAGCACAAAATGCACCATATAAGCCACCAATGCTCACCGGCATATACGAGGGAAGACGACTTGCCCTTACACAATTTTGGCTTGGCCTCAATTCATAGCTCTAGAGTTCCGTCCACTTCTAGCAACAGTTACTGGAGTCTTATGTATACCTTCCAGGATCAAATGGCCCGGCGTGGCTACCGATACGACGCTCTTGACAAGGTCACTAGCTGAACAGCCTCTATTGGTGACGTGCTCTAAGATCGTTTGAGTAGTCGCATCCGCATGGTGATAATTCAGGGAACAGGCATCTTAACCTACTACGTTTACCGAAACCGTAGCAGACACCACCATAAGGTTCCAAAGCATCAGGGTAAGACCAGTTACCGTGAATAATAGAGAGTGGCTAGATGGTAGCTAACAGATCTTTACTTTTATCAGCGCTGACGAGCATTCCTCGCAGTTATACATGCTTCAAGGCTGGAAAGTCACAGTATTGAGTAACTAGTGTCCCAGTCATTTACAAACGGTTCTCGGTGCCAATGCTACTTGGGGCAGGCTGATTCAATAGCTCGGGACGGATCATCCGTAGACCGTATATGAACGCCGATTCTTTATTCCAAGACTTAAGTCTGAAGCCTCATCCTCGAAGCGATGAAGATCTCCAGCCAAGTCTTGTGGGCTGTTA
Organism: Fusarium tjaetaba; assembly: GCF_013396195.1. Lineage (NCBI taxonomy): Eukaryota > Fungi > Ascomycota > Sordariomycetes > Hypocreales > Nectriaceae > Fusarium > Fusarium tjaetaba. The sequence goes on from NW_023501477.1 coordinate 3,454, forward strand.
GCTTGGTACGTACAGACCAGTAGTAGAGGCTATACTCTGCGGTAACACCATCGCCTCGAGAAGGTTGGCAGAGATGCAGATGTTTCAGTCGAGAAACCCAAAGTCGAGAACCTGACCCTCTTTAACGTCTAAGGAGAGATAGCTCTGCAAGCCAGGGACTGGGGAGCAATTCTTGATCGCGCACGCGAATCACAATGGGAGGGTGCAAACCGTGCTTCTCAAATCCTTAAATAGCAAAGATCGTCGCTATCATATCACTCAAAAGTCTCGCTTAACGAACCCTGGATGTATCAAGAGGCGGGGTAACATTGACGTCCAAAGTCGCTGTGCGGAGACATTTCAACTCACTCATGTTACAATGGATATTTTTGAGGATATTGACTCTGCCATGGGACTTATTCAGCTTGATGGTTGGACTGCTGCTCTTACAGGAGTTGGCCTTGTTTTCTGGTATATTGTCTAGACGATTCATCAATGGGCCCGCCTGCGCCACTTCAAAGGCCCTGCCATTGCGGGTTTCAGTCAATTATGGCTCATCTCGCGGGTCAGTGGTGGTCGTACACATGTTGGCCTTTGATAAGCTTGCAAGAAATATGGTGAGTACAACTGCTGCGCCTTGTTATGCGCGCGATTTTACCAGGTTACTTTGTCATACCTTGTGGTCTCGTTGTACATGGTGTCATTCTATCGCCTTCATCGCAACACTTTGATTTGCCAACTGACACCGGTGGACAGGCGACATCGCCCGCGTAGGACCCAACGACTTCATTACATCCGACCCAGATCTAATGAAACACATGCTCAATGTGCGCACACGATACAAAGGCTCCAACTGGTACGACGCCATGCACCTGGATCCAACAAAACACAACGTTCTGTACCAGCGCAACGATGATCTGCACGCCATCACTCGTTCGAAAATGGCAGCAGCCTATTCCGGCAAGGAAGTCGATAACATCGAGACAACAGTAGATGAGAACGTCGAACGGTTGCTCGAATTGCTTGATTATGAATACATATCCGAAGATATACCTTTTGACTTTGGGTACAAGGCCCAGTATTTCACTCTCGACGTCATTTCTGCGCTGGGATTTGGTGAGGCGTTTGGTGACTTGGAGACCGACTCCAATGTGAATGGTTACATCACTGCGACGAAAGAGAGTATGCTGACAATCATCACTACCACTGTGATGCCTTGGTTGATCAAACTGTTGCAGCTTCCCATTTTCAAAAGCATTCTGCCGTCGGAGATGGACAAAGCTGGTGTGGGTAGAGTTATGGTGATTGCGAAGAAGGTTGCAGCCGAACGCTTTGGTCCAAATCCCAAGTTTCAGAGAGGCATGATTGGCTCGTATGTTTCTAGGGGATTGCTTCAGCATGAGGTTGAATCCGCGATTCTGATGCAAATTTGAGTAAAGTTCTCACTGCTTCAACGGGTAGCTGATACTCCACAAGTCTAGCGGGTGCTGATACCACGGCCACTGCCATCCGGGCAAACCTACTCTACATCACATCCAACCCTCGCGTAGTTCACGCAATGAGAGCAGAGATCGACAACGCTAAATCAAGTCATCCAATCGTCACCGACGCTGAAGCACGAGCAATGCCATACCTCTAAGCCGTTATCAAAGAAGGCCTTCGAATCCACCCGCCAGTCGTCGGCCTCATGAGCAAGGAAGTCCCTCAAGGTGGTGATACCTTCAAAGGGCAGTATCTACCTGAAAGAACCAAGATCGGCTATTGTGCCTGGGGTATATTCCGCCGAACCGACATCTGGGGTGAAGACTCTGATGAGTTTCGTCCAGAAAGATGGCTACATTCCTCTGTTGATAGCCTTCGTATTATGGAAGGGACTCTTGAGCTTGTTTTTGGATACGGACGGTGGCAATGTGTTGGGAAGAATATTGCCCTAATAGGGCTTGATAAAGTTTTAGTTGATGTAAGTCTTACACAAGGCGACTCAACCTATTTTTGACCCATTTGCTAATGCGTGAATGTATCTGTAGCTGATCCGGCGTTTGAATCTTGCTGTCGTCGATCCGATCAAATCATGGCAGTCCATCAATGTTGGTGTCTTCCTGCAATCGGAATACTGGATCAAGGGATATGAACGGGCAGGTCTATCGTGAAGTTCTTCAGTTGCTTAAAGAATGGCGGTCATTTGTCTCTTTTCTTTTGAGGTGTTTAGGGTGTCGCGCACGCGACTTGAGATGACCACCATGCGCATAATGACATATGAATACGTAAAGCCAGAAAGGTAACGGAAGAGAATGGGCGAACACTTTGATGGAACACGCCAGCTTTTCAGTTGAACAGAACCTTTCTCACCCCGAACGCTATGTATGGCTGGTCAGCATACGATATGAGCAACTATCGTGAATTGGCATCGAGTATAGTATGCGAGAAAATAGTGAAAACGTAACTTTCTTGGACTTGCATGATCCAATGAATCTGCTATTAGACGGCTGATGGTCTGATCCAGATACGCCATCAGCCAAGCTGGATGCGAATATTACGCTTTCTGCTTTACACAAATGCCATATACGAATTGATCCTGATCTCAATTTCCAAGAGCAACCATCCAACGATCGGCCCAAGATCCCCATTCTTTCTCAACGATCCAAGCGATATTTCCAAATCATAACAGAGCACCAACTACAGGAATAGGATGGAATGTCTCATTCTTTGAACTAAGATGTTGTCAGCAGTGTTGATAAAGGCGCAGAAGACAGAACTTACGGTAGGTCGAGCATAAGAGTGCTCATACTTGACGCTAACGTCCTAAGATGCGGTCGATGGTGCTTCCGGGCTCAGCACGTACTGCTTGTACCATGGCCAGAAAACCTCGAGCGCCCAGACTCTCAAGCGCTGGACACCAGCGATGACACGGAAGGTTGAGGGCAGCTCCTCTGTCGAGCCAAAGCCACGACTAGTCGTCCAAAGAATCTGCAAATCACTCAATCAGACACCATAAAAACTCAAAGAGGAAAATGCACTCACCGTCTTGCGATCGACAAACATGGAAGCCACGAACTTCCATTCATGACCCTGGACGATCACACCAGGAATGAAAGGTAGATGCTCCAGATCATCACCAGCAAGCTTTTCCAAGTGTCTCCACTGAGCCGCATGCTATACGCCCATCTGGAGTGCGGCCTTCTTGCCACTCTCATCACCGCGTTTCGTCTCGATGCTGAATGAGATGGGACAGTCGGGGATGTAGTCGGTGTGGTTGATGGAAGCGTCCTCGAGACTCGCGCGGATAGTATTGATGGTGGCCGTGAAGTTTGGCTGCGCTGGATCGTTCTCCGGATTGATGTAGCAGACGTAATTAACCTTCTTGCCCGAGGCGGACTTGATCTTGTACTGGGGGATGGTGCTAGCGCTGGTGCTGTTTCTGAGTGTTAGCGAAGTTTGAGAGAACAAGAACTAAGGGACTAACCAAGGCGCAAATCCATCGAGTTGTGGGAGGCGAGAGTTTGATCCGTGGAAGACGGCGTTGAGGAGGGGGAGGTGAACGAGCCCGTTCCATGCATGCTCATCGAACGAGCTGTCGCTACAGCGGATAGCCTCTGTCACAAGAAGCATGACATCGCTAAGGGGAATTTTTCGGTGGGAAGCGGGGGGGTGTTGCTTCTCATCCTTGTCGTACATGCCAGGCGTGAAGGACCCATGAGCAGGGGGAAGCGATGAGATCTCTTCCTATTCTGTGTCAGTCGGCAAGCCAGACTATGAGCGAAAGGAATTTGCTAACCTCGAGATACTTTGGGATCGCCCTGTTCCCATCAGAAATATTCTTCATGTCCTGGTACAGTTCCTTCAAAGACTCAGGGACGTTTGAGTCCGACACGTTGAGCGACTTCTGGACTAGGCCATATGGCTGGGCCGACAGAGCGGACAAGTGCTTCGTCAGCGATGACTGCTTGGATATACTGGTACCCTGGCGCGAAGAGCCACGTTGCGAAGAAGTATCCGTCACAGATCGCGACCCTTGCTGTCTCGGTGTCTCATCGCCGGACTCATCACCGCTCGCCTCCTCCTCAGCGCGCGCAAGCAACATTTTGGAAAGCCCAAGCTTGCGCTTCTTGGGAGCGGGAGTAGCAGGCTGTTCCTCCATGTCGCCAGAGAGCGGAGGCGAAGGCGGGAAATTGACGTCGGAGAGGGAGCGCTTCTTGGTGATGGGTTGCAGGGAGGGAGGTGGATGAGGAGGGAGGTCGTCGAGCCAAAAAAGAATGCGTTGATTGATGCTGCTCATGATGCATGTGGGAGAGAAATGTGAGATCATGACAAGTCCTGCTGAAATGGATCTGAAGCTGAGGCGAAAGTGGAGTCAGTTGGTGATGCTTGGCTCTGGTCGACAGAGCAACCAAAAAATGCCAGTGTCAAGGTCGGTTCTACCAAAAAAGAGTCAGTGCAGCCTCGGGGGAACAATCTTCCGCTTCTGAACGCTCAATCAATCAACAGCCCGTGCTACGATGATGAACGGAATTACATTTCACTAAATAATCGAGTGAATAAATAGTCTCAAAATGTAAACTGTTCCGTAATAGAAGATCGCTTATTGTTCACAGCTCAGCGGTCATGATTCAATTGTGCTGCTCTCGTTGCGCTGTCAGTACAGTGGGTGGGTAGTGGAAACACATTAGCCGGAAAGCATCAATTGACACAAATAATAAAGTTAAAAGAAACGCCTCAAGTGCGAGGACCTCTAGTAAAGTTTAGTGACACATAAACATTCCAACCTTTCATAAATATTTTATGTTTATGCTATTATTACTACTTAAATTGAGCTGTGTTGGTATTATTCTTTCTACTACTATGCAGATACAGGGTAATGTGCTATCATAACGTTTCGCAAACATGGACAAACAAGCCAGCTACAGCGGGCCAGCCCCACCTCCCAAGCTCGGTAAACCAATGCCCCGAGCCCCTCCAAAATTAAGTATTTATCTGAACCCTAGTTATGATGCTCCCCTCCAGTGTGTGTCTTACTCGACCCCTACTCTTTTCACCCGCAGGCATCCAGCATTTCCCAGAATAAGCCCGCGGCAATTGCACACACGCGACGCAAGTGAATTTATGACATGTCCTGCGACCCATTTATGTTTTCTCTCACTCTACTTCTATACTTTATGCCCTATGGCCCTGTCTCAAAATAGCGGCCGAGTACCTGTAACAGATCAGCCGACAAGTCCAGAGCACGGCACATACCACAGTTTACTCACAGGATTATTCCAAGCAAGGCCATCATGAGGCCGATGACAGACTTATCAGCAACATCTTTACCGGAAATGTACCAGCCGATAGCAACGATAATGCAGGTTTTGCCGTGAGCGACTACGGTACTAGTCACCGGACCCATTTCCGCAATAATGAAGAATTGAGAAACGTTGACCAAGGCTGCAAAGATGCCAGACTGTACGCCTCATTAGCAGAGAACGAATTTTACGACGTTGAGCGGATACGAGCTTACCATGAGAATCAAGACCCAAAGGTCTAGAGATAAACCGTCCAGTTCAGGAGCCTTATCAACAAACGGAATAAAGTACAGCAGCAGGAACGCAGACAAAGGAGCCTGGTTGAGTAACAACTGCATACTCGTCATACTAAGCTGTTTTCTATAACTCTCAAGCCAGACAGTGTAAAGCGACGAAAAGAAAATACCCAGAAATGCAAAGACGACACCCAACAGCCCAGTCGTAGCCGCACTCGCACTCGTGGCTTTGGTGTCAAAATACGACACCATCCCGACACCAACACATGCCGGAACTAGCGCCATACAAGCATAAAAGGGGAGAGTAGCTCTGTAGAGCACAAAGTTCATAGCAGCCACACAAGGTGTTATCAAGATACGGGAGATCTGGTAGAATGGCACAGACGAGTATGCCAGCGAGAGGTTGGGAAAGATGACGTTGAGGGCCATGACGGTGGAGAGCGGTATCATCTGTCGAACAGCGACGGATTTGGGTGTGAAGAAGGCGAATCTGGGGCGGGAGAGAATGAAGAGCACAAGACCAGTGATGGTGAAGTGGAACGCTGCGAAGGAGAGTTGTGCGTGTTTGAGGGAGTTGCCAGAGAGGATAGCTTTGTTTGTGAAGACCTGAAGCACGGTAAGAATCGCGGCGTTCAAAGAGAAGAGGGGGATATACAATCAAGACTGTCGCGACAACGTTGACCAATGTCCAAAACGTTGACTTCGTCGCAGAGCTCGATGCTCTAGGCACAGGCTGTTGTTCTTGTTCCTTCTGTCGCACATGATCGTGGTGCTCGGATAGAAGCGGTTCATCATCGTGAAAGAGGTCATCGAGCTCGAAGTCACTTGGTCGTCTACCGAAATCGTCATCGTCGATGTTGGACGTCTGAGGTGAAGAGTCTATTGTTGTTGCAGATGAAGACGGAGATACTTCCTCGGGGATGAGGTACAGCTTTGAACCTGCTGCTGGAGACATAATGAAGGGTAAGGAGTGTACAGGTTAGATGAATGGGCAGAGAGTGAAGAGGTCGAGCTGTGTGTGTTGAGAGGCAACGAGGTGAGGTAAAGCGGGTGATGTAAGTGTAGTCTCAGCACTCAACTCAGAATGACACTTGGGCAAATCACTTTCTGGGAGCATATCACTATCAAGATGGATGAAAAAGATAAGGTCACCGACTTGTCATTGGGCCAAGTACTTAGAAGCTAGGCCTCGCTTTTCTCCATCTCCATTCAAGGGTTCATCCCCTGAGCACTGAGGGAGCTGGCATTTTACTGCCCCACGCAGGACAACTCTAATTCCAGCACAGAATCACAGTAGAGTTTACTCGTTGCTTGCCGCAGGGAGCATGAAAGCTGAAAACTCGGAAGACCTAAAATGAACTTAGTAAAGAGGCCCCCGAACTGAGGCCAAACTACTAAGACTTGTATCCCTTAGGCTCAAGGCTCAAGTTTTCTCGCCTTCCACATCCCGCTCCGAATGGGCGAAGACCATCGAATTTGTGGTCTCGGACTGGAAGATAAGCTTTGCCTAGTACAAGGGCGGCAGGGTTAGTAGCGCGGTCGGATTTGTCTCATCCCTTCACGGGAGGGGATGGCGCCCGACGAGACAGACTAGTAGTTGTTGACGACAAAAGCTAGACCAAAAGGGAGAGCGGGCCCCTGAAGGGTTATCGAGGGGTATCTAGATCCCCCGGACGGCTGCGCGCTCGACAGTAGCTAGCGTATAGCCAAGTGGCCTACATTTCTGCATCTCAAGAGCGATGCGCGTTGTGTACTAGTCCGAAAGTGATTAGGGATTCTAAGAGTCCTGATCGGTTACACTTCTGTAGCGCTGAGATCCGAGCAACAAATGGTAAGCATATCAGTAAGACAGTCGAAAGAAACGGCATCATTGGAAGTAGAGTTGGATGATGAATAGAATAATAAGACACTTCTAGAACAATTCTATGACGTAGGTAAAGCTGCTTCCATCGTAGTCGTCGTAGCATTAATCTGACCCATGAGATTATCCCCAGGGCACCTCTCTTTCTCAAGTTTCATATTGAGAATAATATGTATCTCCGGACAATACTTCAAAGCCTCTTTCCTAGTCTCAGGAAACTTCCAGACGTCTTGGTCCACCAGATTCCCATGTGCTTGAAGGTTATACCCCATCGGCCTTGAGGTGATGTTGTTTTGAACGGCAAAGGGGCGATCTGAAGTCATGGCTAGTTTTGCATCGGGGAGGACCTCGAGACGTGTGCCGAACCATGAATCATCAGCTGCACTGTCGTTGTATCGTGATTGGAAGCTGAGGATCTGCTTGATGGCTGAGATGCGACGGAGGGAGAGATCGCCGTAGACTGCAAGGGCTTTGTTTTCTCTGTTGCTGGATGTTTGTTAGTTGTTGGAGAGCATAAGAAAGAGGTATCTTACTCAGCAGAACCTGCCCAAGTATAATCTAGCCAGTCATTCAAGCTCAACTCCGAGTTGGCACATAAGATACTATCCGAGCTGAACATCAAGAGCCACTCTACCCCAGGCAGGAACTCATCATAGAACCTGGTATCAGTAAGAAGACGGCTCCTATCCTCCCTCGATCTGATCTTCCACGGCTGCGGCAGCTGCATGAGCTCAATCTTGCCCAAACCCTGCTGAACCTGGATCCCGAAAGCTCGACCAACAGTCCACACGCTTTTTTGAGATCCGATGAAGATGAAGCGCCAATCTGGGGGCACAACGCCGATCATGTGGAGGATCAGAGGGACTAGAAGGGGTAATGGCTCATATTCAATGATGAGAGCTACTTTGGAGGCGTTGTAGTTCTTTCGGGGGTCATTGTTGGGAGACCAGTCGATGGCAATCGAGGGGAGGTTCTGGCGAGCTGAAGCGATAGCAGGTTTGCATTGTGGGAGAATGACGAGTGCGATGAACCATCTGAGAAGCTGTTAGATGATGCGCCGATGAAAGCGGATGTGTCGCTTACGCAAAGAGTAATGCTGCGATGGCAAGGAAAGGCGCTTGAAGAGAATCTCGCCGAAGCTTCGAGTTGATAAAGGAAGGCATCGTGACTCAGAATTGTAGATTTGGCGAGGAATGGCATGAAAGAGCAAGTGCATAAAAGAAAAGTAATGAGAGGCCTTGAAATCGCGGTTGGTTCAGCGACCCTCTTGGCTTAGGGACAAGTGGCTCTGAAGGACAATGCATGATTCCAAACTAAAAGAACAAAGTGTCTGCATGTTCATAGTTGGCCTTTGTGAACAGGCAAAGGAGTGGGCATGAGTTTGTGGCGTACTTGGACTTGTCCATACCCCTTTTGGCAATCCCTTCGCAAGGTCTGCCACTAAGGTCTGGTCAGACTTAGGATACTCCGAGCATGGGGGCTAATTATCCAGCACGATTTGCAATGCTGTTCCGATTTATGCAATCGCACTTATTTCTGGGTGAGCAGCTTCTTTCAGTACCCGCCATCGCCATCAATCTCTACATGTCATCACAATGATCAGTTCAATCTTTCAAGCGCAGCGACGGCTATCGTCACTATCGCGAATCGCCATCATCGGACTGATTACCGTTTCCGGGTAAATACTCCCCTCTTCTATTGATAGCGACGAGACTGACAATTGCAGTATCCTCATCACCCTCAACCTGACAGAAGTGCCTCTACCGACCCTCCCAAAGATCACTCTTCACTATGCCAACCAATCCATATACAACGAGTCCAAAGTCGCTCTCCTCATAGAAAACAGACCGCAACCCATCATAGCCCCTCTGATCCTCAAATTCATGTACCAGATGCCGCCAGACTGGAAGTTCCGCTTCATGGGCTCCAACGAGTCAGTAGCGCACGTCAACTCCTCCGCCGCCATGCGCGAGCACGTCAAGTCTGGGAAATTGGACTTGACGTATATACCCTCGAATATGAGCACTGCGGGCCAAGAGATGATTTCTCGCTTCTTGACGAATTTATGGCTGTATGATACTGTACTGCAGCCGGCGGAGATGTTGCTTGTTTTTCAGACGGACTCCATACTCTGCGCGAATAATAAACGGACTATTGATGAGTTTTTGGGGTATGACTATGTTGGAGCGCCGTGGGATACGAGAGGAAAGTATGGTGGGAATGGCGGGCTGTCGATTCGTCGGGTAAGCAGTATCATCAGCATTCTGCAGAACCAACAGCGCGCCAATGATAGCGATCCAGAGGATGTATGGCTCTCAACACGCCTGGGCCATCATGTCGACGGTCGAGTCGCAAATGGCTCTGTATCCCAGCTATTCTCAGGCGAGATGAACGGCGGCCCTGGGGAGGTAGTACCTAACCCTAACTGCGAAGGCGACTTTGATGATGAGGAGTGTGAGCATGTGAACATGATGAAGCAGATGGAGCAGCCTGGACGACCGGGACAGTGGGTGAAAGGGATTGATGATTGGCGGGATGGGTCATATGAGCCTATGGGATATCATATTGGTGGAACGGGGTGGATGCATGGGACTATTTGGGGCACGAAGAAGAGACGGGAGCATATTTACAATTATTGTCCTGAGGCTAAGATGGTGCTGGATATGGATTGGGCGCCGTTTGTACCGGGGGACTGTGCGAAGGATTGGTAGATGGGGACGAGTGTGGCATTCGGAAATAAGTAGTCCGCATAGCAACAATGAGAACGTGCCATCTTTATCATGTTTCTCGAGGTTTAATTCGATAAGAGAACTCAGATGAATGGAAGCTAACAACTTGAAGCGTTGCAGGAAACCTTGAGTAGTAACAAAAGCTGGGAGCCACCAGTGACACCTCGAAACAAAACAAGTAGCTCAGAATTCAGACAAGATGTTACGAGTCTTGAGTATGAATAGCAAAGTGAACCAGATCGTATAAGTAGAGCTTTTCTGAGGTCAAAGCTACCACTAAATCAAAGAATGTTAAAAATATTAACCACTACTGGATACCTGCAGCCTTCATCCTCTCAAAGCACTGCCTATACGCTTCGTGAACCTCAGGGATCTCATACCCATACCCCTTCATCCTCTTCACCAGCTTAGTACTATCCAACTGACAATTACTCCGTCCAGCCTTGATCACCTTGGCCTGCTCCTCAACACTAAAGTTCTTCCACGTAAACGCCGGTCGAACAATCTCCTTGAACAAGCCGAGCACCTCGTTATGCGAGATAGCGCCCGGGTTTGTAAAGTTGTAAACACCGGTATCTCTGCTCTCTGCCAGGATGATTGATGCAGGGAGTAGGTCGTGTAGAATGGTGTTGCTGTTGGGTATGTCGACTACGAATTCGTACTGGGATATCTTGGTGACGAAATTGCGGGGGTTGAGATCGTCGCTGACTGGCATGCGAAGACGGAGTATCAAGATGTTGTCAAAGCTTGCCAAGATCTGTAATGAAATGATGTTAGACACGTATAGTACTGGGATCAGAAATACTCACAGGTTCAACGTGAGCCTTCGTCATAGAGTAGAAGCTCCCATCAAAATTCGGAGCATCAGTCTCCTTGAACCCCTTGCCTCCAACAGGATGCTCCTCATCATACTGATATATACACCCCGTCGCAAAAACAGTACAATGAACACCTCGCCGATGACACTCATCCGCAACCGTCAAAGTCCCAATGACATTCGAAAGGACAGTTTGCGCCTTGTTGTCTTCGCACCAATCGACGTTAGGTCGACCCGTACAGCCCGCAGCGTTGAGAACGTGCGTTGGTTTGAAGACCTCAAGTGCTTTGGCGACGTTCTCGCGATCTTCCATGCGGATTGTTGTGGTGTAGACTTCTTTGCCTTGGCGGAGGAGGAGGTCTTTCAGAAGGCCGGCGATCCAGCCGTGACCGCCCCAGATGAGGAATCGGTTTGGTCTACGGATGTGTAGGCCGTTTGTGCCATTTGAACCGTTGAGATCAATTCCAGGCATTGTGACGACTGTGTTGTGTAATGTGATGGGAGTTGAAGTATGAGGTATGAAGAAGGACGGTGGTGTACTGAACAGTTGGAGAGCGGAATCTTAGCTACGGGTAGAGCTGAGAAACAATCTGGATTACATACACTTTGCTATGTCTCATAAGTCTAAGCTTCATGTGCTTGGTTTGGAGTCCTGCAACAAGCAGTTCGAGGTCAATTTTGTTAGCTAATGTGTTGTGAAATGAGACACGGAGTGAAATAGTGGATAACTAAAATCGGGACTGTTCCATTAATCGTTGAGCTTCGTTCGGCGGCTGTAAGTTCCGCCACAAAGGGAGAAGGGGTTGAAGGGGAGAATAGAGTTTGGTGCATCGAAGGGCCTCACCCTGGCAGGGCTTGGGAATTGCACGGGAATACGACATTTGAAAACATTCATGAGACAAGGATATGAAAATAGTACACCTTTTCAGTCGGTGATGAAGATGAATGTTTTAATAGTCTTGGTTGCAGCTGTTAGAAAAGCTTTTCTTTAGGCTTTGCCCACCAATTACATCATTTCATCATCTCGATCACGGAATCATGGGCTACAGCTTTCTTCCCGAGCGGGATATCTGGCAGCACGCGCCCATTTTAACGGGTAGCACCAAATTCGAGACTCAGCAAGATGTCAAGAACATCATGATCACGGGAGGTGAAGGTTTCATGTATGCAATCATCAACGAGAAAACCGACAGAGTCTGACCAGAAAACAGTGCATCGTGGCTCGTCCGGCACCTCGTCCTCACTTACCCCGGCGTTTACAACGTCATATCATTCGACAAACTCGACTACTGCTCCTCTCTTAACAACACTCGCGCTCTCCGTGAAAAACCCAACTTCACCTTCTACCAAGGCGATATCACAAGCCCAAGCGAAGTGTTAGACTGTCTTAATCGCTATAACATCGACACAGTCTTCCACTTTGCAGCACAATCGCACGTCGATCTCAGTTTCGGTAATTCCTACAGTTTCACCGAGACAAATGTGTACGGCACACATGTCCTTCTTGAGAGTGCGAAAACAGTAGGAATCAAGCGTTTCATCCACATTTCTACTGATGAGGTTTATGGAGAGGTTGCGCATGGGAATGATGATCTTCCTGAAGCGAGTATTCTTTCGCCGACGAATCCATATGCTGCGAGTAAGGCTGCTGCGGAGATGCTGGTGAATTCGTATCAGAAGAGCTTTAAACTTCCTGTTATTATTGTGAGGAGTAACAACGTTTATGGGCCGCATCAGTACCCTGAGAGTAAGTTCTCGCCTGTCGTTTTGTTGCTTTGACTCTAATCTTGGTGGTAGAAATCATACCCAAGTTCATCTCACTACTTCACCGCGGTCAACCCGTGATCCTTCATGGAGACGGCAGTCCAACACGACGTTACCTCTTCGCAGGAGACGCCGCTGACGCCTTTGATACCATTCTTCACAAAGGCGAGATTGGTCAAATCTACAACATTGGCTCCAGCGACGAGATTTCCAACCATGAGCTCTGTCACATCATTCTTACCGAGATGGGTATCGATGTCAAGGATAAGACTGATTTCCAGCGCTGGGTGAAACATACACATGACCGTCCCTTCAATGACCAAAGATACGCTGTCGATGCGACTAAGCTCAAGATGCTCGGTTGGACACAAAAGACAAGTTTCGAGGAAGGGCTGAAGACGACGGTTGATTGGTATAAGCGGTATGGTGATAAGTGGTGGGGTGATATATCCCCGGTCTTAACGCCCTTTCCTCAAGCTCTGAGCAAGAAACAGGAGGAACAGGCTGTGACGCCTACGAGTCTTCCGGAGGTTTAATATTTGGTCTTGCTTGCTTAGCTGATATTGTGAGGGGCAATTAACGCATCATTCTGCGGGAATTAATTCATAGTTGGACTTTGTCATCATTATATTATACATTCATAGTCATCAAGCGGACCTTAAAGTAACAACACAGGGTCTCCCACCATCCCAAAGCACGCTGCCATATCCCACTCTTCGCCAAGCTCTCCTCTCCTACTCCACACACACTGCATAATCCCCTGCGCATCTCCCAATCGACCAAAATACCGCAGTGACCCAGATGCCGCTACCAGATTTCTGAAACCATTCTCTTGGCTTACATCCGCGACGCACCCAGCCACGCCAAACGGCCAGACAGCGCTGCGTAGAATCGCAGGTTCATCGAGCTCTTGTAGCAGGCGGAGAACCTCACTTGCACTCTCGCGGACACTTGGGTTGTTCGGCTGCCACCCGAGCGTTACTATGGCGAGGTATATTCGTGCGGCGTGGGCCCAGATACGAGTCGCTGCGGCTTGTTTAACGAGGTGGTTGGGGTCGCTGGATCGATAAAAGCTCTGAATTATGCGCTGAGGCTGTGTCTCCCGAGTGCTGCATCGCTCGTCAAGGCTTCTCAGGCCATCTCCAAGTGCCCCTTCTATATGCTCTTTCCGCTTGGTGAGAACCTCGTCGTCCAACTTGCCGTTTCTATGTTCCTCCTGCTTCCAAACATCGAGCGCCGCCGTCTCAGCGATGGCCATAAGTGTCCAGCCCTCACAGCCCACGTATTCCTCCATGCGTAACAGACCATCCCTCGCAGTGCCTCCGTAATCCTGAGATATCAGATCAGGGTAGTATTTCCGAAGCCGAGGTACTGTCTGTAGGGAAGTAGAGGACACGACATCCGCCCAGAGTAATATGGCAAAGTAGAAGCGGAGGGCAGCTTGTTCTGTGTTCCAGACGGGTCGCTGGTTTGTGAGTGGTGCCCATGATGGTCTCTCTAGCAGGGCCATGATCTTCATCATGTCGACTCTGTCATTGACCCTATTGGCTTCAAGAATATCCTCGAATATGGATATTGCAGCAGCCAAATGCATACTCGACTCGTTTGTCTTTGCCATGGCCATTCCGAGAAACATCTGTTGCGTGATACTCTGCATGGCACGCGCCCTCTGCACCAACGATATGGATTCCAGCTGATTCATTGCCAGAACCTCTATCTTCAAGTTCTTGATGCCATCGCTTGCATATCCTTCAAGCTGAGTCCAGATGTTCTGCCTGCATACTTGGTACTCGCACATATTTTCGCTTGACAAAACGAGAGTGAAAAAATACGTGCTGAGGCTCATTGCCGCGTGGAACATCGTCTTGTTATGCCGTAGGATATCCAACACCCACGCTCGTCCGCCTTGAATCATCGAAGGGGCGTAGAAAGGGAAGAGAAACGGGAAGACCTGATCCATGTAGATCATGGTAAAGTCCACGTCTAGTCCCTGAAAGGCATCGACAGCAGGGATTCCTTCAAACTTCCAAACCGGGGGGTCATCGTGCTCATTGTATCTCTCTGCACTCGCCGCATTGGCTGCACCTCCAATGTTGAGAACTTGGACATAGTGTCGCTCTTTACCCTGCTTCACCTGGGCCTTTAGCCGCCGCGTCATCTCGTCCTGCTTTGCGCCGCCATCCATCCAATCCGGTCGATCCGGGCTATAGTAGCACTGGATGTTTAGCGCCGAGCATGCTTGGCATGCCGGTTGCCCCTGGTCGCACTTCTTGCGGCGAAGACGACATGTCCAGCAGCTTTTGACCCGTGCCATTGCTGGATACCTGGAGCCTGCGGGATTATTACTTCGCTTTAGGTTTCTTTGCGTTGGTTAAGAAATGGAATTCGACCAAGTGACGTACTAAGGTTAAATGATGGAGCCAAAAAGGGCGAGCGCGCGATTTCCTAAAAGAGTATAGCGGATCTCAGCTAGGTTGTCCATCTTGATATGGTCTCCACTTAGAATGCCATAGGAGCGTAAAGGTAAATGATGTCGAGGGATGATAGTATTGGTAGACACGTCCTCGTTAGACGGGATTCTTAAGTAAAATTTATACCGGAAAAATTGAGAATTCGCATTTTTCCTTTCTAGTTGACATCATGTCATCCGGGCACTTTTATACTTTAAAGATTAAACATTGCTCGGACCGGTTTACGTGAGATATTCAGTATACGGGCCATTTGGAAGAATACCAGCAAGTTTCGGTTCGAATCTAAGCACAGTGAAGAAGGAGAAAGGATTTAAAGCTAGATGAGACTCCAGCCTATAATCTTTATGTGTCGTACCAAATACGCGATACTTAACAAGTGACGTTGTCGAGCGACTAATCCAACAGCCATCAAGATCCAGCTACATAACTCATCCGCAATGTCAGATACATAGTTCCAAGATTGAGTGCATCACTGCCACAATCCCAGTACATCCTCCATCTTCAACGGCTGGATATCCGGGAGTACCTTATTCAGAGCCTTGTCCGTCGGCATATCATACTTTCCCTCCAAGGCATACCGGCCCCAGAGTGACATGAGACCTTCAAGCACCTTCTGAGGTAGACCGGCCGCGTTTATGTTGAAAGGAAATTCAGTAACCTCTCCCTTCTCCAGCTTCTCGACAGGATCATACGAGACATCGAACTTGGAGCCTATCGTCTTGTCAGCTTTGAAACCAGTAGTCTTGGGTCCTGGTCTTACCTATAGCATTCTCTGCCTGTTTGAGGACCTTATTCCACGTCGTCTTTTCGCCGTAGCAATACATCAACTCCTCCCACTTGGGCAGATCCAAAGCTGCAACCACAAACTTGGCGACGTCGAAGGTATACGTGAACGTCATCGGTTCATTTCCCGTCCCAGGAATTCCGGCCTTCTTGTTCGCTATATCAATAGCCCAAGCGACCCTCTGCATGTAAGATTTGAACGTCGGCGGGCCATAATAGTCAAGAAAAAACCCGTTGTCGAAACAAGTCCACTCTAGGTCTGTCTTGCGGAGTTCGACTAAAGTGCGACCTCGCGCTTCGCCGACCGGTGTCCTAGCTTTTGTCAACATCATGGCACAGGAGATGGAGGGAGAGAGCTTACGTGTCGGCATATTCGATGCCCCAAGCGCTTGCGATAAACCGTTTCGGAGTGTTGGCCTTGGCTGTCGCTTTGACGAGGTTACTCTCTGCCTCGGAGGAATCTGGATCAAAAACACGAAGGGCCGAAATGACAGTGTGGACATTGTTGTCATCGAGGGCCTTTGCCATCGTGTCGATGTCACTGTAATCGAGAGTGACAAAAGTATCGGTCGCTTGAGATGTAATGGGGATCTATATGGGTTTAGACAATTGTGTATGGGTCTGTAGTTAACGCTGGATATCTTACCTTGCGAGTTAGAATGATCATCTTATGGTGAGGGCTTGGGCGAAGTGTGTCGACGATAGCGCCGCCTATGCCACCAGTTCCTCCAGCTACAGCAACGACGACCATTTTCAGTCTCGGAGAAGGAATGCAAGAGAAGTTGTCTTTGTACTATTATGTATGGCGTATATGAAACTTTCTTTGACTGAAATGCTGATGCAGCACGTAGCTTGGGACCAGCCAGCTTTATACCCAAGAGTTCAGCCAGTCTAGACCGACAATTCCTAACCTCAAACACGTGTTACCCGATATCATGGACTAATAACTTCTAAGTGGGTGTCCGAAATGATCCATAAATATCCGTAAGTATCCTTAAATCCAGCTAAGCTTCATGCCAGAAAGCGCGCGTTTTCCTAATCGGGCAGCGCGCGGGGTTCAAAAGTAATCAAGACGGAATCTTAAATTGATCATTGTCCGCAAAACAAGTTACAGGCCCAGGAAAGCCCTTGATGAATGTTAACACGGCATCTGCCCTAAAACGAGACTACCGAAGGTCCTGGAATGATGTACTTCGCATCACTCCACTCATCCACGAAAACATTGTGTAGCAACCCCGGATCCTTGGAAGAGTAAAGATCAGTTGCAAACACACCATCAGGCTTTGCGGTGCCATCTCCCTTTACAACCAGGTTGATACACTGAGGATACATTTGAGTTGACCCCTCTGCACCTCCCGCGTGAAGGGCAATAATCTCATGTCTGAGGACATAGCTTCCAGGAGCCAACTTAGCTGGGATCGTTATGTTCCATGAAAAGTCCTCATCGCGAAGCTTATTGTTTGCCCAGTACCCTGGTTGCCCAGGCACAGTGCCCCTCGTCAACTGCCCCAACTCATCGATCTTGAAGAACTTCAACTTGGTCTTGTCAACAGTGGTGCAGTCGTCGTTTGGACAGCGCGCCATGTAATCCAGAACAGGGCCCCAGTGGGCTTGAGGCCAGTCCGACCAGCGAACCGTAATGGTCGCACCAGCGTTGGCATCGGCGGTCAGAAGCCCATTGGTAGCGTTGAGGTGGCAGATGATGTCTGGAGACGCCAGTGCGCTCGCGGTGGAAGTGACGAAGCCATTGTCTTTGGCGCCGTTTGTCCAAGTGATGCTCTCTGGCTGAGTTACATATGGGACTTTAGTGGGATCGTGGCCGTAGTAGCTTTTGCCGTTGATGAGAACCTCGGATACATGGCCATGAGCCAAAACCTTGCATGCGAAAAGAGCACTGAGAGCTGCGAAGCGAACTGTCATGGACAACATTTTGTGTTTATATTCTAGGATGAGAGTAAACTGGTCAAGTTGTTTTTTCTTGTTGCTATCAGTGGACGGCTCTCTTAAATAGCCCTCTGGTTGCTATTAGCCATAATAGGCAAAATGGCCAGCAACTGACTGTTTCATTCGGTCCACTATGTTCCGTATAGCTCTTTTGGAAGCAAAGTGATGCCTCTTTTAGTGAGTTCCCCTCACGAGTGACCATTTTCAGAAAAAGGGTAGTATTACGAAAGGTCTTCATAAATGTTGTCTAGCAAGATGGTTGGGTCCACACGGCTTTTGTGATACCATATCCTTCCCTCTCGCTTCTAGCGTATTTGGTTATAGTGAAGTGCCCGCCAGTGGTGACGTCTTTTGGTATGATACCTGTCTCAGCCACTGGAGCTAGGTTGATAAGTGACAGTCCCGACTGGAATAACCAAGGAATAATGAAAGCAAATCTATGGTCGACTTCTGTTCTACAAATCCCGATCAGTTGCTAAAAGTACATGTCCAAACTCCCATTTTCGTAACGCCCTGGAGAGCTAATTACACTCCATCAACAGTGTCACAGCCGCTTGACTCTCCTGAAACACTGACCTCCTCTAACCTATCATAGCAGTACTGCAGCCATTCTATTGATGCCTGTCGATTAGGATGGTCCTCCGATAGTACGACTGCCTCGACTGCAACCACATGTTCAAGCAGTTCGATTACCCTTTTTGTTTGCCTGTTCTCTTGGTATGCTACTCCAAGTGAGTGTTCTGATGAGAGCCGATCAGGATGGTCCTCTGATAGCACAACGCTCCGCGCTGCAACCACATATTAAACCAGTTCAGTTGCATCCTTTCTTCTTCCGTCAACTCTATATGCGATTGCAAGCCCGTGTTGTGATGACAGCCGATCTGGATGGTTCTCTGGGAATGTCTCTGCCTGAACTGCAACGACATGTTCAAGCATTTCAATTGCCTCTTTTATTCTTCCGTCAGCTATATATGTGCGTGCAAGCTCGTGTTGCGATACCAGCCGACTTGGATGATTCTCTGGCAATGTCTCTGCCTCGACTGTAACCACATGTTCAAACAGTTCAGTTGCCTCTTTTATTCTTCCGTCGGCTGCATATGCGCTTGCAAGCTCGTGTTGTGATGCCAGCCGATCCGGGTGATTCTCTGCTAGGTCTGCGGTCATTGCAACCACATGTTCAAACAGTTCAGTTGCCTCTTTTATTCTTCCGTCGGCTGCATATGCGCTTGCAAGCTCGTATTGTGATGCCAGCCGATCCGGGTGATTCTCTGCTAGGTCTGCGGTCATTGTAACCACATGTTCAAGCAGTCCAATTGCCTGTTCTGCTTGCCCGTGAAATATATATGCCAATCCAAGCTGATGCTCTCCTGTCAGTCGATTACTGTCATTTTCTGCCAAGGTTGCCCTGCCGACCTCAACCACAGACTCAAGGATATGCACTGCCTGTCTTGTCTGTCCGTCGATGAGCAAGCATCGGCCAACCTTATATCCGAGTAAGCATCTGTCTCTAGCATTGGCACCATACGTGCTTGTTAGGAGTCTGAGTGCATGTGGCATATACTGCCGCCATAACTCACGGTCCTCCCAGTCGTTATATAGGAATGCCTTAGCAACGTGTGCGAATGCCATCTGTCGTGTTCCTGCCTCGAGTCCCTCTTCTTCATTCCATCTTTTGACGGCAAGGTGAACGAGGCTATGAATGTCGAACGTCTCCCCATCTTCTCGTTTACTCAAGAAGCTGTATCCGCAGAGCGTACCAATAGCACGAGCCATCTTTTGGTCAGACCCCAGAGGCGGTAATAAGGCACGAGGTATCGCTTTCGGTTCAAGATAGGCCGTGACAGAGAGAATCTTTGCAGCGTCTTCGTGGAGAGCGCGGATTTGCTTGAAAGACACAATCCAGGTCGTTGCAACTGCGCCTTGGGAAGGATCGTAGTGAGTCCTATCACGAAACCCACAACTGAGCAGCTCTACCATATCCTGATCGGTATTTTGGAGGAGGTGGAGATACTCGTTGACTGAGATCTCATTAACTTTCATATATGCTGAAGCTTGGGTGATAGCAAGAGGTAGATAGGCAAGCTTTTGTAGGAGCTTGTCGATAAGAACAGTGTCCTCCATCTGGCCCTTTTCAATCAATGAACTCTCTAAGAGGGCCTTCGCATCCTCATCATCCATTTCTGACAGCTTAACGACATTATTCTGTGCCACGCTAACAGCAACCTCACGAGATCGGGTTGTGTATAAAATGTAACCGTGCTCGCAGTCTGGTATGAACTCGTCGATGCCTCCCGGGGCATCCGCCGTTCCGTACAGAGTCTCGATGCTATCAGCATTGTCGACGATAAGAAACCACTTTCCAGCCTTTTTTGAGCTTAGGAACCTCTTGAATGTTTTTTTGGAGCCCTCTTCATTAGCCCGCTGGATGCCGAACTCCGTAATCATTTCGGTGCAGGCTTGTTCGAAACTCGCCATGCTCAACGCGGGCATCCATATGACCGAGTAGCTGCAATCTGCCTTTTCTTCTTTCTTCACAAGATGTGCAAGCTGGAGGGCAATCTGTGTCTTGCCAACGCCGCCCAAACCGCCCAAACCGACTCGCTGTCCATCAGGGTCAGTGAAGAGAAGTTTTTGAAGCTCAGCGATTGTTCCCTCGCGACCTGTAAAGTTCTTGTTCCTCTGCAGTGGTAGGTAGTGACACCTGGATTCTGTGGTGGGTTCTTCAGCGAGTCTTTTCCTCTGTTCAATATATTCTTGATCTGCTAATGAGCAGCGTCTCTTGAGGTTTGCAGTCAGACGCACGACATCTGGAAACACAATTAATTACATTCATTAAATGCTAGTTACTACGAACCTTGAGTGACTGATGGGGTCCAGAAGCCCAGAAAAGCCTTCGCACAAGCTGCAGCTGTGGCTGCTGCATATCGTTGCCAGACCTTGCTTTTATGACTATCAGAATAATCACAGCCGCCCTTGATGATGATACACGGGAAGCTATTCCAGACACCAGCGCCTTCCATCTCAAAGGCAATGACATCTTCCGTCGAGGCTATACGGTCACGATCTTCGCCGGACTTCATGACTGTGTCTGCAGAAGCCATCAAACCAAAGTGGACAACTGGTTTTGGAGGAACATCTGAAGTCGACAGGCGGTCTCTCTCAACCAGGTCGCCTTTACATCCAGCCTGCTCACACGGCTTTTGGTCATCCACGTGACGATAGGTAGCCTCGAAGAGCTTATCTTCGTTAGCTCCGGGATACTCAGCGTGAAGCTCCGGATCCTGACGGAGAATATCTAGAAAGCTTTCGATCTTAGCGCTTAATTGGCGGCGGTGTCGTAGGCCTTGCAGCTTTGTTAAGATACCCTGAATCTCGAGGTTGGGTCTGCCAGGGACATCTAGTAACGTATCTTTACGAACCAGGCGCTCGGGAAACTGTCGACCAAAGTCATACTGGATGACTCCGTTGCTGATGATGACATCGCCCAGGATGATCTCGTCCTTGGTAGGGCTGAACGGGACGACGCCACAGATACCGACCACGAGAGCAAGCTTGATACTTGGAAAGCTTTTTCCACAGTTGGCAGCGACGGTGGCGGCATTGACTTTGCCCGTTCCTGGCATGTATGCGAGGACCACATTGAAACGACCAATTACTCCTGTTGAATATGCATTAGGGTCGCCTGGATCCTTATCAAACGGCGGGCCGTCGTCTTCCCAGTGATGATCGAACAATGCTTCGATAGCATCTGCTTCAAGCGTCAACGCACAAATAATAGCTATCTCGAAGCCACGGCGGTCATCAGGGCGAGGCGGTTGGCAGTTTGCTGAGCTCGCATGGGTATCGGAGGTGTTGACTAAAACCCTAGCATCGTGCTGAGAGTTCATTTTGGGACACCGTTGACTAGGCGAGACTGCCCAGTCGGTGATTCAGCATTGAGATGCGCAATTGACGCCCTTTGCCGCCGTCTGGACAGGCAGGGTCCGGCGATCGGCTCTCAGTCAGCCACAGCGATCTTTGATGCCTCAACGAGGCAACAGAGCCAATACAATAGCAGAAAAAGAGCGCTTATAGCTGCTATGTCCTTTGCTGATGTATCGAAGTCTGTCTGTTGTGTTGCAAGAGAAAGATCGGGTTGAAGATGATGGAGCGGGGTAATTTTCAGCTCTGTCTGTTGGTTATGCACTTTTGCAGGCAACAGTCTCATGATCCTTGCCAGAATAACCAATGCCCGCGATTTGCATCCAATCATCGCAAAGGTGGCGCCCTACCGGTCAGACTTTGTCTGATACAGTATCTGGGTTCTCGTGATCCAAATGAGCACGAAGTTGCCAGGATTAGAGATATTACTAGAATCCGGAGTGTCGTATACAAAAGACACAGAGAAGCTCATTCGTTAATGACTCAAGTTGGCTGCGAGCAATTTGAGGATGTAGGTAACGAGTTCTGCGATTTACGCTTTTATCCAAGTTGTTCCTAGCATGCTAGGCCCGGCCCGGTCCGTCGACAGATGACCAATGATGAAGTAATTGATGCCCAGTCGAGAAAGCCTGTCGCTGTAACATTTACTACTAGGAGCTCAAAATATTCCATGGGGCTCTGGATGCCTTGAATAACATGGCTTAGGCATCAGACCATTCGAGGTCTTCTCTGCCATATTTTTATGTCACTTGCTGCTCAGATAAGAGATGGTCTACCATCGTATAGACATCTTTCTATGTATTTTTATCTATTCTCCCTGCACAGTATTATACATGAATATTAAAGATCAAAACGCCAACGCTTGCTGTTTTCCTTGACAAACCATCTCGTCATAAAAGCACCTTCTTCCGCCCACTCCGCAACATCCCTTCCAAACCTCTGTTCCACCTCCTCCAAGAACGATTTAAAATCCAACGCCTGTACAGGATTATGTTCATAAGGATCCTTCGTCAAATCCGCCAGCTTCCACGCCACGTGTTCTATTATCGGCACTACAAGATGACGCTCTGGATACCTACCATCTCGGATACTAAGCATAGCACGCCCAGGATTGGTGATTGTGAACTGCCATTGACCATTACCCGTAGCTAAAGGTCGAAGAAGCGATTGCCCTTCGTAATTCCGTATTAGGTCCTGGGCTGCTTGTCGGCTTGTTTTGCTGAGGGAGCCTGTTTCGAGGAGGATGTCTAGGATTGTGGGGAGGATTTGAGTTGCGTGCACGCCTTCTTCTACGTCGAAGGCTGGGAGATGCGGGTGGGAGAGGACAAGGGGGACATGCTCAACACCGACATTGGGGTTATAGTATGGCGAGGCGATGTCATTCTCTGGGAGAGATACACCGTGGTCGCCTTGAAAGATGACCAAGGTTTCATTGGCAACTCCTTGTTTGTCCAAGATATCGAGCACCTTGCGAATCCATCTGTCTTCGTATCCGATTGTGTTGATATATCGTGACATCATATCGAGATGGCCACCGTTCGCTAGAGGTGTATACTTTTCTCTCTTGGGCATGTGAAACCGATGATGGCTGGTCGATGTGATATGGCTCAGAAATACACGGTTGTTCTCCTTGTTGGCGCTTTCGAAGACATCAGTAATATAGTCCTCCAGTGGATCTTCTTCAAAGGCAAAGTCATTAATATTCTCCAACGTGACAGGTCCATGCCTTGCGTTCGCGCTGCGAAGATATTCCTGGCCAATAATCCCCTCATCCGGGAAACCCATCGCCGACATCAAAGCACCATGGCTATCGTAGTTGAGTTTCGCAGCTTGGAAAAAGTACGACTTCCACTTGTCCTTTTGGCTGGCTTCCTTTGTGCGGGCTTGTCTCTCCTCTGCTTTATTGAGTGCGTTGAAAATATGCGGCAAGCAAGGCTGGTAGATGTGATGGCTGTAATCGAGGTTGAAATCTGCTGCTAGAGGGGATAAACCGCAGATTGAACCTGTTAGGCTTTTGAGGGTGTATGTTCCTGAGGTATGTGCGTTTGTAAAGCGAATCCCTCCTCGTACCGGTTTGCTGGCGTGTTCGAAACCGTCTGCGTAATCGCCTGTGATGTAGTTTGCTGTTGGTGTCAAGTTGGCAAGTTTCTCCTGAACTTCTTGTGGCAGACCATGCGGAAAGGTCTCCGCAAAGCGATTCCAGACTAGTCCATCTTTTTTGATAGGAAATACATCGTGTCGGGTACTCTCCAGGAAGAATAGAACTACATGTCGAATGTTGAGCTTTTCTAATTTTCCTTTCAGGGAATCCCGCAATGGCTCGTCTAGATTTGACACTCTCATAGGGTCCGACTTGGCGCTATAGTGCGGTTGATCGAGATACCAGTCTTTGAATCCGTCCAGAGCTGGTATGTCCATCGGAAGCCAGCTGAAAGGGGTAGGTTGTACGAGTGCGGTTCGATCGTCCCAGGTTCGCTGTACTCCCTTTCCGAAAACCAAAGGGAGATTGTCGAGGAATGGTGACGAGGCAAAGTCGACGAAGGGTAAGAGCCCAGTAGTCCAAGAAAGAAAGATCAATGAAGGGTCCTTGGGTCGGATAAAAGTCAGGATAAAAAGTGCCGTTAATAGAAGAGTAACAATCGGGTAAGGAAGTATCCGTAGAAAACGCCCGAATCGAGAGCTTCGTACTGGTGAACCTCCTCTTGAGCTTCGTGGTGAACTCAACAGCGAGACTGAAGGTGAGCTGAGCTTTCGCTTGAGTTCCTTGTCGTGATACGCGCTGCTCTCGATATCGAGCCATGAAAGGTCTTCTCCTTGCCATACCGCATCGTAGCTAAATCGATGACCCAATTTGCGACAGATGAAGCTAAGGGGCCAATTGACGAGGTCTCCACCCCAGCCGAAGAGGGTGTAGCAAGGGAACTGAAGCAGTGCGGCTAGGCAAGCGAAGACACCAAAGACACCGATGAAAGCAGTCAGACCCGATAGAATAATCGCTTGCGCCGTAGGATCAGCCATAAAACCGATATTGCGCCAGTGGATTTCAGACCCCGATACTAGATAAAAAGAAACTGAGACAGTGCAAATGATAGTGTTGTAGGTCATCAAGGAGTATGCAAGTGTATTGACGACTCTCCGTGGCTTGGCAGCACCAGGCACCCAATGGCTCAGGAGAAGTCTGATTAGAAGGAGCAAAAGGACATCTTGGGTAAAGAAGGAGAAAAAGAAGAGAAGCATGCGCTTGGGCGTCACTGAAGCTCTGTGATTATGAAGATGCACTCCCTTGGCAGCACATACTGCCAACAGGGTCAAGGTGAACGCCAGGCGCTGGTTAGCTAACTTTGAGGCGTACAGCAAGCATATCCTCCTGAAGGGTGCCATATTGAACAACGCGCTGACTAAAAAGCGAGAAAAGGGAAGAGAAACTAGAAACAGGGAGCCAAGACCCTTTTTCTTAAATAAGGTCCTCCCCTCCCCTCCCCTATCACCCCATACTCCATGTGCCTAGCCTCATTACTTGACCGAACATGGTTTGGGCAGTGCATTATTGCAGTAGAGCACGCGAGCAATCTGGACCGTTAATAGCGCTTACTTGTCCGTAGACCGCGCCGCAGACGAAGCATTTTGGTTTGTCGAGTCGTATTTTCGCTCGTATTGGATTTTCAGGTCTAGTACGGACTGGGCTAGAGTCAATGCCAGCGGAGTGGGTTTTAGGGGTCTGGGTCCGGCTAAGTGGCAGGTTTCCCCTGACTTGATGGGATGGGGCGTAACAGACGGCAAGTTGTGCCGTGTGTCGTCGTGCAAGATTGAGTTTGGAGTCCTTGCCGACAGCCGGGTTAGTTTGGTTGGGCTGACGTCGAGGGATGTCTCATTTCTCTCATGTTTCATCAACAGAGACACAACTGTACACAAGAAACTTTGTGTCTCTGGAAAGGGGCTTGGAACAGATCATGGCGCCTGAAGGATTCTTCTTAATGTTGAGATTGTGTAAAATTTGTAGGGCTGTGCTGAGTTAAGCGAAAATGTCGCATTGGACGAGCTAACGGCTAAGACGGGTTAACTTGTTCCAGACAGATTCTAGACCCCCCTTGGCGGCACAGACATTTTGTGGCTTCAACGGATTGTGGCAGTGCGCAAAACGGGATTTCGGCAGCTTCCCGTTCTGGTCATTTCTTGTCGGCTTCCGCGCCCTGCGAGTGAAGGATTCAGGGCTGATTTAGCTGACCAGGATCCTCATTCAGCTCCTGCCTGAACGATGATCGTCTTCCGCAAATACCCATTTTATCCTCGGCTGCCCGCGGGGTTATAAAATACATCTGACACGGGAATCCGCGCTCACCATCTAGATTCAGATCATCCGTCACATCAGACGTTTTCCAATACTAAAGTTTACCAAAGTGCTGATTGAACGATTAGATGATGTCATGTACACTTCGTTCCTTTCAGGGAGGTCACAAGGTATTGTTCCTGTCCGGAATCTTTATCGTATGAGTTTATACTCCGTAGTATCCTCTTCATTGACAGATATTATTAGATATTCATGCATGTGTCTAGTGGCTTTACTTTTAGAGCTACGGGCTGTGTCGATTGATCCTTCCTCTGGGATTATACGAAGGTGCGGCTGTGATTGGTTGGAATCTCAAGGACCCAATTGTGTAGGGTAAATCACCCAACGGCACATGCAGCTGAAGAAATCACTTGTTATTTCCTTAGCAATAAAAGGCTCTGGTTCAACGGTGACATTGGCGATGGGAGTTTTAACGCCTCGAACTTCATTGCAGCATATATGATACTGGTTTTGTGAAGCGTTCCGATCAACCTTTTACGGCGCCCTACTCTTTGGGCCGTAAGTGTACTGTGAGCATGGTTAAGCGCAGGGGAGCAAGCACAGTCAGAAATGGGCCAAATGAGGAGATGTAAGAGGTGTTTTATTACCATTATGCCATTATAATCTAACCGTATCTCTTGCGATGCTTCGAAAAGAATCTCTAGGAATTAACATCAGGTTGTCAAGCGTTGAGGCACCAGAATGTTCCCCCGCCATCGTCACTCCCCGCATTGAATGAATGCCGCTTACTCCGGATCACCAATCTACCACTGAATAATGACATAATTTAGCTCAACCAGGAAATGATGAGCGCCAAGCTCGGGCCGACTTGGCAGTCTTGAACAAATGCCGTTAGTAATTTCACGACTTGCAGAGCTAATTTGCGGGGTTAACCAAGATTCTGGCATTGTCTTGATTCCCGGTCTTGGGCTTTTTGCTTATTTTCATCAACATGTTAAATATAACATTGAGCTCTTGTTCTGAGTCTTTAAGACTTATTTTCCAGGTCGTTTACATATCGTACCGTGCATCTGTGAGAAGTATCTAGTAAAATCAGCCGGTACTGAGTGTAAACCACCAATTGGTGTAACTGACACCATGCTTTCTTCGGTATGTCAGGACTCGGCACAAACTCTTAAATTCATCAGGCTTAAAATTCTCAAAATACTCTTTTTTAAAACTTCCCATCACTCGAATACTGATTCCTCCGATGTAGTATCTTAATTATGCCCTTTTGGCACTTCTCTCTTCAGTAACGCTGGCAACCAGCACTCCCGACCATGACCGCATTAAAAACTGCTATCAACGTCATAGCACATCAAACCACTCAACCAAAGCCAGCAAAAACATCTACAACACCTCATTCCCCCGCGTAACATGGGACAACGACAATTGGCTCCTCAGCACAACCAATCTCGACCAAGGCCACTACCAATCTCGCGGATCCGTAGCAAACGGCTATCTCGGCATCAACGTCGCTGCCGTCGGCCCGTTCTTCGAGATTGACCTCGACGAAGAAGGTGGCGTCATCAACGGCTGGCCGCTCTTCTCGAGGCGTCAGACCTTTGCTACCATTGCGGGCTTTTACGATGCGCAGCCAAAGACGAATGGAACGAATTTTCCGTGGCTTTTGCAGTATGGCTATGAGAGTGTCATCAGTGGTGTTCCGCACTGGAGTGGGCTTATTCTCGATCTTGGAGATGATGTGTATCTTGATGCGACGGTGGATAATCGGACCGTTCATAACTTTACGTCTACCTACGACTTTAAAGCTGGAGTTTTGGAGTGGTCGTATACTTGGAAGCCAAAGGGGAAGGGGTCGTATGAGATCAAGTACCGACTGTTCGCGCACAAACTACACGTCAACCAGGCTATCGTGGATCTAACAGTCGTTCCATCCATCGACTCCGAAGCGACGGTTGTCAATGTGATTGATGGATACTCGGCAGTGCGCTCAGATTTTGTCAAGTCAGGCGAGGATGATGACGGCGCCATATTCTCAGCTGTACGACCAAACGGGATCGCCAACGTGACCGCTTATATCTACGCACAAGTCAACGGATCGAAGTCGCTAGACCTATCCCGTCGCAAATTGGTCCATGGAAAGCCGTATGTGCACACCAACGAATCATCCATCGCACAAGCCATTCCTGTCAAGTTCTCCGCTGGTGTCCCTGTTCAGATCACCAAATACGTGGGTGCCGCTTCCTCTGACGCCTTTGATGATCCTGAAAAGACCGCAAAGGAAGCTTCACGTAAAGCGATAGAGGAAGGATACGAGAAGACTCTTCTTTCCCATGTCAAGGAGTGGGAGAGCGTCATGCCGAGTGACTCTGTGGATAGCTATGCCTCTCCCGAGAACAAGACACTCCCTGGTGATGAGTACATCATCGACTCTTCCATCATCGCCGTCACAAACACCTACTACCTCCTCCAAAACACAGTCGGCAAAAATGCACAGAAGGCAGTATCAGGAGCCCCCGTCAACGTCGACAGTATCTCCGTCGGCGGGCTTACATCCGACTCCTACGCCGGCCTAATCTTCTGGGACGCAGACCTCTTCATGCAACCCGGTCTCACAACATCGCACCCCGAAGCTGCTCAGCGTATAACGAACTACCGCGTGGCCAAGTACGATCAAGCCAAGAAGAACATCGCGACTTCTTATGCTGGGTCTCAAAACAAGACCAAGTTCTCTGACTCAGCGGCTGTATATCCCTGGACTAGTGGAAGGTTCGGGAATTGTACTGCTACTGGTCCTTGCTGGGATTATGAGTACCATCTGAATGGCGATATTGGAATCTCTTTGGTAAATCAGTGGGTTACGAGTGGTGATACCGACTTCTTCAAGGAGACGCTGTTGCCGATCTATGACTCGGTTGCGAACCTCTTTGCGGATTTGTTGAAGCCGAATGGGTCATCGTGGACTATCACGAACATGACTGATCCGGTAAGTCCAATCGAGCATTTGTCTCGATGCGAATACTGACATGATATAGGACGAGTATGCGAACCACATCGACGCTGGCGGCTTTACCATGGCACTTGCTTCCGAGACCTTGATCCAGGCCAACAAGATTCGCCGACAGTTTGGAATGACGGAGAACAAGACGCAGGACGAAATAGCCTCTGATGTGCTTTTCATCCGAGAAAACGGCATAACTTTGGAGTTTACGACGATGAATGGCAGTGCTATCGTGAAGCAGGCTGACGTGGTGCTCATGAGCTTTCCGTTGGGCTACAACGATAACTACACTGATCAGAATGGACTGGATGACCTCGACTATGTAAGCTCATTGAAACGAGTAAAGCGACTAAATACTGACTTGAATGTCTTAGTACGCGAACAAGCAATCCCCTGATGGACCAGCTATGACCTGGGCAATCTACTCCATCGTTGCCGATGAGCTCTCACCGTCCGGTTGCTCAGCATACACCTACGCACAGTACTCTTACAAGCCCTATACACGAGCTCCCTTCTATCAGCTTTCCGAACAGTTGGTCGACAACGCGACCACAAATGGTGGCACGCATCCGGCATATCCCTTCCTGACTGGGCATGGAGGCGCTAACCAAGTGACTATCTTTGGATACCTCGGCCTACGACTCATTCCTGATCAGGGCCTTCATGTGAATCCGAACCTACCGCCTCAAATTCCGTATCTCAAGTATCGAACGTTCTATTGGAGGGGTTGGCCTATCTCTGCTTGGTCGAACTACACGCATACTGTTATTTCTCGACATCCGACGACTAAACCTCTTGATGTTGCGGATTCGCGGTACGCCAATAAGAGCATTGCGGTCTACGCTGGAAAGCAAGGGGAGTCTGCACTTCATCATCTGTCATTCGACGAGCCTGTTGTCATCAAGAACAGACAGATAGGCAGTGTCAACACTGTGCACGGCAATCTCGCTCAGTGCCGACCGGTCAAGTCTTCCAACTCCTACGAGCCAGGGCAATTCCCCCTCGGAGCTGTGGACGGAGCTACCTCGACAAAGTGGCAGCCCTCCAAGGCCGCTGAGATCAGCTCACTGACTGTATCCCTTGCGAGAAAGGATGTTGGATCTGAGGTCAAGGGCTTCTATTTCGATTGGGCCGATGCACCACCTGTCAACGTCACAGTTCTGTTTCACAACAAGACCATTGATGATCCGGCCAAGGTCTATGGGACATCAAGCCATGACTCGGGATATGATGTCGTTGTGTCTATAAAGAAAGTCAAGCTCTCGGATGCATACAACGCCAAGACGGATAATCTGGATGCAGTCGTCATGCCTACTGGGAACACTACCAATGTCACTCTTCCAGATCCTGTTCCTTTATCTCGATACGCCACGTTGTTGATCGCGGGGAACCAGGCATTGGATGCGGTGGATGTCAAGGCTGGGAATGGTACGGGCGCGACGGTCGCCGAGTGGGTTATCCTTCACTGAAGGCGATTGTGTACGGTATAAGGGTCAATGGTGGCCGTAGGACAAGAGAATATGTTTCTTTCTAAGAAGGACACTTTTGTAATCTGTGCTGAGGCTATGCTTTTAATACTTCCTGGCTGTGCCTAGCTTCCTCCTTCAAAAATTTACTCTGAACAGTGCAAGGCCGTATACTTAATGCGCAAGTAACAAGCTCAGTTCAAGGCACATGACTCATTAAGACTCTGAAGCCGCTTTGTAAGGGCGGACGAGTCGGAGTTCAAGTCCGCTTCAGTCGCCTACGGCAGAGAAAGAGATGAGAATGCTTCGGCGTTGAAGTTTACTACTTT
Source organism: Fusarium tjaetaba (assembly GCF_013396195.1). Taxonomy (NCBI): domain Eukaryota; kingdom Fungi; phylum Ascomycota; class Sordariomycetes; order Hypocreales; family Nectriaceae; genus Fusarium; species Fusarium tjaetaba. The sequence continues at coordinate 34,325 of NW_023501477.1, forward strand.
TGTTGGGCATTTGGGTCACCATCACCTCAGAAGCTTGATCAATGCATCAAAAGAATTGTTGTAAATTGAGCAGAGAATCGAATCTATAAACACAAGCCTCTCCGCTGGTCCTGAGACAGACTTGGCTGAAAGTAGCTAGTTACAGGTTGTCCCTCAAGACTGCTTGCATGTATCATAAGGCGGGTTAGGCTTGTCGCACGCACACGCTCCATTCGGATGAGCCTTGTCGATCCGGCCATTGCCACGGCCTTGATCATGACAATCCTTGTTGCAAACTTGATCGTTGGCAGCGCCATGGCACTCAACGGCGTAGTAGTACTTCCAAGGGTTGCTACCACTCTTGAATCCGCGTTCCTGGCAGTACGCATCCATTGCCTGCTTGTTGGCCAACTACAAAGTGGTCAGATGAATCTTTTGTATTAGAGAGGGTAGAACCTACGATGCAGTAGCAGTGATGAGTGTCAGTGACCTTTGGAGTCATGTGGTCGTCGCAAGGGAACTGATCGAACTTGCACGATGCATAAGAGTCGCCGCAAGCGGGAGGGTCACTTGGACCCTGAGAAGCAGGTGTTTTACACTGAAGAGTATTAGAACATTGTATCTATAGAGGTTGCACTACTAGTAGGACATTTCTTACCATGGGCCTGGGGCAAGTGCTACCTCGGGCACTCAAGCGACTCGGGGGCCAATTGGGATGTTCAAGTTGAGACCTCTGGTCCGCGGATACGAGGCCCACAGTGGCTAAAGCAGAGACGAAAGCGAGGAGCTTCATATTGGCGATATTGAACTTGAGGAGTAATCTTGAAGAAACTTGTCAATAGTAAATAGTTAACGGAGAGTGCTTGGTATATATATATATATCCTGTCCCCTTCTAAGGGGTGCAATTTCTTACATAGCGGTAAAGAAAGCTTAAGTCAATAAGAAATTAAAAAGTATGTTATACGGAGGAATAATAATGCACTTATGGGGTAAAGTTCTAAGCTACTGGGATTTACAGAAAGTATACAACTGCCGATTGACGTGGACCGGTCCCTCGGTGCCAAAAAGCTTAAATATCCTGATGCAACGTCAACACACCGCTTTCCATATCAGTCATGTTTAAACTGATTGCCGGAATTACAGCGAGAACTATAAATCATTAAAAATTTCTCCTGTCCACACGGGCGTAATTCGGTCCAATTGGAACCTCGAGGACTATGGAGGATGCGTTCGTGTCTCGGTAGATGGGGACTAAAATGCTCATGCATGGAGAGCCGACTTCCGAAATTACGAGTTGATTTAGGTTAAACATGGGCGAAACCTAATGCAACTGATCATCCTCAACAGTCTGGACTGAGCTCCGTCAGACTCGTTGAATACCGTCATGGATTCGCCGTATGCCTCGTGCAATACAAGCCGGCAGATACTTGCCAGATCCGAGTCTGATCAAGAGAGCTCTGGGTTTGTCAGGTAGGAATGCAACGCGGCGTCTTTGCAGTATGTTTGGGACAAGAAGAGGACTTCAGGCGGGTTTTCGTTAGTCTTCTTCCTGCTATGTTCGTTTGTTATCCAATATGTAGTCTTCTGGTCACTCCCAGGTCCAAATCCTGTCATCAACGATGATGCAACAGAGTTTAAGGATAGAAGGTCGACATACAATACATAATAGCTTCTTTCATAGCAGCATAAAGAATGCTTCAGGCGAAGAGGTAAATACATACGTCGTGCTCTACCTACACTTCACCAGAAGAAAGTCCACGCGCTCGCCCCCATAACGCACAGTATCACCCCCCATCTTACCAGCCCTCTAGTAATGTGCTTCTTTGCAAAGCTATCAATAGCTTGACTATCATTGATCCTTGGGAAGGGGACATCCTTCGGGACTGGTAGATCCAACGCCTTGCACAACGGCTCCCAGCCATCACGAACGTCTATAAACACCAATCGATCCTGTGGCACATTTTCCTTCAGCCACGTGATATGCTGATTGTACGAACTACTCGTCACCGGTTCTGTTTCTCCAAACTTCAGAAGCCACTGTTGGCGCAGCGCATTGATGTAGTCGACAAAGTATCGCAGTGAAGGTAAAGGGAATAAGACGAAGCGAAGAAACCATTGGGTGGATTTGGTACTGACGGTCGCCATGCTTCGTTCCCACGCTTCGACATCGCGCACGGTGCAAATGACTTTGGCATCCGGGTAAATTGCCATCAATTCTCTCACAAGCGTTGACCCGGGTGAATCAGTGATGGCGACGAACCCGTCAACGCGTTCCTTGATGAGATCTAGATTGGAATGCCTTATGGAAATTCCTTCTGGCCGCCACTGATTCAGCACCCGAATCCATGTCTTGATTTCGATTTCTGGGCCGAGAAAGGCTTGTGTCCCACCGTGATATACGGGACCGTCGAGAAGAATCTCCAGCGCTCGGCTGATGGATGCAGTTCCGGTGCGGGGAAGACCGGCGCCAATGACTTGGAGCATGGTGCCTGGTCGAGGTTGAGAGTATTGTTGACCCATGGCGGGGACGAAAGAGACAAAAGTGGAAGGTCGTACAACCAATAGAGGAACTGAGTCAAAGGTTTTCATACCACTAACCAGGCACGGGCTACGTGTTTTATACAGCCTCTTTGCGATCGCCAAGAAGCCTGACCGCCTTTGGTAATTTGTAGCGCTGAAGTACACTGCCTATGGTTGATCAAAGGGGTAACTTACCCCGGGTAAGTGATCTTGGGGAGAAAGAAAACTCAAGAGCTTAGCCTAAGGGATGAAAATACTTAGGTAAATTTAGCCTAAGCTCAGGTGTCCTCTACTAACTTTATTTTGACACCCTAAATTTAGGTTTGGTATTTTCTTCTCTCCTGAGAGTGATGTAAGAATATTACGCCCAGGAGAGTGAGAGCGGTGGAAAATACCCTTTACGGCTTAGTTCAATTGGTTCCAGGCATATTTTCGGGTGTCATCATCTTGGCGATGATCTTCGATTCATCTTGTGATGTCCGATTGGTTAAAATCTTTAAAAGGACATGCAAGTCAGACGCTACGGATAATATTAGCACAGTAAGCAGAATTAACCATATTCTTGGGGTAAAACCGGCCGCTCAGCTCCGCCTTGTTTGCACAGCTCTATCCTAAGTGTACTGCTTACCAGAACGTCATCATGGCTATGCTATTCTTCCTCTGGCCTGAGCTTATATAAGTGTAGAGAAGATAACGATGTTGCGCTACCATCTCCCCAATCTACATCCATTCTAAAATAGGAGTTACACGATTTGTAGAGCCCCTACTTGTTCTTCTCATCGTCTTGACGTTTTATCTATCTATTTTCTAAAGCCTCCAAGTCTGCGTAGTTTCGTGCTGTATACCATCATCATGGCTCCGAGCGCTGTCGGGTCGAATCTCTGTACATCAGCATCTTGCGTACACATCGCTTCCGAGATTCTCGGAAGTTTGGCTTTGAACTACACCGACATTGACCCATGCGAAGACTTTGAACAATGTCAGACTCACCACACACATACCTCCTCATTTCAAGTCTAACCTCTAACACAGATGTTTGCGGCAATTGGGCTGCTCGCCATGAGATCCCCGCTGGTGGAGTCTCCACAGATGGACTCACGCTTGCTCAGGAAAATGTCGACAGTGCCTTGAGGCAAATCCTCGAGAGCCCGTACCCTTCCGGTGAAGACGCTGGATGGATCACAGTCAACCTGACTAAAGAGCAGTCCGAGGCAGATAAGAAGATCTTTTCTAAGATCCAAGACACGTATCAGATCTGCAGCAATTATACAGCACTCGAAGAAGATGGTCTCCAAACTCTGCAAGACGTTTTAAAGACGGTCGCCGAGCTGTACCCTACTAGCCCATCAGGTAACCAGACAGCTGCAAACACGACCCAGCATTCTGCTGCCCTGGGCAAGACCTTGACCTTCTTCGAGAGCGTTGGCATTCAGACCTTCCAGCGGTTCATACAGAAGCAGAAGGACACCGACCCTGATGCGGTCCAACTAGTTCTTTTCCCTCTGCAGCCCGATGAGTTGGTCCTCCCCGCTACAGAGCAGCATCTCGAAGAGTACATCAAGATCGCGTCCCAGCTTTTGGCCACTGTCCATCCCTCCAACATCAGCACCACTGCAGCTGCCAAGCTCGTCGCGTCGGTGATTGAGTTAGAAGGAAAATTAGTCGCTGCTTCTGCTTCAGCCGAACAGAACGGACCGCCATCGGAAATTGTCACGATTGCCGAGGCCCAGAAGCAATTCCCTGAGCTGAATTACGAATACGTGATTGAGCAGCTTGCTCCCAGCAATTGGAAAGGCGATGTCCAGTTTATCGCGCCCACCTATTTCGCCTATGCATCCCAAATTATCTCTGAGACTCCGGCTACAATTCTCCAAGCATACTTTGTATGGAAGGCCATTAATTCCATTTCCATCTACGTCGAGGACGATTTGACCAACGCGTATAACGACCTGGTGAACAAGATCAGGGACAGAGACCCAGAGAGCCCAGCACCACGATGGAAGCGCTGCATCAACTTGATGAACTACGGCGTCGCATGGACCCAAGGCTCTCAAATTACTTCACAATTCATCGGCCCAACGGGCTTGACATGGATACTCTCACGCTTCTTCGTAGACAAGCATTTTAGCCCTGAGGCTAACGAGCTTACATCTGACCTTGTGCAACACATCAAGGACTCCTTTTCAGAACGCATTGAATCGCGGGATTGGGCTACGGACGAGGTCAAGAAAGCGTCTATCGAGAAGGTGGAAGCTATGGCGAAGATCATCGGTCTTCCTACCTTCCCTGATGCCGTTGATCCAATTTCCCTCCAGGAATACTACTCGGATGTCGAGATTCAGCCTTCTCTAGCCTTGACTGCGCTGAGCTTTGCTAAGTCCAAGGTTAAGAACAACTGGATGACTTTGGGAAAGCCATACAACAGAGGTCAATTTGTTCTGAGCACTCTGACAGCAAACGCTTATCACGCCCGTACTCTGAACCAGATCGTTCTCTTCGCTGGATTTCAACAGTTTCCTATCTACGACGTAGAATTTCCGTCTTATCTTCTCTACGGTGGAATGGGCAGCGTCGTCGGCCACGAGATCACACACGGCTTCGATAATACCGGCCGTAACTCTGATGAGATTGGAAATGCGACAGTGTGGTGGGACGAGCAGTCGATCAAGGCCTTTGAAGAAAAGACCAAGTGCTTTGTGGAACAGTATAACAACTTCACCATTCTAGCGCCCAACGGCACAGACGTCCATGTAAACGGAACCCTCACTCTTGACGAGAATATTGCCGATGCTGGGGGTGTGTCTTCCAGCTACGAAGCGTGGAAGAAGTGGGAAGCCGAGAAAGGCAAGGCCAAGAATCTTCCTGGGTTACAAGGCTTCACGCACGAGCAACTCTTCTTCATCAAATGGGGCCAGACTTGGTGCTCCAACGTTCCGCCCAAATTGGCCTTGACGCTGCTTAAGGACGACGTGCATAGCCCGGCACCCGCGAGAGTTTTGCTGCCTCTGAAGAACACTGTTGGGTTTAACAAGGCATTTAACTGCCCTAAGAAGGAACCTGTTTGTGAGCTCTGGTGAGGAACTACCTTTGGGACGGTAAATTGGGCAGAAACGGTTCTGTGTAATTAGGCACATTTTCACTGTTTCCCTCATACCACATATGCTTTTGTCAGTGGTGCTGCCAGTAAAAGTGAACGTAACTCATTGAAGTCTCACTGAGGCTGATGATTTTATCCACATCAGCCAGTTCGTCCTGGTTAGAGATCTGTGCATTGAGGTTTGACATGTTTGTATGTTGAAACTTCCCCAGTTAAAGCACTGCTTTCAGTTTATCTGTTCTCAGACGCCGATTGGTCACATGCTCCGAAACGTGCATTCCATTGATAGAGTCGTCATTAACTTCAGATCAATTTGACTTTCGCAGACTAACTCACAAAAAAGTCAACCCAATTCCTTCAAACCTTCATTGCGGTAAAGGAAGAAGATTAACACAGCTGCCAAGGGACAGTATCTATACTACTTAATCAAGGCAGCAATTGCACCACGAAGGCAGATAAACCTTATAAGATATTGACCTCTGTGATGCTGTCCTACTAAAGAAGCCTTACTGTTTAAGCCTCCACATTGAAAGTTAAATGCTTGGTGGCTTTACATGACGCCAATAGCTAGGAGGGGGGAAATGTTGAACCTTAAAGTAAGCCCTAATGACAAGGTTTGGTTGACAAAGATATAAAATGCAACTCATCCCCACCTCCTCATTTGTTCCCTCTACGCGAATCACATAAAGTCCATCAACTTCACTCATAAAATCTCACGCTAACGGAGCATTTAACCCAGCTGATTTATTCATCCCAGCCTACTAGAACATGATCTCCGCAGCCGGTCGAGAGAGCAATAAGGGCAGCCCTTATATCGCAACAGGGATCAGCTCCGCCCTTGAGTTTCCTGAGACTCTTAGGAGAAGGAAAGTAAACGCTATATCGCCGCAATCATCGGGCAGAACATGTACACCCAAAATTGGTTCAACAACAGTCTGTATCTACCAGGACGAACACGATGCAGAACCCCCCGATGATCCCGTTCGCACCACATACTATATCCATTGTATCAATGCAAGAGATACTCTAGGATATCATGAACGTGTTGCAAACCTGATGAGCCGTCTGTGGTGCTCAGGCTGCGAAGCCGAACACCCCGCGGTGCAATTCTCCTTCGCGTCCCGAAGGGCAAATCCCTCTTCCAGACTTTGCATTGCTCACCAGGGTCATTTTACCGTCTGTCCCCACTTGCAGATCTCCTTAGATGATCTTAGGTTGTGGCGAAACGTGGTCGAGACACAATCGATACACTGTACAGAGAAAACCTGTCCCTGTCGCGGTATCGCGGTCCGATACACAGGGATCAATGAGGAGTTCTCTTTTCTTGATAGTACCGTCTGTGTGAGTTGGATCATTCCACTCGAGGGCTCAAGCCGTGATACTCCTCTGATGGATCGATGTATAGCCAAGACAAAAGAGGTACACAGAGCATATCCACAAGCTTTCTGTCCTGCGTTCAATGTAACTCCAGGTCGTCTGCTACAAGCTAGGTTCTTCGGGGAGCCTGAAGCGGCAATATCAGGGATATCAGGGGAACATTGCAGATGCTCCGACAATTGTACAGTTGGTTACGTGTTGGGATTCAACAATGACAGCGTGGAACTGGGACGTGTACTGTACATGCCGAATGGTGCCTATGGGTCTATTCCGAAGAACTGGATTCACAATTTAGACCCAGAGAGCTACGGCCACTTTCAGGATCCAGAATCTATGCACATTACCTGGTGCTGCGATCCAACTTGTGCAACCACAGCTGAGCTTATCAAGTTCAATACAATGGTTACTATGGATGAGAGTTATTGGAGTGGACCTGATGAGCCAACAGCAAGATCAAACTTCTTGGACTCTCTTATCGACAAAAATATTAGATATATAATGTCGGTATAGAGGTTCTCATATTCCATCTACGTGATGCATACTGCATGTTGGTCATCAAATGGTAGACTTTGGCGCAGGCTTTCTCAACATACTTCAGGTACGCCAAGGTTTTTAATGCTCAAAAGCCAAACCAGATTTTAGTTCTAACAAGCATTTATAGAGTCTAACCCCTCGGGCTTTCATCATCTCAACCCCATTCCTCCTTATCATCCACGCGAATTTGCAATCCGACATTCCAGAAGCTTCAGTTGCCCAGTAACAGAAGAAGAAATCTACCAGAATCCCATCAAACAAACTCCTTTGCCAAGTCAAGCCCTCAGTGCGAGCATTATGTCTGCTCCAAATGCCCCTGCGCTAGACGAAATCAGACAGTATTACGATTGGCGATGAAATACGACGAGATGGTGCTTGTAGTAGTCACAGTTTCCGAGAAGCCACCTTTTTGAGGTGTCTTTGGGTGCGGCAATGGGCATTGTAGGCAGCCTTGGTTAGGAAATTACTAACTTTGCAGGGATTACACGGGAACTTTGAGCTTAGTGGTGCTGAATGAGGTGATGAGCGGATTGCTTCGATCTCAGGGTCAATTGTCCCTCCACTGTCGATGATCTTTTTCTCCTTAGTGGGGTGTTTGGGATCTTCTGGTAGCTCTTTTTTAGGTTGTATAATGTATGGAAGGTCTGGTTATATCTGTCAAAACGAAAGAGTGACAGTAACTTTGCCCGAGTAAAGCACTGTATTATACGTGAGAGACCAGAATACTGAGGTATGATGTCCTGAATATTATAAAAGTTTAGGTAAATTCAGTAAATATTTGTCAGGTCTTAGACTAATCTTAGACTAATTAGGATAGCAGTCCTAATCTGTTGACTTGGGATCAGAAGATGTACAGAGCGGGTCTGGAATCTGGATTTCCCCACACGTCATGGATGAGTTCCTTGAGCTTGGTAGCATTACAACAACATCGGGACTTCTCCGACTACTTCAATACAAGTTATTGAATGGCGCGACTTGCTCAATTGATCGTGGGCATTCTTCAGGACGGTGCGGTCTTGGGAGGATTGACTTTTGCTACAGTTTCAACTCCTCAAGAGCCTTTCTCAAGCGGTTCTTCAGATTCTCATGCTCCTCTCTGGTAACTCCCTTCGCAACTGCAGACGTGTTGTCTTTTTCCTTTTAACGCCCTTTACTATCTATATCTATGATACTCCAGGAAGGGTGGCGGTGATTGGTTGAGACATTTTGATGGGCTTTGACGCTGGGAATACGAATTCAGCGAACCGGCGGTTGTCTAATTGCAAGGCGCAGACCTGTCGGGGGCGCAAAGCTTAGGGCAGTCATCCTAAAACTCATCAAATCTTTTACAAGTGTATGCTAAGTTTACCTAAGACTTTACATCAATTAGGGTATATATCCTAAATCGTCCATCCATTAGCGGGGATGTGGCCAAGAGTAACAATACTAGGTAGGCCTGGGCAAGAAGCCGCAAGGCCACAGTATTCAGGTCCGCGGGCAAATGCCTAAATGTTCAACGCCATTAGCCATAACTCTGTTAATGCACTACTCTTGTTATCTGACAGAGGTGCTGAGAATGTGCTTGATCACACAAAGACCATTCGCTCAATGCTACCAGAAATGTAGTTATTCTTGTTAATCTGCCCTGGTTTAAATTAGACCTCAGAGATGCGAGGCTTCGAGAGAACGAACTAGGGAGTGTTAAAATCTCTTGAACATCTTTAGTAAAGATGAGTATTCACACTAGTTAAGACCTGTACCCCAATGCTCTCTGGTCTTTTGCTCCGTCTTCTTCTAATCTCCTGCTCCCCTCCAAATTGGTGGAATGCCTGATCTGCTGTGAATCTTTCCGACAACCCAGCGAACGTGAATTTTTCCAACTTGCAGCTCTCTCTCATGATGCACCCACGGCGTTGGTGCCAGAGGTTCAGCTCTATAGAGTGAAGTCAGAAGACGCGTTCAGTAGACTTACTCAACGAAAGATTCTTACATACAAGCTAATAGAGCTTGGCGCCCTGGGCATACTGGACAAGGGAGTGTCCATTGATATTATAGCACTGCTTTGAGTGGAAATAATCTCCATTGTTAGAGTACGTATCATAGATGAACGACTCCTGAGAGCAGCTGGGCTGAGCATAGAAGGCAATTCTCTGCCCGTTGCCTGGTCCGAATCCGTTCTCCTTGTAGGACTAGAAACGCTGAACTTTGGGATTGCAGGCTGCGTTGTGATCGACAGTGAGAGTCTGTTCAGTGCCGGTGCAATCACGGCCAGTGTAGGTTTTGATACCGACGGCCAAGGTGCCCTGGGTGAAGAGGGCGGCTGCGGCGATGAGCTGGTAGAAATGCATGTTGAATGAGGTGACAGGTTTTGGGCGCGTTCGACGACTATGTTGCCGAACAGGTAGTTCGATGTTGTTGATTGTGTTCTGTTCTGGAAATGGACGTAGATGTGTATTTATCTGCAATAGTCTTGGCTATGGTGCGCGTGAACAATTACTAATTGGCAATTAAGCATTGCACAATGAAATCTCATGGATTCTTTATAGCGTATTTTCTCTTGGGGGCGTATTAACTGTTTCGCGTATTCGATCTCGAGCGTATTCAGATGCCGACCTGTAAGCAGCCTTAACAGGGGTTGTTGCATAATTATGCTGTAGGATCTTGATCACATCGAAATTCACAGCTCATATTCACGAATGATGCCACTTCTCACAGCTCAATATTTTACGGTTAAAGGCAATACTTAAAATTCGTTATTTCTTGATATTCGTAATACCCTCCAGGGGTAATCGTGAGTCATCCTTACCTTCATCCCACATCATCATTTCATCGTACAATAATCCAGATACCTATGTAACCCCACTCAAACTATCCTAACCACATCACTCTTCCTCCGAGTACGCATTTCCATCTTGATCTTCTACCTCTTGCATACGCATCCGTCGCGCCAAGGCCAAAGCTCTCCGCTTATCCTGCAGTCTTTGCGATTCCATATACGCTTCTTCCAATTCCGCTTTTGTATGCAGCTTGTTGTCCCCCGAGAATCTGACATAAGTGCTATTGAAATGGAACTCCAGACTCTGAGCAATCTCATGTACCTGGTCAACATCGTATTGGTTCAGCTTCAGTTGCTTTTGTAGCTTCTCGCGTCGGAATGCCTCGACACTGTACTTCGCTTCAAGCTCTTGACTTCTAGCTTCTTGACGTTGCTTGTCAGCTTCTAGAGTCTCGACCTGGACTTCTAGCAGGGCTAGTCGGTGTGACTGTGCTTCCCGCGATGAGTCTTTGGTTTGTGAGGCGTGTAGTAGCTGAGAAATGAGAACCTCCTTGTCCTTAAGAAAATCCTTTAGAGTTTCAATCTCAGCTACTTGATCATCCTTCTGGCTTTGCAACTCCTTGATGTAATCTCTCATTTTCAGTCTCTGCTTCAGATGCTTGGCGCTCAGCTGTTCCATCTTATCTTTGTACTCTGACTCTGCCCGCGTAAGCTTGGACTGGAGGAAGGAAAAGTTGGCTTTGACGCCTGTGACGTCGCAAGTCTTCGCCTTCTGTACCTCGGCGATCTTCGCCGCTTGGATCGAATTCTGCTTCTCCAGGTCTGAGATATGAACGGTATATTTTAGCTTTTCGCTCTTTTCCTGGGTCTTCAGCGCCGTGATCTCGTCCTGTTGCTGTTGAGACTTTTCTTTCAAGCCTTCAATATTGGCTTTTTGGAGTTTTACTTTTGACTCGAGAGCTCGAATAGTGACTTCGGTTCGTTTGAGCTTGTGTTTCGTGGCTTCATATTTGACATTCTGATCTTCATTTTGCTTCTCCAAGTCCTTGATCTTCTGCTCTTGCTCGTGGTTGATGCGCCAAAGACCTGTAACCTTTCCCTGAATCTCCCGAATTGCAGTTTCTAGCTCCGCCCTACTATCCACCAGTTCATCAAAATCCATGATCAGGGGTTCTCGTAGGAACTAAAACCAGACAGCTGCTTGTTCGGGTGACCAGGGCAAGAGTCACGTCACTTAGTGTTGTAGCGAGAAGCTGAAACGCAGTCCTAGTGCCGGAGTCATGAATGTATTTATAACCGAGGAGGTTAAAGTTTCATGTTAGTAAAGACAGTGGATTGTCCGAGATATGAGGTAAGTGTTCATGTCCAGATCCTTGACCACTTAGTCGCGTCGTGTCCTGTGAACACTGCATCGTATATTTCAGTAATGAAAAGATTGTCCTGGTTCGCATAGGTTCTAGCCCATACGCACTAGCAGCATGTTCTTGATTCCATACACGAAAGATGTGCAGCGGTGGATATGTTGGAAAGGATATAAAGCGCAGACAACCCGAGCTTCGCTTTATGATGATCTCAGTGAGCCAGTTTACTACAGTAATCTAATCAAAGAGTATTAAGCCGACTATTGGTCAATTGATCTATCTCATTCGTAAATTAACGTCTAACTCTGGAAGTAAATTACCAGATCTGAAGTACGATCTAGACTGTCCCTATGCGACCATTACTTTCGTCGAGTAACAGGTATCAGGAGCACTGCTTCCTCTTGTTAGCTACCAGGTAGGAAGCAGATAGGACAGTGGCAGAAAGGCTGCTGCCTATTTCATAGCTCGAAGTGAATGCCGGAACATCTAATTTCTGAACATGCAGACTGATGTTATATATAGACAATTTCTGCCGCAATGTTACCCATGTCAATCCTTTCCACTACAACACCTTCCCAACTTACTCTGGCAACTGTCAACGACCCTGATTTCCTTCCCAGACTGGAGGCATCTGAGATTGGCCTGCATCTCATCATGGCTACAACATCTGTTGAGAAGCCCAAGTCAGGGGCCAACGTTGACATCCTGAAGGTGGCACAACAACTTCAGCATCTTGCCCATTTCTTGTCCCAAGGCCATCCAGTCCCAGGCCTCAGCGTATCCGAAAAGGATCTCAAAGTTGCGCGTGTGCTCAGCCCCGTCACGAACCTCACATCCCACCGCCGACACTCAGACTTGGAGTTTCCCCGAGAGTGGGTTGAAGATGATGGCGCACTAGCCATTGCACTTCGCGACTGGAGACGGGATATCGACCCGAAGCAACTGAGCAGTACACCCTTTGTGGAAGAGAAACCTCCGCAGACAACAGATACTCCTACAGAGGCTGGACTAGCAGAGGTTGGCATTGAGGCTCATGCGAATGGGCCATTCTCGTCATCCTCCACGGAGCGAGAAGCGCACAGGGTCGCGAAGATGAAAGAGCTTGAGAAGAAACTCCGACAAATCGAGCAAGAAAAGGAGACTGTTGTCCGGGAGAATGTCAAGCTTCAGCGCGACGTCGAAGCGCTTCAGCGCCAGTCGGAATCTTTTCGCCGTGCCCTTTTCGACCCCAAACGCAAGATCCACGAGAGAAACCTAAAGGAGAAGGTGAAGCTCAATGGCGATATTCGTCAACTTCAAAGTTCACTTGCTACAGTGAACAGCAAGAATGAGTGCCTCGTGGAGAGGAACAAGGAGCTGAAGTCATGCAACAAGGATCTCGTTACTGATAACGAAGAGCTGGTTACGAAAAACAAGGAGGTGGAGTCGTGTAACGAGACACTCGTTACTGAGAACGAAGATCTGGTTAAGAAGACCGAAAAGCTGGAGTTGAGTAATTTTGATCTCCTTACTGAGAATGCAGCCCTTGATGCAGAAATCAAGCGTCTGGACTCAGATAACGAAACTCTTATTACTATGGCCCAGAAGCTCCTGGATAAGCATACACTCTCGAGAGAGGGTATGGAGAAGCACGAGGAGACTCTCGCCGCAGAGAACCAGGCCTTGAAGAGAAGAAGCAAAGCTCTCATCAAGGCAATTGCAGCCATGAAGCTCGACAGCAAGCGCTGCGCCGCCCAGGTCCAGGACCTAGATAGCAGTAAGGATTTCCTGGCTGCTCACAACAATGACCTTTCGATTCGGAATGCAGCTCTTGGTGATAAGAGCAAACGACTTGAAGAGACTCTTAACAAGATTGTTTTGGATGCGAAATATTCACTAGGCCGTCAGTGAGCTGGAAATGACAGGCATCATTTGAATCAGAAGGTGAGTTTCGAGGGAGTTGGTTTTCTTATTATTGGTCCGGAGTTTTGCTTTACAGGGGTTCGGGCATTTAGGGCGGCATTGTGATTGAGTGTTTTGTTGATGACTGGGCGATGCTGATGATAACGAACGACAACGAGTCACGTTGATGAGGTTCAGGAAGTTAGTGGTGTTTGTAATTTGGAGTATAGTCTCGTTGATAAATAACTTATCAAAAACTGTCCTTGATTCATTTCGATAAAAGCGATTACATTCATTTAAGAGAATGACTTCTAAGCCTGTCAGCTTTGTGAAGTTGATGAAATTTAATGCAGCTAGGGTAGGTAAGTCGCGCTATAATAATAATTCCAATGTGATAATTGTCTTATCCTTATCGGTCGGCAAGATAAGATTAGCGCTATTCACAAGACATCACGTGAACTATCAAGCACGGACAATGTTCGGCTAAGAGTAAGTTAAGATAAACCTAAGATAGAGGTAAGATAAGATAAGACATGTGAGAAATACTGCACCTTTTAATGATAGTTTACTGGAGCACTATAGACCTCCTAATTGGATGATGGCGAAGGCTACTGAGGTAGTTTGCTATAATTAATCCTTAGGTTGTCTAAAAGTCCTTATCTATTGCTTTATTATAATATTCCATACAGCACCCTGTCGCTTAGCCCGACAATCAGCCACCAACCAGTCGCCATCACCTCACTCACCAGAGCCTAGGTACAATAGGCCCACTGTAATAATCGACAGAGACTTTTTGCGAGCTCTGATCTGTTAAATCCCAGCCAATGATCGATACATATAGTTCTTTATTAATATACTTAAAGATGAACTCCTCAGCCAGCCTTTTGGCCATTCGTAATAACAAAGTACTTCTTCGTAAACGGCCCCACGGAAGTCCATGTAACCTTCAAACCGGATGGCAGCGCAAAGATATCTCCGCCCTTGAAGCTGTGTACCTTTCCACTCTCGTGCTCCTCAATCTTGATCTCACCCTCGAGGACCATGATAGTCTCATCTCCAAGAGGAGAGCTGTACTCAAAGGTAGTTGTCCCATCGGCCGTAGCGCCTGGCAGCCCTCGTCCACTTCGCCAGACACCGACATTAAGGAGACCTGTAGACCCCGTCTTCCGAACTAATCTCAGCTCACCTGCCGTCTGTGATCCTTTTCCTGGCTCATCCCAGGTATACGGCGCCCAGTCATCAGGGTTGTCGTTAATATTGCCGACGAACAGCTCGTCGCTCTTGGTACCGTCGACAGGGGCATCCCAAATAACCCAGAACTTTTTGAGGAACGGTCCGTGGACATGCCACTTGAGGTCGAGGTGCTTAGGGTGCGCTAGGATATCACCCGCCTTGAAGTGATATTTCTTGCCTGAAGCTGTAGCCAGGACATCTGCAGAACCCTCTAGCAGGACCATGGTCTCGTCACCAAGGGGAGCCGAGTAGACGATATCGACAGTGCCATCATCGTTACATCCAGCAATGCCAGGCCCCGTCCGCCACAGACCAGCTGCCAGATTGCCGCCAGTTGTGCCTCCAGTGCGGATGGTGACAACCTCACCCTTTGACTGAGCACCGTGGAGGGGGTCATCCCAATTGAAAGGAGTCCATGTGCCGGTTGAGTTGCGAGAACCGTGCTCGAGCTCGCGTACAGGGGCGGGCGCTGCCATGTTGAGTAGCAATTGAGATAAGAGGAGAGATGATAACTCAGATGAATTGGTGTGGTTGAGCTTTGACCTTGACGGCAAGTTATTGCTTTTGAAGGCGGATTCGAGTGGCTAATAAAGATTACTGGAGTGGAGAGGCGGTCAACTCCTCATTGTTTGCAAGGATGCCCCCATTCTCTCTGCAGCCCGAGTCAGCACAGGGTTACATGGGAGGTCTGCATGGAGACCCTTACGCATGTACGTTTGACTAAGGCCAAGCATGCGCTGCAGATGACAAGGGTGCAGAGTGCAATGGTCGATTAGAGGATCACAACGGTTCGCTCTCTTCAGAAATAAGCAGCCGGCTTGTGGATTAGATCTGCTCGCGTCAGTCCGAAACATTGTAGGAATTTAAATACGAAGTTGCGCGGCATTTTTCGCTGTAACCCTACCGCCAGAAGGACGCATGGAAAATCTCTTATCATAAACGTGATTTGTTATTCCATGCAAAAAGTGATAAATGAAATGCATGTTGGTTCAAGGCTGGCATGGACCCTGGTCGGTTTGTGAGCCAACAGGTAAGGACCAGCCTGAAAGCTGAAAATGACCACGTAAACTATCTAATGAATGTTTTCGAAGTGTTTCGGGCTACGTAGCACGGCACGGGACGTTAATTAAGCGTTGGAGATAAGAGACATTATTATGTGCAGTACACCCGGCACTAAATTATTAGAGACAAGAGACAAGAGACAAGAGACAATGCAATTGTTTGCTCGTGGGATGAAGATTTTAGAGCCAACAGTGGAACAAGGGTCTTGTCCGGGGTATGATACGAGATGGCGTTGATTGCCATCCAATCGCAGGACGTTGCATTGATGCACTGATAAACAGGTAACATTGTGTTAATACGAATATGCAACCGATAATTCAACTATCAACTGTTTGGTCCTTTTACTCCGAAAGTATATCTTCCGCAATCGCTGTCGATATCAGACCAGAACCGAGATACCAGCCTTATTCCAAGCAAGGATCGGAAGTTTCTTCAACTGCATGCAAGGCCCTGAGACCAAGTATCGTAAGGCATGATACAACGGTTTGCAAGAGGTAAGACAGCCGAAAGTTTATTTACACGACGAATCATACTGTATAAGCACTACAACGCTACGCGCGGCACAGATGGCTACGAGTTGGACGCCAAATGCCGCTCTGCCAGCCCTGCACGGTCAAGGGTTCAGATCCTGCTTATCCACACGCTGAAGCGTAACTGGGCGGGGTGACCTTCCGGTACCTGTAGCTGCCGCTGCGGGTAGCAGTGATCGTCGTTCTGATCATGCAATTGTGCCTAACTAACCCCCGCCAACCATCCCGTATTTAGATCCTACAAACTTTACAAAGTGGACAAGCGACAGTTTCCACCCGTCGCAGTTTGAATGCTAGTACCGGGATCGCGTGTGGCGTTTGACTTATTCTCTCTTGTCTCTTATCCCCGGGTTTCGCCTCGAAACACGGTAATTACAATGACAAGAGGCGTTTTCCAGGATTCAAGTTTCCGATGGAGTGCCGATCTGCCCCTGAAATCCTCGGGTTCATTCGCGGTAGTTTATATAACAATTAAAGAAGCTTTTCGTATTAATTGCCTTCCCCTTCTCGTACATGTCTTCCAGCGCCCCGGACATTTTTGAACGACTATTCCCAGCATGGCACTTACGGTTCAGCCTCATGGGCTCGCCATGGTGCAGCTGGTGAGCTCCATCATCTTTGGCATCTTGAGCACGATTGTCATATTTCTGCGGGCCCAGATTCGCTTTCGGGATAAGGTTTTTGGCGTGGATGATGCACTCATGACTGCAGGATACGTAAGCAGTCTTTCTGGCCGTTCATCACTCGAGCGATGCTGCTGACACTCTTGGCGCTAGGTACTCTTCTCATGTCTCGTTGGTATATCGTGTCAAGCTACCTATTATGGAATGGGTACACACGATAATGAATTACCAGAAGGGATAGTACAACACGGCAGGCAGGTAAGACAAGACATTGGACCCCCTGGTCTACCTCATGGCTAACAAGTCATCGTCTCTTTTAGTTCGTCTGGCTGTTCCAGATCTTCTACTGCGCCGCCCTCGTTTTCATCAAAGCCTCGATTTGTACCACTCTCCTCCGGATCGCCGTCGCGCCGATACATCGCATCATCGCTTGGGCGACCTTGATTATGTCTATTTGCGCAGCCCTCATTGTTTTCATCAGCTTGTTTGTTCTTTGCAGACCACTACCAGCTACGTGGACAGGCGAAGGAACTTGCGCGACGCCGTCGGCCCTGGCAATCCTGAGTTACTTTGTGTCGGCGGCATCCTTGGTCACTGACTTGGTATGCGCAATACTGCCTGGTTTTATGCTTTATAAGGCCCAGATGAAGACAGCAACCAAGATCTCGATCAGTTTGGTTCTTGGAATGGGTGCTCTGTATGTAAAACCCTTGCATTTCCGGGGGAGTCTATCAGAAACTAACTATGAGCAGTGCATCGATAGCCACGATCATACGAATGCCTTACATGAAGTTCTACTTCCATCCCGAAAAGGACTATCTATGTCAGTCCCCGCTCTCCTCTCTTCTCGAGGTATCCAACTAATACATATTACAGACCGAGTCTGCAACGTCGCCTTATGGTGTTTGTTCGAAACGGGAATTGGTATCGTGGCTGGGTGTTTGCCGCCACTACGAAAGCTAGTCAAACGCTGGGTCAACTTCGACTCTTCACATGGTCATTCTTCGGGGAACACACCATATGGCAAAAACAGTTCACTTGGAGTCACGACCAAGGTAGGGACAACAAGCCGCAAGCCAAGAATTCCGACGACTGGTGGGATTTCTACTGGGGGCGAGTGGGAGCGACTTGATGATGATTCGTCGAAGCGACGGATTCATGTCACCGTGGATATGGAGATGCATACCATGGAGAACGGTGCCTCGTCCGTGGGGTCGCAGGATTCTATTGAGGAACTCGCCAGACCGATTTGATAACGACAATGTTAGATACCACTATATTAGAGCCTTTAATTACTGGAAATAAAAGCGCCAAAGCTGCAATTGGGAGTAACAAAGATGGTGACTTTTGCCATGCTTATGGTCTAGCTGAGAAATAAACATAGCAGATATTTAGATTTATCTACATCTGGAAAGTCAGGGACTCATCGAATGAGACTGGGAAAAGTGATATATTTGTCTAGAATTCTTAACTCCCGACAGAAATGCTGCACTAGCCTTCAATTTAGGATTATCTAAATGTCATTTCAGAGTAACAAGCTCTTCTATATTTCTCAAAATCGCTGTTCATCCATGTAATCTATATATAAGCAGTACGCAACAAGTACTTAGCCAGCTCACTAAGAGGCCTTTAGTATCTTAAGTCTTTGGATAACTTTATCTCAGAGCGTAATGAAGACTGATAAGTCCTCTCCACAGATGATGTCTCAATCCCAAAACCCCTTGCCACCCCAGGTATTACCAACATTAACTCTTGATGACTCTGTAGTATTAACCTCATCCACATGATTGACTGTACTAACCCGAATCCCCTGTGAATTTGAGAACGACCCTGTTACAAATGAGTTGCCGACGTTGACCATTCCTGGTCCAGTGATCTTTCCAGCAGTGTTTTTGCCAGCGATTTCCATGATCTTATTCTTGGAGGCATCAGACAACAAAGGGTCTAACCCTTCAGCGGCATCGTGGATCACTTCCAATTCCTGCTCGTCATTTACCTCCTCAATCTCCATCTCGACTAATTGACTCGCGACCTGTGAGGTGCCAGGAAAAACCTTCTCCAAGTCTTCAATTGACGCGATAATGTCCTCAATCACTCTTCCCATATAGTTCTTATCATAGAGTGCCCAGCCAGTCTTTTTCATCAATCCCAGACTCTTATATCGCTGTTTAGTAAACACGTCGAAACGACTATGCACACGCTGCGAAACAGCGCCAAGATCTGCTTCCGTGCAAATACTCAGACCCTCCTCTCCCGTTCTGGGTTTGTAGCGTCTGGAGACCTTGTACGCGGCCTCAAATCTGGCCACTATTTCTTCTAGAATGCCTTGAGCGAGAACAACCGTGGGATCGGCTGGATCGGTCAAACTAAATCGTCGGTCATTGTTGATGTTGATTGATGCTCCCCATCTTGCTAGTCGGCATTTGGCGACGTCGAGCCGGAGTTGATAGCGCGAGAAGTCTTGGCTGAAATGTTTAGCGATCTGGATGTAGTTGAAACAATCGACGCAGTTGTTAAATAGGCCAGCCATGCTTATGGCGCCAGCGACAGTGCCAAATATCTCAGCCATGATTTCTTTTGTAACTCAAGGTTATCAGTCGAAGAAACGGACCACTTTGGTGAGCTATTTTCACTTCAAGCCGTTGGTTGTTGGTTCCAAGTGGGGCATCTTCAGCCACGCAGATTCAAGGCAGACACCTTCAAATCTCTGTTGTGATTGGATATAGTCTTGTTGCCTCTTCTCTCCCCCTCTCTTTCAACCCTTGCGTGACATTCTGCCTCAATCTCTCTTTCACTTGCCTCGCTGAGATTGACTATGCCATTTCGATCACCGGTGTCACAATGGAGAGTTCAACCTCCAGCACTGTGCAGTCTCTGAACGCATCTGGCTCTTCCAGAGTGCACGTCGGCAACAGCTACAGCATAACGCACCACCATGGCAGAGGCTCCGATGATGATGGAGCAAAGAAATACCTGGAAGAACTGCGCTCGACCGATCCCCGTGATGACAAAGCCAGGATTGAGCAGACTAATGGCGGTTTGTTGAAGGATTCGTACGTTTGGATCCTTGACAGCCCCGAATTCATTACATGGCGCGATGAAAGCAAGGCTGGTCGGCTTTTGTGGATCAGAGGAGACCCTGGCAAAGGGAAGACAATGCTACTGTGCGGTCTCGTCAACGAGCTGCAGCCTTTGACGAGGCTAGACGGCTCGCAGAACAGCAAGACAGTATCCTATTTCTTCTGTCAAGCTACAAACTCTGGCCTGAACAACTATACAGCAATCTTGAAGGGTCTCATCTACTTACTAGTAATTCAACACCCAACTGCTGTGTCTCATCTGGACGACAAGGAAGACAAAGACCACTGGAACTATAAGGTGTCCCTGGAAGGAACCTTTCGCAAAATATTGGAAGATCCAGGTCTTGGAGAGGTATACTTGCTTGTAGATGCCCTGGATGAGTGCGTCGAAGACCTTCCCCTCCTCTTGGCACTGATTTCCAGTACATCCTCACGCGCCAAGTGGATTGCCACCAGCCGCAATCGCTGCGAGATTGAAGAGCTTTTTGGAGAGGCATCATCAAAACTAGCACTGTCTTTGGAACTCCACGAAGGGTCTGTTTCTAGAGCTGTCGATAGTTACATCAACTACCGAACTCGTCAGTTAGCTGAGAGGAAGAAACTCAAGAAGAGTACTTTACAGCAAATCCATGACCACCTATCTCAGCACGCCCATGGAACCTTTCTCTGGGTGGCATTGGTATGCCAGCGACTAGAGAGATGCCGAGCTTGGGAAATTCCCAATCAACTATCACAATTTCCCCAGGGCCTTAACCAGCTCTATGCGAAGATGATGGAGCAAATCCACAAGTCTGTCAGTTGCGACCTCTACATTAGGATCCTTGCTGTCGCATCAACGGTCTTCCGCCCTCTCACCTTTGCAGAGTTAATAGCTATGGAGGATCTGCAGATAGATGAGGAGCTAGTTCCTGATCTCATCGTGGAATGTGGTTCATTTCTGACGACAAAAGAGAGCTCTGTTGTGTTCATCCACCAGTCTGCCAAAGACTTTCTGCTCAGGGAGTCAAGCACTTTACTCTTTCAATCTGGACTTGCGCATCATCAATACAACCTTTTTGAAAGGTGTATCGCTATGCTACAAAGCCTTCATCCAGATATCTATGGCTTGGTCTATCCGGGAGTCTCATTGAAGGAAGCTCTTCGGAATTGTCCAGATCCAGATCCACTAGAGACCATCAAATATTCATGTGTTTTCTGGGCTGACCATATGCAAGAGGCATATAAACTCTCCATTCAGAGCGAAGAGAACAGCGACATCCGATGGATTGACACGGTTCATGGTTTTATTAATGAAAAGTTCTTGTTCTGGTTAGAGGCCCTTGCTCTATGTCGAAACCTATCAGCAGCACTGAAAGCTTTGGTATTCGTGAGGGACTTACCAGTTGTACGTTTCAAATTTATCCACATGGCGCAAAGTCGGCCTTACTAATCGATTCTAATAGCAAGGGCAAGGAAGCTACAAGGCCCTGATCGAGGATGCCCTCAGATTCTCACACTATTTCTCCTCTATAATTGAACGATACCCGCTTCAGGCATACGCCTCTGGTTTGCTCTTCAGCCCGAGCGATAGCCTTATTCGCCGTCGATTCGAACAGTACACCTCGAAAATCTTCTCCCAAGGTCCAAAAGTCGACAATAAGTGGAGCCCAATTCGGAGCGTTTTTGCATATGACGGGCTTGAAATTAGGAGTATGAGCTTTGCGCCAACAAGTCAAATACTAGTTATAAACGCATGGGATACATTGGTCAGATGGAACGTCAGCCAAGAGCCTATACCCAACGTCATGGAAAGAGAGGGTGTCCATGAGAAAATTGCACTGTCATCAGATGGGAAGTGGTTAGCAATTATCGATTTTGACCCAAGCTCCGAGTTCGAGACCGACCAGTCATCAGCTCAATACGAACTTCAAATTCACGACTGGACTTTGAACAGGATAACTTGGCGTCAAGAGCTTGACAACCCTGAAGTTTTGGGCATGGCGATCTCACCTGACAGTCAGTACCTGCTACTGTGCTATGAGACAATTTTGGTGATCTATGATATTGGCGGTGGACTACGTCGACGGTACACCCTCGAGAAGGCACTGCCTTATTCAGGTCCCGCTAGATATTTCGATGACATATACTTCTCCTTCTCATCCGACGGTTCTTGGGTAGCGTTTCACATGCGCCACAAGACGCAGATCTGGGTCCTTAACTTGAGAACAGGCAAGCAGTACAACAATGGCAACTGGAAGGATATTTCGCCTATAAATGACACAAAATTCATCCCCAGTACACACTTGCTCATGTTTTGCGATAGTGGAAACAACATTTATCACTGGAATGTTGTTGAGCAAAACTGTGAGATGTGGAGTCACATTGACTACTCTTTCTCTCATTTAGCAATCCCACACTCTGATTCTTGGATGCTTCTGAGTGGGCCATATGGACTCTTTATATGTGATCGTTCTTGCCGCCGTGCTCGACAGGTAGTTGGCTTGCCGTGGCTACCAGATTGGGAAGCAATTGCGATTTCATTCGATGACCAGGCAATTGCATGTGGCTTTCAAACCGAGATATGGATCTTGAATACTAATACCCTTTTGGCTGATGAGCAATCTGCAACACAAGATACTTACAGAAAACTCCACATCTCTGATAACGGGCAATTGATAGCGCACGATCTAGGTCGCAATGTTGAAGTATGGGACGCATTGACAGGCGACATGCTATGCTCGTTGACTCTGGACGATGTCAATCGTCCAAGCATCCAAAATATCACCTTCGCACCCAAGGATCGCTACCTATTAGTCAGCGGCCTGCAATCAATCCTTGGATGGGACTTAGACGATGAGAGCTCGCAAAGAGTCTCGGGTGATTTTGGCAGTGGACCCATTGCAGTCTCAGACAGTGGATATAATGGCGACCGGTGGGCAGCTGCACGTCAATCTATGGGCGACGTTTCCGTATGGAATCTCACAACATTAGAACAGAACAGGATTTTCAGACAACCGGACAATCTATCACAGGAAGCTGCCTCAATAGCCTTTGCCGGCAACCAATTGGGGATCCTATGGATCTCTAAGAAGGGTTCACCAGGTACTTCCCCATTTCTCCTCTACGATGTTGGCACCGGGCAACAGCTCTCTGGAATCAATTTTGTGGAGTATTATGGCGGCACACGCTTGTCCCTTTTCAATAAGCCAAAACTTAAATTGTTTTTGAGTGGAACTTGGGTTATGTTTCATCCCGGCCCAAACACTTCATTATTCTTCTTGAAAATGAGCACAGATGGTAATAAAATCGAAGTTCGCAATAGGTTCTGGCACGTCTCCCTTCTTGACGACTCAACAGTGTCCACTGATCAAGGAGTATTTCACCTGAGTCTTGCTGGCTCGAGTTCGAGTAAGCCTTCTGAAATATATACTTTGAACAGGTTTGGAATGGCCAGGATGAGTCGGGAAGTCCCAGAGCCCCTAGGGATCACTTTCAGTGAATATGCTTACTATGAACCCTCTGCATGGATATGGTTTGACGGGAGGCCGCTATTATGGAGAAATACACAGTACTGGGAAAATATTATAGCAATAGGCCATGATTATATCATGCTTCAGTCATCCAATGGTGTCGACTTTATCCGTTTTGCAAAGGATGCAGATAAAGTACTACGCCAGGCTATAAAGAACTTATCATGATTGGAACTCGAGCTTTATGCATCAAAGAAGAGGAGTGCATGCGTGAAAGAAAAGTAGATACTAAAAGCCCAGGAAAGTTTCGAAAATAGATTCAATGTGGTTAACTTAGCCCCGGCTTTTGATGAAACACGGTAGCGAGTTGGCACAGAAATGTGTCTGACGGCGGGTCTAGGGAACTTACTGCAAACCTGGTGGGTGTGACCGGGTTGCAAAGAGTGATGTCAACGATATTGATGAGTACGATTATCGGTATCGTACTAACCGATTCAAGAGAGGCCGGTCATCATTCACCTCATTAGAGCCAATGCTTTCATATAACCTCAAGAAGTGGTAGCTCCTGGATCGCGCGGTGAAGGTGAAAGGAATGCTGACGATGGTGAGTTCAAAGGCGTAGGCGAGACGCGACCCGCCAAGCGCGCTGAGCCACGTGAGTGCATCTGTCGTTCGGTTTGGCCACGTGGACTCGGCATCGATTTGCCGGCTTGGCCGATGAACGGGTTTGAGGCTGAATGGCTTGGATGATTAGCTAGACTGTTGGGTGAAGCCCTGTTTGAAGCAGAACTGCCAGAATGGAGACACAGTAGTCATAGCACATTGCGCATCGTGTTGAGGTTCTCGTAATTATGATCTGGTTAAACATGTGAGCCCACCATGACTGTCGTGAACATGAACAATGGCCGAGACTGTTTGCTGACAGCTGCGTTTGTTCCCGTGCCCAAAGGCGAAAAATCGACGCTAACCAGGTAGGATGATGATCTGATGCAACCCTGGGATCTGTGGAGCCTGTTAAGGAGGGGAGGCCAGAAAACCGAGGACCTAATCTTAAACACTAAAAAAGCTCAGGTAAGTTTAGTTCAATTCCATAGAGCTGTAGACCACTTTATTCTGGCACCCTAATTACCCTGATTCCCGGCGTACTGTCCCCCAACCTCACGTCGTTATCCCCAAGCGCATGCGGATTTACGAGAGATTTGCAAATGGCATGCGACCGAGAAGGTTCCCGCTTATTACTCTTAAGTCTAGCTTACAGCGTCGCACAAACAAACAACTCACATTCCGAGTTCTGGAAGGGCCGAATGCGACACCAAGTCACGTATGCGGTAATACCACAGAATAATCGAGCTGTCATCATTTCGTTTTTAAAAATGGCATCAAAGTAAGCGACTTACCCGAGGCTACTCGAGAAAATACGGTAGTACAATGGGCTGATTGGGGAGCACGGGGTAGCGTGATACGGGTTTGCGGGGGATTTTTCCGCCTCCAACGGGCAGCCGGCCCGTCGAATCATGCGGCTCTACGAGTTTTTCCCTCTATTCAATGGAGCTAACCCCAGATGAGGGTCGTCCTTGGGGAAAATATCCGCTTTATTAGGCTGGTCGGCCCAGTTTAGCCTATATTCGCGGGCCGGGGTACTGGGGTAAATTACAGGACCCGGTTAATAGGTTAATTTGTAACGACGACTGACAGGGCCATCTCATATTTAATGTCCAGCTTGGCGCCAAGTTTGTCTTTTACTCTTTTTGCTATCACACTTGCATTTTGTGGCTTTTTTCTTCCCTACCAATTCTGTTACATTCTATATCACAATGGTGGGCTTCGCCGTCGGTACGGCTACGACCAAGCAGGACCTCGCCGTCGCGCAGGCTGAGGCTCCTCAGCTCGCAAAGGTCAAGTGGTGGGCTGACCCTGGAATGCGCGTGCTGTACTTTTACGCCGCGATTCTGTGTGTCTGCTCTGCCACGACTGGTTACGATGGGTAAGAAAGAGAGCCAAGCGATCGCCCAGATACTTGGCGATGAAATCAGGCTAACGCGGAGGTTTTTTTTTTTTTAGATCCATGTTGAACACGTCGCAGGCCATGGACGACTGGCAGGATTACTTTAACCATCCTACGGGCTCCAAGCTTGGCATTCTCAACTCCATCTACCAGATTGGTAGCATTGCCAGTTTCCCCTTCGCGTGCGTTGTTTCTGTCTGCGGGGTGGCAATTGGTGGAAACGAAACAGAGAGACTAACTTTGTTGGGCGTAGTCCATTTATGGCTGATCACTTTGGCCGAAAGATCCCCATCGCAACGGGATGTCTTATCATGATTCTCGGCGCTTTCATCTCAGCCTTCACCGATGGCTTCGGCAGTATGTTATTAATCAACTGAGGTATTAAATAGCGCTGATGGATTCTTTACAGTGTACCTTGGTGGTCGATTCCTCGTCGGTTTCGGAAACTCTCTTGCACAGCTCTCTTGCCCCGTTCTCCTCACCGAGATCTGCCATCCTCAGCACCGTGCCATCGTCTCCGCCATCTACAACTGCTTGTGGAACTTGGGTGCCACTCGTAAGTAAATTCTTCACACGTTTTGCCTCAAGCAACTCCTAACGAATATCCACAGTCTGTGCTTTCATCGGTCTTGGTACGATCAACATCAACAGCAACTGGTCATGGCGATCCATCACCCTCATCCAAGCCGTGCCATCTTTGATCCAGATTTCCTTCATCTGGTGGATCCCCGAGTCTCCCCGTTGGCTCATGGCTCACGAGCGTCATGAGGAAGCCCTTAACATCCTTGCCAAGTATCACGCCAACGGCGACGCCAACAACGCCACTGTGCAGTTTGAGTACACTGAGATTAAGGACACAATCGCCCTCGAGTACCAAGCTCAGAAGAATGGCAGCTACCTTGACTTCCTTCGAACCCGTGGTAACCGTTACCGTCTCATGCTCTTGATCTCCCTTGGTATTATCTCGCAGTACTCCGGAAATGCTCTCATCAGCAACTATTCCAACATTATCTATGAGGGCGCTGGTATCAAGGACCAGGCCCAGAAGACTGGATTGAACGCTGGAGAGAATATGCTCAAGCTTTTCGTCGCTATTGGCTGCTCCATGGGAATTGATAAATTCGGACGTCGTCCTCTCTTCCTCACTGCCACTGTCGGTATGTACAAGTCCCCCCTCAGTAATTAGTTTGTGACGCTGACTTTGCAATTTTAGGTATGCTGTTGTTCTTCTTGGCCTGGACCATTGTTGCCGCCCGCTTCGAGGCCGGTGGCGAGGTCGAGATCAAGCGCCTTGGATACCCCCAGATCGCCCTCATCTGGCTCTTCGACGTCTGCTACTCCATCGCCTGGTCTGGTCTTATCGTCGCCTACGCCCTGGAGATCTGCCCCTTCAGACTCCGTGCCCGTGGTCTCACCATCATGAACTTCTTCATCCAGGTTGCCCTCACCATTGGCAACCAGACCAACCCCATCGCCCTCGAGAACCTTCCCAACAAATGGAACTTCTGGTGCTTCTACACTGTAAGTGCCCCCTTTTGACTTTACCGTAACATTCAGAAGACTAATAGAGAAATAGGTTTGGATCGCTGTCGAGCTCGCCTTCGTCTTCTTCTTCTACGTCGAGACTAAGGGGCCTACTCTGGAGGAGATTGCTAGAATCTTCGACGGTGATGACGCTAATGTCGCACAAGTCGACCTCAAGGACACTGAGAAGCAGGCTGTCCTTGAGACCACGGAGCAGGTGCATCATGATGAGCGCAGGGACTTGTAATTGTCTCAAAGTTGGAATGGAACTTTATCAACACCGGCGTCATTGACGTCGGACACACCTAATAGTTTGATGCCTTCTTGCTAGAAGTCCGCAAAACGACTGGACACCTTTATAAATACACCACGTCTTACTGAATCTACCTTACAAGCCTGAACCTTGATCTTGATCCTGCCTGGCAACTATCGCTGCTATTAGCATTATAACTCTATTTTAGCCAGTTAAAAATGTCTTCTAAGTTAGGTAACTATATTTACTATTAGTATTTCTTATTACCTATATATTAATAAAGTACATCTTATATTAATTTAGAGAAATAACTTTATAATTCTTTTGAATTATATAGCCTTAGGTATTGTTTCTTTATATAATTTAAATCTTAAGCTCATATTAGCATAGACATTTAACTCTCTAGTATGTATATTTTAACCTTCTTTATAAGAGCTATTTTTTGATAAATGTAAAGCCTTTTTATATAAGGGCCTAGTCATATTGTCCTTCTAGGAATGACAATACAAATGTGTCCACAATTCCAGTCTTGCTACCCTCTGATAGCTTTGTTGCATACTGCTTGTAATTCATCAAGTCCGCACACGCGTAGCCTGACTGTATAGTATTCCAATTGTGAACAGTCCAAATAAGCAACATGCTGACACAGCAATCCAGCCAGGGACGAACGCATATGGAACCATAGCCAAGGATAGAAATAAGAAGGCTGTAACCAGTAAGGACCATAAGATTGCTGAGGCGATTATTCCAATACACTCCCATCTTCTACTCCAGGCTTCATCAAAAGTACCGTTAGCTCTGTGTTTGTAGATAGTCAAAAGGCTGGAACTATAACCAGCAACTGCAATGGCAAGGATAAAACAGAGCCATGCCGCACCAAGAAATGTTCGAACGCGGTGCATTGTAAATGGAGGTTGCTCCGGTTCCCAGATCTCGGCAGGATCAGTCATCTGCCCAATAGCAACAGCGAAGGTAGAGGCGCCAAAGATCGACACGCCAAATACAAGTGTGATGAACATTTTGTATTCTTCAACAGACGAGGGTAAGCTGGCATGGGAAACCAACGATGGTGGCGCCGGCGAGTGTATCCTTGGCGTCTCCATGATTTGTGACGTTTCGGTCTTGACAATGGTCGGCTTGATTGTTTTAGACACATCAGGTGGATGAGTTATTTCGGCCATTCTGACTAGCTCTGCCCGAAGCATGTAGGAGAAGACTGGAAGGAGGAATGAAGAAAAGTGAAAGCCTGATTTATAATCTGATCGGTCACTGACAACAGCATCCTGACGTAACACGCTACCAGCGTCAGCCCCAGCCAGTATCAGGGATGCTGCATGTACCGAGCCAATGGAAATTTGCCACGAGAATCCATCTGGGCCATCTGGTAGGCCTCATGGTAATCGAATGAGGGTATTTTCAACAAAGAGACAGCCTCACTTTCATGCGGCTTTCTCTCAAGCTTGATTACGCAACAATATCTGTTACTCAGCCAAATCTGACGCAACACAAGGTCATCATTAATCTCGAAGGACAAGTGGTTGTCATGGATAATATACTGCGACTCTTTTACAGGGTCGCAATATACCTATATGTATGCATATACATGCTTATCCTGGCCCGATAACCTTGCTAACGAGAAATACAAGATAATATCTATATTTGGAGAAACCTCCAATTGCCAACAAAACACGAAAGGCAGGGCCTCTCCTTCGGGTACAGAGGGATTGAAGATTCTTGCTGATCCTCACGATCCCTCCATTGAGTAAGCGCGTTGACAAGAAACTATGGTTGTGTGTCAATTTCTAACTCGGGCACAAGTATTGTTGCTGTTCACGGTCTTGACGGCCACTGGAAAAGGTCATGGACAGCGGACAATGGGACTTTCTGGCTTCAAGATCTTCTTCCATCGCTTGTGCCTAAAGCTCGGATCCTCGCCTTTAGTTACGACTCACGCACCCGAGGTAGTGATGCGCCACTCACACTTGACATATCAGAACATGGGAGAGAGCTGGTTTCAGAGTTGAGCATTACACGCCAACTGACACAAGTACGCTTTATGACCTATCTCATCATGGTAGGGATACATACTGATGGTAACCAAATAGACTGAAAAGATCCCAATAATATTCATTGGCCACAGCTTGGGAGGGCTCGTTATCAAAAGTGTAGGTTGACAATCATGCAATCTTTTACCTCTGTGGCTGCATCTAACCTTTTTACTGCTAAAGGCCCTTGTGCATTCAGACATGGCTCGAATAGGCCACCTTGAGCGTTATCGATCCATAAAGCTCTCAACGTATGGTGTATTGTATCTCGGAACTCCACATCAGGGCGGTGAAGGTGTCAATATTGCAAAAGTTGTGACCAGGGTCTTATCAACAGTCAGTCACACAAACCTCAAGCTACTCGAACAGATCACACCAAATTCAGAATGGCTTCAAGACCTTCAATCTCGCTATCTCTCCATCAGCCAAGAGTTCGAGACGGTATACTACTACGAGACACAAAAAACACCACTACCAGTAGGGTCTCTACTTGTATGTCTGGTGGAGAACTCCTGTCTTGACTACATATATCCTAATTCGGAGAATAGATTGTGCCTAAGTATTCTGCCGTAGTATTCGGCGCCACCAATTCTGAGGCAGTACCATTAGCGGATAATCACAAGACCATGGCAAAATTTACTGGCATTAACAGTCCAAGCTTTCAAAAGATTGTCAAAAGGGTATTAGCATTCAGTAATCTGGCGACCGAAAGGGTTAACTGGAACTGGAGGCTCTGGAATAATGAAAAAGGTATATTAACCCTAGCGGCCATAAGAACTTGACAGCTGACATTCCATCGCCACAAGAACTATGATTGTCGTTCGACCGCCAGAAGGCTATTGAGGAAATTAATAAAGCACACATGGTCGACAGGGAGTTCGAAATCGGGATTACCTTCCCAAGCATTCGCAATCGTAACTTTGTTGGGCGAGAAGATGCACTACGGCAAGTCGAAAGCCTGCTTATACAATCTTCTAACCGTGGACAAATGAAGCTACTGGTTCTATATGGCACTGGTGGTATGGGCAAGACACAAATAGCACTCGAATATGCTCACAGAACGCGAAGGAAGTACTCGTCGATTTTCTGGATTGATGGTGCACGTAATGACACAGCAGCAGAAAGTGTCTTGTCATCACTGCGGAGCATCAAGCGACACTATATCGCCAGAGGGTTACAAGAGAACCCACGGTTCCACCTTGTTGAGCAGGCTCTCACAGATATGACGGCGAATGATCAGAGCAGCCTCCAGCAGACCTTTCGCAACTGGCTATCTTACGACGAAAATTGTTCTTGGTTAGTCGTTATTGATAACGTCGACGATCTTGAGGAATTTGACTTCAAAAGTTGGTTGCCATCAACTCCCTGTGGATCCCTAATCGTGACCAGCCGTCGATCAGACTTGGCAATTAGTTGGAACTCACTCGAAATTAACGAGCTGGATGAACAAGAGGCCCTTTTGCTCTTAAACCAGACAGGCAACCTGGATCTTGCTCGAGGAACGAAAGGTTGGTACCTATCTATCTACTCCCTGCAGCGATCTAACGTTAGGAATAGAGTGGGAAAGCTCATTAACACTGGTGCGGACATTGGGATGGTCACCCCTCGGGGTATCTCAGGCTGGAGCCTATATCGCAATGTCAAAGACGCGGGAGCCAGTGTCCCACTACCTTGATCAATATAGAAGATATCCGAAAGACCTGTTGGCTCAAAGAGCGACAGGAATGCCTTGGGACATGGGGACAGATACTATTTTGACAACATGGGAAATATCTTACAGCACAATTGCCTCCAGGGACCAGTTGGCCGCCCGAATCCTATTATTATGCGGCTATCTATCTCCGACGGCGATTCAAAGAGAGATCTTCCTTGGCCAAACTGTTTTAAAAGCCGAAGGTGCTTACACCATTGCAAACAAAACTTCACCTGCTAACAGCTCCCAGAATTTGAAATAAATCAAGCATTCAACTTACTCTATGCCTTTTCATTCTTCAAACTGGCACCGGGTTCTTGTGCTGGACCCATATCTATGCACCCGTTGGTGCACCTTTGGGCACGTCTTCGGCTAGGAATAGTCGAGCAGAGACAGGTAGCCCGAGAAATGGCTGCAATACTTCACAACGTTTCAGCAATTCGTCATTCGATCCAGTCCTACCAGACCCATGTGGCACAGATCTTTGAAGTATTTCGAAAATGGAGTCCTTGTGATACACCCCCAATGCAAACCCTTAAAATCACCCCTATGGATTCAAAGGAGCTAGCATCGATGCCGATCCGGAATCTTAGCAACTGGGATAGAGCTGAAGGTTACCTCATGTACCTCAGAGGCCGAGCAGAAGCGATTTGGCGGTATGTGAGAAAAATATATATAACAGATAGATACTCCGGGCTAGCCGACTGGGAGCTTATGTACACATTTCAAGACTATTGGGATGGTAGCAGAGGGACCAACTTTCTGGAATGGGTTGTTTGCCATCACCTCAGGAATTTACCTGCACACCATTCTCGTGTGCTAGAACTGCTGGGAAACTACGTGAACGATCTTTATTACTACGATTCCGGTGATTTGTCACAGATTCGAGCTTGGTAC
Source organism: Fusarium tjaetaba (assembly GCF_013396195.1). NCBI lineage: Eukaryota > Fungi > Ascomycota > Sordariomycetes > Hypocreales > Nectriaceae > Fusarium > Fusarium tjaetaba. Next base: position 66,224 of record NW_023501477.1, read on the forward strand.
CAATGGCTTTTGCACGCAAGGCACGAGTGCTTGGTCCGGAACACCCTGCAACAGCTGGAGCATACATGGGGCTTGGAACGTCATCTCCAAGTTGCAAGGAAGGGATGAAACTTTTACAGAGGGCCTCTGAACTACGTATCAAAGTCCTTGGGTATAATGATACACTTACCCAAAATGCAATCAACTCCTTCATCAATCGTGCCAACGACTGCTTCAGAGACTATGAGAACCTGGAAAGGGCACAATGGTTTATTGATTACATGGATATCAAAGGGGAAGAGTCGGTTAGGGAATCATTTTCAGCTGATATTGTGGGTTATGAGCGAGGGATTCGATGGGAGTCCCCCAACACATCCCCCCCTGCCGTGCTAGCTGCCCGCTTGATGGAGAATGGAAGATTTCTGACGGCAATGAAGTTCCTACCTAAGGAACTGTGGGGGTTTAAAGATGTCCTTGAAGTGTTTTTTGAAAAGCTGCCGTCACTCAACAAAATTCAGATGCGCGTCGTCGCGCTGAACCTGATCAGGTTTGCTGAAAACGAAATTGCGATACAATACGTGGTCGTTGACAGAAACGGACACTACCTTCTTAAGTCCTATGAGGGTACATACACCCTACATGTTCACATGGCGGCGTTGTATAGATTGGGAGGATTCCAGCTCCTTATCAACCCCTTGGTCCTAATTTCGGAGCCGGATTCTGTGCGATGGGCTCTCGACGACATGGCATGTAGTCCGAGGACTGGATGGGCTGAGGAACAGTCCGAGGCCTGGGAATGGGAGACTGTTTGGGGGGAATGGCAAGAAGGATTCCTGATGATGGTCGAGCTTTCGGTTAAAGAGGAAGAAGGGACCGGGATGTTAAGGTATACCCTTGTGATTCCGTTGTCGAAATTGGGGACCGATAGAACCATGGAAGCTTCAAGGGCAAAGTGGTACGCAACGCTCTGTTCAATGGGTAACAGAGGCCTCCAAGTGGATTCCTTCCTCGTCCTGACGGGGAAAGCATTGCCAGGGTCGTCACGATTCCAGCAGTTGAGGCCTAAAATTTAAAGCATGGGCAATTGTGTTGGGTAGCTGGTATACTGCCCGGATTGACTTTGATAAGAGTGTTATTTTGAGTTGATAGTCCTCACAGCTGATGGCTCACATCACGCGCCTCACACATACAGTAGCCAAGACGTTCGAACCTCAAAAGAGTCTTGCACTTCCTTCGGATGAGATTTACAAACTGGCTGGAAGCACTGAGCCTGATAAATGAACTTTCTAGAGCAATCAAAACCATAATGGTTTTAGAAGCTGCACTGGTAAACACATGTCGGTTCGATAAGTACATTACCAACTAATACTGAAATAGGCAGACAAGGATATGTCGGAGCTTACTGACTTCGCCTACGATGCTCGTCGGTTTATCTACTATCACAAGCCTGCTATCGAAATCGCCCCACTTCAGGTATACGCATCTGCCCTCATATTTAGCCCCCAGTGCAGTGTTGTTCGCAAAAGATTCTCTTCCCAGATGCCGGAGTGGATCGTGATGAAGCCAGAGATGGATACCGATTGGGATACTCTAACACAAACAATTTCTACTCCTGCGGACCTGGAATATGCCAGCTACTCTCCTGATGGTCGCAACCTAGCTGTTTCACATCGCGGGGGCTTTTTTATCTATAAGACAGTCTCAGGTGATTTGCTTCACGAAGAATACCATCATACGTTTTGTCGTATACAAGGATATTCCCCAGATGGGCTATTGCTTTGCTGTATATCTGGTGACGACATCCTTATTCTTGATGCAACCACGTTTAAGGTGATGGAGAAACTGAATCTCAAGGTCGATGCATGCTTTTTCTTACCGGATGGCAACAGACTTACAGTTGTGCAAGAAGAAGACGTTGCCGTATTTGACTGGAAGACTGGAGAATGTCTTTCCAGGCTCAACCACATTATCGGAAAAGCTCGTAAACCGGCCCTGTTGTCAGCAACTCAAATTGTAACCATCTCACCAGGTGGGACAGAGTTCAGAATTTGGGATTTATTTACAAGCGATTGCAAGCGTATATTCGATTGGGACGCCAGAAGGATTCATACAGTGGTCTGCTCAGGAGACGATATTCGACTTTGGTCTTTGGATGATACACAGACCTGGGTCCACAAACAGTACTTGAGCTACCCGCACAACTGGAGCTGTTTCACATTCTCGACCAATAACAGCACCCTAATCTCAGGCTCAGTTGACAATTTTATCAGGGTCTGGGATAATACAGGGGTGTGTGTTAGGGTACTCAAGGGGCACTCTAAGATGATCAAGTTCTTATCAGTGTGTGAAACCCAGCTAGCATCTATCAGCGAGGATGAAGATATCAAGCTTTGGAATTTGTCTGATATTTCCTCAGAGCGAGGCAGGCAGAAAAGACGGTCATCGGTACTGACATGCAGTTCTTCCTTTCGATCGTCACAGCAGACTTTTTGTTTTGACAATGATATTCCGATTGATAGCCTGTTTTTCTCTCCTACTGGCATAATGTTGGGGTCACTATGGTACGGAAGGACGCACATTTGGGACACGGTGACAAATATCTGCACAAATATCCTTCTTTGTGGCGCCGCTTCAGGCCCTGACGGGGTGAGCTTCACGCCTGATGACAGACTATTGGCAATGAAGGACCTGGATGGAAATTTAGTCGTTTGCGAAACGAATCTCATGACGCAGACTCATTCTTTCAAGTCAAAAGATTTCGCGTATTTGGCCATATCTGATGATGGGGGGCGCGTGGCATCATTGTCTAACTTCCCCACTGGCGGAGAATGGGTCTTGGAATTCTGGGGTTTGATCCAAGTTGCTGGAACGCAAAGTCATAGTGTCTCCGAAAGTCTGCCGATTGGACAATTGAAAACGGGCAGCAGATTTCTGCACTCGGAAGATTGGAAGTTTCTGGTCGTATCCGAGACCTTTACCAGATTAATGGTCCCGTATCGGAAGTCGCATTACTGGGTGGGTGAAGAGTTTCGATACTCCACTGCATTTAAATCCGAGGAAATGCCTTTGGCATTTTTCCGAGATAGTGAATGGCTCTTGACATGCGACAAGGGATCAGACTCCTTTGCTTTGAGATGGATGATCATCCCCTTTATCCCCATCCTTACGAAAGTTCTTGGATCCCTTCAAACAGATGCTCCACCATATAATGGGCCGGAACTCAAGGAAACTCTTTGTAGAATACCGACTCGGTATGGCTTACCGGCTGTTGGCGAACCTAACGACTTCAAAGGCACAAGACGTATTGGATGGGGCTTGTCCATCGACATGAATTGGATTCTGCCGGGGGGGGGGTGAAAAAATGCTTTGGATACCTACCGAATATCGCCGTATGGCTTTGGATGTTAATGCTTTGCGAGTAGCCTTTGTGTGCGCTTCGGGACAGATAAAGATCATGAGGTTCCAACAGGAACCTGGTGCAGGAAGATTAGGGTTTTAGTAGTGTTGGTGGCTATAGAGTCTGGTTCTTAAGATAAATGCGTCTTTGCTCTTATGGTGGTTTTATGCGAGGCCCAGATATTGCCCCAGGCCGGGGGGTCCTCGTTGCCGCCTGCGAGGCTGGAATGATATACAGATCGCGTTTTAATCCCCTTCGTCGGTCTATCTGAATGTCATCTATGTACCTTTCTGATATTACGTATCCGTTTAATATTGTGAAATATATATTTCGTATTGTGACTCAGCGTCGACGCGGCAGAAGCAAAGACCTGACGTGAACTCAGATACCAAGGGTATACTACCCAAGGTCTCGAAACTCTGCAGCAAGCCAAGTTAAACTTGCCCAAGTCTTATTGGCATCTAGACGAGATATCTCAAACTGTCTTGTCTCCTCTTGGCGCTTGTTACTTTCATTCCTTATGTCACAATAGATGGACAATATGGCTGCAGAAGTGGTCATAACAAGTAGCTCCATGCAGTCGAACATTGCCAGTGCGCTTTAAAACATGACTTATTTTCATATAGAGGTGGAAAAGCGAGACATTCAGTTGGCTCCTAGAGTGATTTGGGGTCCTCGTATTCCGGATCTAGATAGTCTTTGCCTTGCCTGGAAGCGATTTCAGCAACTCCAGAAGTGCCCGGATACCAATGTTATAAATGTTGAAGGTCCACCATGGCTCTTGGTTCTTGTACGATGTTTTATCTCTCAATCAAAACAGCCCTTATAAAACATACTAAGGATTTTGAAAAGAATGCTGTGTGATATCCGGCTTCCCTCCCGGTAGCATCATACGAAATGGCCAACCTTGGGAATGATATATCTCAACAGCTACTCTCTGAAGCCAAGTAGTAGGCACAACAGGAATCCAGAATTCGCACTTCTCACACGCCAATATTTTCAGTCCCGTTGTCCATGACCGATGAGCCTCGCCTTTATCGCTGATAGAGAGTTGGGCATGAGCCAGGGACAAGTAACACACAGCGGCTATGAACCCACTAGATGATCCCAGCGCCTGCATGTGGCTAACCTCCTCTAGCGCAAATGTCCAGCGGCGTATGGCTTCACCAGGGTCTACCCTTATATGTGCTATGCGAGCTGATGCTAGTAGTGCCCTTATATGTAGCTGTTGGTCGTTGATATCATCTCGACAGAGAGGTAGATCTGCCAGTAACTCCCCCAGTGCTGACTCTGCTGCATCGATTCGTTTCAGACCGATGTTTGCCTCTACCTGTGCCAGAATCACCCTTCGGATTCCGCGACGCACGCGGTCGCTTGGATCAATACGCCCAAGCTCAGGCTCCAGTATCCCCATAGCTTTGCCGTACTCTCCCATCTCGCAGTAGACATCAGCTAATCTCCCAAGCAAGACTCGACGCGAGTTTCTAGGTATAGGTTTGATTCGACCCAGTGACAGAAACTGCTCTAGAGACGCCCTCGCTGCATCAAAATCGCCTATGGACTGGAAGTAGCGCGCTGCCGTACTCTGGAGCCGAAAGGTCACCTCCATATCCAGAGTTGATAATGGCTGCTGTGCTTCCCACTTATAGGCAAACGACGGTACATCAGTATCGTAGCACTTGATCTTATTTTCCATTTGAGAAATATGTAGGCGGCCCTCAAGTGCATGGTCCCGACGAGTACTCGGGCGTGGCCCTCGCCACAGAAAGTCGCGTATGTGCGTTTCCGACTTAGCGAGCTCTCCGTCAACTCTATAGAGTATACTGGGAAATAGTACGACAGAGGCATGGAGATAGTAGGGCATTGACTTTCGTAGTACCAGTTTGGCTTGGTTAACTGCAGCACGGCGGATGGCAAGTGAGTCTCTTTCGCAGAAATACAAGACGGCTTCGACAACATGGGTCCTGAGGGACGTTGATATCTCGCATGTTTTCAAGAGCCTTTCTAGTATTGGCCAGACTTGTTGTTTCATCGACGGTGACCTGTGACACCAGGATCAGTGTTGTTGTAGAAGGTCCGGGATATATCCTACCAGTCCGTGTTCCCCTTGTAGCACAGTGGGCAAACAAAACAGATGAGCTTCAGAGCTGTGGTCTCGAGAACTTCCATCGTTTGTGGCGTCAAGGCTTCCTCGAGGCTCGACATTCGTTCGGGACTGAGGGACTAAACTCTAGTATTGTCTTCCTGGATTCGATCGACGACATTCAAATCTGTTATGGCCTCGGAGACCTTTATTTCATCGCACAAAAGATCTACAAAGGTTTCAGGTAAACCAAACTGAAGCGCACTGGTTTGGTCAACCTCTCCGTCGGCGTTCCATCGTCGTGGTGGCAGGCGAATACTCTTTAACAACACAGCGGGTATGTCGGTGCCGCCGAGCGCGTACATTATGAGGCGTAAATGATCTTGAGTAGGAACAAATGAACCAAAGTCGTTAAACAGATTGTGATATCGTACCGGTGAGGCAGGGTCTATAGACTGGCTCAATATCATAACATTTTGCACGACGTTTTAGGTTACCAACCGCTTAGCTGGCGAAGGACCAGGCGCTGCACAAGTCCATTGTATTTCTGAAATGATGGCTGGAGGGATGATAAATGGGCGAAAACTTCTTCATCGTCAACACTCAGATATCTCTCATAACTACATAGCATCAGCACACTCGGACACTGTATATGGCGACATCACATACGTTGAAGCCGGGACGTCAAGTGGAAGTCAGAAGATTGCTCCCACGCCACGTAGCTTTTGGGCTATCTGAACATACTTGCTGCCAGGACTTCTCAGATATGCGAATCTTTGCACTCCAGGAAATACCTCAGCGACTTGAGGAGAGGCCAGTACCTGCACATCCAATTTCGATCGAAGAAATATCACAACGCAAGCGAGTTGCCGCCGCAGCTCAAGGTGAACACGATCATCCGAACCCGCCCAGAATCCAGTTAAATCGTTCTCGAACCTTGAGAAGACCCGATCGACAGGGCTGAGGTCAACCTTTTCTACAAAGAGCGCCTTGCTGGTTCGTTGGGTTCGAGGGGTGATCTGATACTGCACCTGACGACTGAGAGAAGTCGCTTGCGCTAAGAATTGGCGTAGATCTTCTAGATGGCTATTCAGTCCAGGGATCAGTTCTTTGGCATGGGCCTCGTCGTAGTTCTTTGCCAAGGCATGGATTGTGTTGCAGAGGCAGCTGTCCATGGTGCAGCGTCGTGTAACCTGCGCGTGTTGGGCCAAGGTCGTATGGAGAGATAGTTGAGTCTCGATCTGCAAACCCTGAAATGGATTGTCGTGCCATGCGCGTTTCTCGGGTCTGTTCGTCGAGCAGTACAGGACTGTACGTGTATTCGCTGTGGACATTTCAGTCGAACCAATGATCAATCTAGCCTGACATGATCTTATCTGATCTTGTGGATCCTTGTGAAAAATCGGCTCATGCATGTCCCAGCTAGTTAGCGCCCTCTCCATTCAAGGACAGAGGAACAAGTGTTTGTCGAGCAGGGATCAGGAAACAGACTGTTTCTTCACAGTGAACAATTCAGCATCATGAACATACCTGTCACGACCCATAATGAAAAGAACAGCCTATCAGGCTTGGATTGAAACACCGAGCCTAGCTCTCTTGGGGCCGACGCCGACGGAAAGCCGACGGAGATTGATAACAGCCAAGCTAAAGGACCTAACGCGTGCTAAAAATTAAGAATCACTCATGACACCCTCTTCGCTAAGATTTGGTCCAGTTAGAGATCGCAGCGACATCGGGGGAATTCGTAGCTCGACTTCCACACAGCGTGACCAGGATCATGCGGCGGGGCTCACGCGTAATGCCCGCTTGACCGAGAGTCTGTCTGGTTAGACTTATTAATCGAATTTTGACGCAATCTTATCAATCAGGGCGAGATCTGTCGTTCTTCCTCCATCACACCCCGATCGGCTCTGGCGAAAATGGAGGGAATTAAACCACCACCAACAAAGCAGGGCAAGAATGAAGAGGCACTGACCAAGTATGCCGCCTTTCTCTGTGGTCTCATGGTTTTAGTTATCGCCATTCGTTGCTTGCGCAGTCGTTGTTTCACATCTCCCCACTCGAAAACGTCGGCTTCATTATCGACTTACGGACGTAAGGCCTCTTTCGTGGTATTCCAGTATGTTAAGATCTCCAGACATCTGTTCAGTATTATACTCATATTCTCCATAGAAATTTACAGAGACGGCTGCCAGCCTCATGGTTTGGCCGACCTTCTTTGGGGTTCATCGTAATGATCAGTGTCTATCTTATCGGCAATGTCGCTTTCTGCTCAAGTATGCTTGCGATGCCTCAACTCTTGAATCATTGGGCTTCTCGATTTGGGTGGTAAGATACACCAATTCTACGTGGCATTTCAGGCGAAATTGACTGATGGCAGGATGTGCGTTGGCAATATGGCGCTATGTGTCTTTTTCGGCCTCAAGAACACGCCTGTGGGTCTCCTAGCCTCAGTTTCGCACAGCCAACTGAACATCCTTCATCGTGTTGTTGGTTACACAACTGTATTTCTCCTCGCACTTCACGCCATCGTTTACACGATACATTTCGGCCGCCAAGGTCGCTTGGTACAGTTGTTGAAGAAGGAGGACATCGAGGGCATGGGTGCCGGTATTGCCATGCTTGTCCTACTGATGGGAGTGTTTAGACACAAGCACTACGAACTGTTCTATGCTAGCCATATCATGGGCTTCATGGCGGTTGTGCTCTTGACAGCGCTGCATAGGCCAAACTGGGCAAAGAAGATCCCCACAGTGATGCTCACCATATTTAGTATGTGGACAGTGGACCGACTCATACGGTTGAGCAAGTTATTATATAACCTGGTCAACAACTCGGCGACATTATATCCTCTTTCATACAAAGGAACACGAATAATGCTCAGGAAGCCTGGTATGGAAGACGCTTTACCTGGATCGCACTGCTTTTTGTGGATTCCGGGACTTCGATTATTTGAGACTCATCCATTCACTATCGTCAGCAACGACTCCTCTGGTCTCGAGTTGGTCATGAAATCGCATGAGGGCTTCACCAAAGCTGTCGGCACTTTTGCAAGGGTGAATCCCAGAGCTACTCTATCAGTATCTATCGATGGGCCATATGGGTCACTGCCAGACGTGAACAACTACGAAAAACTGGTTCTTATAGGTGGTGGAAGTGGAGCTGCATTTACCTTTGGAGTCATGAACCGTATCATGATGCAGCGCGAAAAGCTTGCAATCCAGTCTATCGAGTTTGTATGGGCTGTGAGGCACGTGGGTATGTCTATGCCAAATCCCAACTATCCAAAAGGCGCACCTGATGACTGACGAACTATAGAGCAATTGAGCTGGTTTCGCCGACATTTGCGCGATATTGCGAACTCAGAATATCCCATCAGTGTCAATGTCTACGTTACAGGCGAACGGTCTGCATCTGGGTCAGTAAATGACGACATCGACCCTCTAACATCTCCATGCGGAGCAGAAAGGGGAATTCTGCTAAGAGAGGATGCTTTCGACTACCAAACAATCTCTGAGACTGACGATTTATGCGGGTTAACTGACGATGAGCCGAAATGCAACCCATTATTTGAGAAGCTAGACGTTGATGAAACAGTTAGAACAGCTCTAGAAGCATCAGCAAGTCATGACCGAGTGTTAATCTTATCTTGTGGACCCATGTCGCTCATGGATGCCGTGCAAGATTCAGGAAGTAAATGGCAGAAGAAACGGAATATTAGAATAGACATCCACTGTGAGGACTTTGGCGGCTGATGGAATTATATTGGATAGACTTCGAACACAATTTATCGAACGTGGATATTATTACTCTTTCCCAGTTATGCATTTGGCAATAGGGATGCCTGATCGACTACTATGCCTAGCCAGTAGGCACTCGAGTGTTGTAGACTGATATTTCTGTAATCTACTGAGAATCGAAACTTTGCGGATCACAACGGTAGGAAGGGCGAAGCACCATCATCTATCGTGGTATCATCTCCATGTAAAAGGGATAATATGCGCTGGGTTTGCCGACCCCCACGTCTATGATCAGACCTCCTGAGCATCCTCTGTGAGGCATACCGCCCAACCTAGCCTCAGGGAGCAAGAAAATATGAGACTTTAGAAGAAGGTGCCTAAATAAATTCAACAAAGACTTACCTAAACTTGCACTAAATTACATAAGCCTTTTCATTACTTAGGATGAAGCTCTTAAGTTTTCTTACCTCCCCCTGCCTAGCTGCCATATTATGCAGATGCATCCAGGGTAGTTACCTAGAAAAATTGGATATTTGTTTGCATCAATGATAGCATGTCAATCGGCAAACGTCTCCTGAAAAGCAGGCATCGAACTGAATGGCAAAGGACCCAACTTCTACAGCCCTCGTGCCGAACTCGGAGTTTGCATCTCACACATCTCGAAAGTCTAGCAAGGTCCAAAGACGACGAAGCGTCATCACAGTGGAGAAATGGTCTGAAAGTGGCTCCATGGGTGAACGGATTTTCTGGGTCTGATTCTTTCACAGTGAGAAAATCCTCAATGTAACCTCGCTAATCCTTTCTGAAAGCTAGCGTGTTCCTCAACATCTTATCAATCTGATTGCCGCGGACACGCTGACTTTTGGGGTTAGCTCGAGACTAACATCGTTAACATTTTTTCAGACCAACTCAAATATGTAAAACTTCCTCCGTCCTCTGGTCTTGGTCCAACTGAACCTCAACTCTATTGTCTGTCTTCATCCATTGAGTAAACTTCTTTTCAATTTTACACTCATGGCTCAAACCCAGCCGCCACAGAGCTTCGCCAACGAAGAGAAGCTCGAACCGTCCGTCAAGGAAAATCACGTCCAAACCGAGTCGCACATCTCCCAACTGGAAAATGACGGTCGTCAGCCCGTCCCACTGTCTTGGAAGCTCGCCTCCATCGTCCTCGTTACCGCAATTGGCTTCGGTTCGCAATGGAGCTCAGGCGTGACATCTGCCATGAAAAGCACCATCAAGAAAGAACTACATATCAACAACACCCAATTCTCCCTCTTGGAAGCCAGCGAGGACTTTATGGTCACTGCTTTGATGCTTGTTAGTGGTATCGTAACTGATAGAATTGGTGGAGCCGGTATGTCTGAATCGAAGCTTGCGAGAACTTGACGCTGACCAGAAACAAGGCGCGATGCTGTATGGCAATCTTATCTATTCGGTCGGATCAATCTTGGTGGCTGGAGCGGCTCAGACTCGATCGTACAAGTTCATGATGGCCGGCAGAGTCGTGCGCGCTCTCGGCGACATCGCCACGCAAGTCGCCCAATACAAAGTCTTCTCATCATGGTTCGCCCCCGGAAACGGATTCGCCTCGACTTTAGGCTTCGAATTAGGTATCGGTAAGATCGGAGCCTTCGCCGGCAAGTCCTCAGCCAACATCATCTCCAAGAGGCTCGGCTTTGCCTGGGTTTTCTGGATTGCGGTATTTATGAACATCTTCACCAACGTCATGACCGGCGTCTTCTACTTCTTCACCAAAGTGGCTAATCGTCGCTATCACGGTATTAACGATCCGGCTACTGGTGAGAAGCTCACTGAAAAGACGCGCAAGTTTGAATATCGCAAGGTCTTGGAACTTCCGTGGACGTTCTGGGCTGTCATGGGCTTTTCGCTGTTTGAAACGAGCGCTGCTATTGTGTTTCTGCAGAATGCGACTGAACTCGCTGAGCAGAGATTCGGTACCGATTCTATTGCAGCAGGATGGTATAGTTCCGTTTTGCAATACTCAGGTATGCTGTCTTGTCAACATTTATCGCACTGGACTAGCTCTGACCGTTCTTTCAGGTTTCTTTGTCGTTCCTTTACTCGGAGTATTCCTTGATCTTTACGGAAGCCGTATTTCTGTCTGTAAGTAACTGATTAGTTCGCCTGTTAAGAGCAAGTTTCTAACTGTGTATAGTGGTGTTCTGTGGCATCGGCATGTTCATCTCGATGCTTTTGGTGTGCTTCTCTGGAGCTGTCAAGGGGACAGCCGCATCATTCGGCGTCTTCGCTTTCGCATACTGCTTCGGTCCCACCACGATTATCGATAGCACGCGTACATCCATGTGGGACAGCACTGTCTTTGGCTCTGCTTACGCCATCAAAATCACAATGAACAATGCGTAAGAGCCACCACATCATACCCTTTCCCATTCTCATTGCTAACACGTACTCTAGGATGAACATCATTGTCAGAATCATCACCGGAAAGATTCAAGATGCCGATAATAACTCGTACGACAATGTGACGATTGTTTACGTCGTCCTCGCTGGACTGTCCGTCGTTGTATCGCTGCTTCTCGCGATCGGGGCGTGGAAGTCTGTGGACCTTGGACACCTTCAATGGTCACGAAAGAAGAGAATTGCACGCGGATCCTTGCTCAACGAAAGAAAGGAGATTTTTACCAAGGAGAACGGTGAGAAGAATAGGCGGGTGTCGCTGGCTTGCTTCGCTACCTTGATTCTGTTGATCATCGGTAGCTGGTGCGGATACTTCTGGGGCATTGCGACTGGAAATAATGATTGATCTAGTTATCAGAGGCACCATTGTTCGCAGCCTAAAGCCAAGTTTATAGGAAGTAGTTAGATACAGAGTTAAAGAAACAAGAATGCCACAGATTACCCGAAAGATTGACGCAGTCGCAGGTTCGCTAGTGAAATGATCACTGTCGCCAGTAACAAATGGGCTCAGGACGTGAAAGTCATGTTGTGCACATGCTCGTTTGCATATGCCGGAATGAAATCCGTGGTCAAATACCAGCCCGGCTTCTGCATGTCATCCGAGATGACCTCTCCATTGATAACCAGATTTTCGAAGGTAACATTGCTAATCGTCCGGTCCTCATCATAACCGACAAAAATGGACATGCTGGCCTTTGTCCCAGTGTACTTCAAATCAAGCACTAACACGTCCTTGATCCCTCGTCCCGGTGACGTGTTGTATTTGGTGTTGTACATGACACGAAAGTTGAGCAATTGACCAACACGAATGTCTTCGACGCGCACATCGTCAATCAAGACGTCTTGGATGAGATTGCCATCTCCAGGATTCAGTGCGATGGTTCCCTGGTAGTCGACCTGTCCCTCTCTTTGGTCGAGAATGTCAATGTTGCGAATAGTTAGACCTGCGATGGTCTCGGGGTCCTCCGTATTGCCATGGGTACCAATATTAATTGGATGCGCGACATCAGCCCATAGAATTGAGTTTTGAATGGTGATATTCGTTGAGTTCCCGTACCATTCATCGCGATGAGCGTAAACAGCGATACAGTCGTCTGAATTGCGTAAGAAGACGGAATCGATAAGAACGTTTTCGCAGCAATATACGTCCATGCCATCCCCCCCACTGCACGGCGCTGAAGTCACGCCAATGACTGAAAGTTACGTCTTTTGACTCGTAAGCTCTAGGGAGAAAGTTGATGCCGACCAGTCGGTCGACCAAGACGTTGTTGGAACGGTAGACCTGTACAGAATTTCCCTTTGGACTGTACAAGAGACCACGTCCACGTATGGTCACATCGGTCGCGTTGGTTACAGTGATATCAGGAGCTGAGATCACTACTCTGCCGGCGACATACAGAGTCTTGCCAGATCCGACCTCGAGGGTAGAGTTGAGCTTATGATAGCCAGGGCCGTAGTTCATGAGATCCTTATCCTCCTCGGAGGGAACGTTTGTATCTGGGGGGTTGGTGAAGATGTGCAGAACATCAAAGATGTCGTCGTTAACTTGAACAATAATATCTCGCGGCTTATCCAAGGTAAAGGTAACAACCGAGCCAGACTTCTCTGGGGTAAGGTTGAGGGAGTAAGGTCTAATGACCGCCTTGGAAACTCGATCTTTGAGATATCTGGCTTGAATCTCTACGTACCGTTAAAGTCGAAATAAGCCAGTGACGAATTGTGCTTGATGGAACCGCCGGTGGTAAAGTTAACCTCGTTGAGAACAGGTTGATATGTTTCAATCCTTCCCCACTTGCCACCGGGGACGCGAGCCTTGACGTCAAAAGAGGTTGCGACAGGAACACCTTCAGGAATGGGCCAAGTCTGAAGAAAGCCCCGAGTGGTCTTTGCACTTTCAGCAATGGTGCTTTTGCTAAGAAGAAAAAAAAATGCTGTCTTGACAGCGGTACTGACTCTCATGGTTTGGGTGGGACAAGGCAAGGTGTAGGTAGGGCGGTATACGAGTGACGTGACAAATAAAAATATAAACAAAAGAAGCTATCACGTTCGGGTTTGGCTAATCACGTATCTATACACGGGAATGGGATGTCGCCAAAGATATAGGAAAGGATACTACCTACATTACGGAGTCCCCCGGCACTCTGATTCTCCGCCTCCCCGGACTGGAAGGCTCGCGCTTAGACCCGCCTTGAAGCTCACCATGCTGATCTCGGAGTCATTGCCGATACCTTTTCCATCGCTGCATCCTGATTCCTGACTGGGCACAAGCACATACTGAAGCACAGGTAGTAATTGTATCGCACCCGAGAGCCAAAAATATGTCGAGGGCCGATGAATAGTCCGACCTGAACAACCCGACTGACGGAGGGCTGGAAAAGAGTCAACTGCTGAATCTCACGTGCTTGTCGGAATCGTCTCGCAATAGTGGACTCTTGTAGTATAGATCGGCCCACTGTGGGTTACGAGCGCCCAATCAGAGTGATAAGTGAGTTTGATAAAATTGCCCTTGAAAGCCTTCTGCTCTTACTGTTGGCTAGTTTGTGTTGTATCTTGTATCATGGCTTGCAGTAGCGTAGGACTTATCACCAGTGACCGAGAATATTGATAGCGAGGGAATGATGATGCGGGGTATAAGTAGCAAGACTTTGCCAGTTAATCACATAACAAGCAAGGATTAAAAGACTAATAATCCCGAAAGACCCCTCAATACCATGGGCTATATTGAAGTTTCGAGACGTTTCGAGGCGTCGAATTGCAGGGATAAGATATTCGCCTTGCGAGGTCTGGTATGCGACCAGGACCGCCTCTTAGAACCTGATTACGAGCAGCCTGTTCCCGCGGTATTGATGAACGTCGTTGAATTCCTTGTCAGGTCTTGGGCAAACCTGCATATCTTGCTCGGAAACCGCTTTGAAGTGAACCCCGACAGTCCAAGCTGGACGCCTGATCTTGGAAGCCGGTTGAGGGGAGACACCACTTTGAGAATATTTAACAAGACGTTCAAAGCAGATAATGGCAAAAGGCCGACTGTTAAAGTCGACAAGAGTTTGGGAACTCTAAGCTGCAGAGGCCTTTTACTCGCAGCCACGACAAGAGTCATTGGTCCTTTCATACAGGGTCAAAAGCCGGCAGATGAGGCTGCTTTCTATCAGGAGCTCAACAGCTGTTTTGGAAATCATCAATTCTTTACGGAAATATGTGATTTCTCTCGCTCCCTCACGGAAACGGACAAAACTCAACTATGCAGGACTCTTGTCATGGATCATGACTCAACTATACCTGGGGAAGATCCCTTATACCCGGCCCCAGCCGAGTTTGTTAACATGATGCAAGCTCTATTCGAACAGAAACCTGTCCCCGATAACTTCATGCCTGAAGCGAGCCGCATCGATCGATTTATACAATATGTTACCCCCTTTTCGAAGTCAATGGAAAATGCGAGCTCTAACCGTTGCTTTTTTGTCACTGAGAGTGGGGGCATGGGAATGGGGCCATTCTCGACGAAGCCTGATGATATAATTGTGGTCCTGTTTGGAAGCCCCTTCTGTCTTGTCCTGCGGTCGGTTCAAGGAACAGATTGCTATAGCCTTATCGGTGATGCATACGTTCATGGTGCGATGGACGGCGGATTTGTCAAAGCAGCAAAGCCAGATGACCATCGAACCTTCGTACTTGTTTAGTGGAATAACACGTCGATGTCAATACAGGCCTCAAACTTGAATCCTATCATCGCTAAGTGATGATCCCATGCACAATAGCAGAAGATCTACGAGTATTCAGCTGCGCAACAAAAGACTTTGGCATTCGCGACTGTGATCAGCGTAGCGTGGGTCTTTATGATTCAGCCATAAATGACTACTAGCAGATCACCATCGAACTGAAATATGTGTCGGCAGTTGGTGTCTCATAAATTGCCATAGTTCATTGACTAGTTTCGGTGTCTCAGCAGCGACAGGTTGTTGGTGTCTCAGATTCCAATTGCCTCGTCCGGGTTTGATCTTCCCTTGCACCTTTTCTCCAAAAGCCTCTCATCTGAGCACTGTTCCAGCTGTCACCTGCATTCTGGAGATTCGTTTAAGAATAATAAAAGAAGATTTAAAGATTATGTAATGTCTAGAAGTTTCCGACGCAGTGACATACTTCCGACAAGCAACACAGACCCAAGCGCATCTTGTTGAACTGCTTCTCACCCGCCTAGATAAAAGAAGGAGATGATGACCTAAATAGATAAATGTCTCAAGTAAAGTCAGCGTTGGTCCCTAGTACAACTAGAGACACGACTGTTCCTGGCTAACTACCGGTACTGTCTTTCCTCTGTCAGCTGGCTATGACATAGACAGCCGGCCAAAGGCTCAAAAGATCAACGATCATCATCCGAGTTACCAAGTTGAACAACCACATACCAGAAGGTAAAGTTTTTATCTAGCCTAGCGAACCAAGGTTCGCTTCCAGGATGTTGCGAGTGCGTACACCAAGACTTTCACAGATGCTGACAAAATCATGACTTGTAAGGCACTGATCATACACCATGGCTTGCATTCCACAGAGGAATTGAACCACTTCATTTCTACACTACAGCATTATCAAGAATGGCTAATGGTAGCTGCACTGAAGAAATTTGAAATAGCCATTGAAAAGTATAAAGCGGCTGCATCTTCCCTTCTCATCACCCAATCACCAGCACTCACAATCAACACTTTGCCAGCACAACCACTTCAATCGCACAGCTTCTATCAAGTCATCACCATGAAGTTCTCCACCATGCTTGTTTTCCCCGCCCTTGCTCTTGGAGCTGCCACGCCCAAGCTTCCGGTTTCTTCTATCGACCCTGCCTGTCTTGAGAGTATCACCAGCGTCGCCGACTGCATCAAGAACCTCAAGCCCACCGGCGCCGCTGCCCTCACTGATGTCGCAACTTGGTAAATCTAGTACTCTCAGTTCAGCTTTGGCATAGATCGTCAACTAATAGGATACAGCCTCGCCGAAATTGTGGCTGGGGTTCAAAAGTGTATCCCTGGTGTTCCTGGCGGCTTGCCCTCTGGTTTGCCAACTGGCCTCCCTACTGGCATCCCCACTGGCCTACCTGTTCCTCTTCCAACTCCTCTCCCCGGTGGTCTTCCTGGAAATGGTACCCCTGGAGTTCCTGAGGTCCCTGGTATCCCCAGGCTTCCTTAACTGCCTTCCAGCATAAGCACTGCCCTGGAGACTTTTATTCACCTGGGGGATGGACGGGATACCCTTGAGAAGGGTGTCTAACATTTACTTGGATATTGGTCGTGATAATTGAGGGTTTTGGAGAGGAATCAACTTGTTGTGCATACCGTCCATAGCATCAAACTCATTGGTTTGGCCATGAGCAGTAAGGCTTTCGAAGCACATTGCAGTAGTGATCAGAGAAGCGATAAATGATCTTGGTGATGATCTGTGTGAGCCATATTGACCGCCATTCTATGATTTCAGCTGATAAAATGGCGCTCTATAAAAACGAAGTCCATATCCTGTTTCCAGGCATCTCATGAGCATAAATAAAATCCTTTCGAGGGTTCCGGTCCAATTCAACATCTAGACAGCGTCCGGCATGTAAACCTTTTTGAGAACTGCCTGACATAAGATAGCCCGTTAACAGATAGAGTTACTGTCTGCTTCGACTCACTCAGTGCGCCCAGTTCAATTCCAAGCGGCTGAGAACCCAGCTAGACAATCCCACCTGCCTGAATATCGTTTCAACGATGAAGATCCTCAATAAAGATCAGAGCCTTCAGTTCGCGTAGCACCGAACGGTTCAAAAGCTTCTCATTGACGAGGCGAGAACAGTCATGGTGTGTGGGTCCCGCATGGATGCAATGGGCATTCTCCACTCTGAGTCCTAGATAGTCCATTATCACCTTCAGCCAGGAGAGTAGCCCGTGTATCGAGGACTAGGGCCTCGATCTTGCATAACTAAAAGATTCAGGGAAGTTTAGACCAGTTTATTTTGCTTGCTTGAGACAACCAGCCATCTACCTATATCTAAGCTCCAAGCCATTCGAGTCTTTGACTAGCCTAGGTATAGTTAGCCTTTCATCGGTACCCGCTTAGCTGTATTTGTCATCCTCCACCTCGGCATTCTGTTCCGTCATATAAATGACTGACTCACTGATCTTCAGAGGCCTTTTCTTTACTTCATGATTAACCGAATCTCTACCTTCTCCTCTCACAACTCAGCAACACAACCAACCAGACAGGTATGTCTCACCTTACCTACACAGCCTACGAAGGCTATGGCGAGCGCGCCAAGAAGGACCTCTGGTACAGCCAAGCCGTCCGTGTCGGAGACATCATCGAATGTTCTGGCCAAGGTACGGTTCACCCCTAGAAATGGAAGTGAGGTTGCTAAAATATCGCCAGGCGGCTGGGACCGAGAGACAGAGAAAATCGACCCGAATGTGGTGATTCAGATAGAAAAAGCGTTCGATAACGTGGAAGCTGCTTTGAAGGCAGCAGGTAGTCGCGGTTGGGAGGATGTTTTCTTCCTGAGATCACACCACCTGCCCTTCAATAACGAAGCACTCGAGACAATGGTTCGCTGCCTGAAAAAGTATTGCCCGAATCATCAGCCGACCTGGACAGCCCTGGGGGTTCCTCGCCTGGCTCTTGATGATATGCGAGTGGAGATCGAAGTGCGGGCGCATGTCCCCAAAGACCGAGAGGAGAAGTAATTGCGATGATTAAGTATACTGAATAGATGGATCTTAAAATTGAGTATAATTTCATCCACTGTTCGAGTCTCCCAAGTCTGGTTTGCGGAATCTTACCATCAGTTGTCTCTGGGTCCCCTAGTCTCCAGGCTTTTACTGCCAACAGTCATATGCGCCGAGTCAGTTGATCGGTATACAGTTAGAGAAGGAACAGGGCAACGAGCTTTGGTCCCCGGCTTATGAGAGTGTCTCAATCAGGGCCGATAAAAAAGCAGAACTCGACTTGTTTCATTACCAATATATCTCGTTTTCGAGTCGTTTGCTAGATATTCCATTGCTCTCGACTTGCTATCGTTATCAGCATGTCTCGAGCTGATAAGACTGTTCTAGTCCTAGAACGGCCTAGTGGGGACTTATCTAGAGTGCGTCATTATAGTTGCGCACCAACAGAGGTGCCGAACAAATTTGACACTGGGAACCTTTAATTGTGCCAACTGCCAGAACGATAATAGGCAAGCTTGGTATACTAATAAAGCGCGCATCTCATAACGCAAGACGGCGATACAAGTCCTGGTGATTACGAATCTAATGTCTTTCTTTATCATCTCTAACGTTATGACAACTAGCTTCTGTTGACCTCGGCATTGCCTTGGCACTTTATTGTTTGGTTTGGCACCTGAAGCCTATGATACCAAGTCACTGTTAATCATCAAAGTTGATGATTTTTAAATTACCAAGGACTGAATCGTTGATCAGCCGGGAAGATTATACACAAGTCCATCTGTCGGTCGTACCTTGGCGAGCATCCAATTGGACCGGTTGCCAGTTTCAACACTCTGGGGCTGCGAATGTGAATGAGGCGGATATTGCGCTGCGTTCCACTGCGGGGAGCCCGCTCGTGATCTTGCTTTGAGGCGGCCACCAAGAGCAAAGATTGGAGCGCTTCGAGTAGCGCCCTCTAGCGCCCTTTCACAGATCCATCAGTCATACATGCCTAGATAGCGGGGTTCGAGGTAAAATATCTCGAACATAAATACTCTCCCGCCTTTCTCTTCTCGTTCTTTTCATCTCATATACCCCTCAAAACACACAATTTCACAATGTCTCAAGGAAAGACTTTTACTCTCAGCACCGGCGCCAAGATCCCGTAAGTCAACCCGCAAGCCCATATGAGACGGGTGAGCTAATTGTTACCAGTCTTTTGGGTTACGGCACATGGCAGGCTTCTCCCGGTGAGGTCGGCCAGGGAGTCTACGAGGCCCTCAAGGTTGGATACCGACACCTGGATCTCGCCAAGGTCTACGGAAACCAGCCTGAGATCGCCGAGGCCTTGAAGAAGTCCTTTGCCGAGATCCCTGGCCTGAAGCGCGAGGATGTCTTCATCACCTCTAAGCTCTGGAACTCGCAGCATGACCCTAAGCAGGTTGAGGCTGCTCTGGATGACTGTCTGCAGGAGCTTGGTCTTGAGTACCTTGACTTGTACCTCATCCACTTCCCCGTTTCTTTCAAGAACTCGGGTGCTCCTATTGGTCAGGATTTGTTCCCTCTCACTGGAGGAAACCAGCCTGATGGTGACGTCGTCATCGATGACAGCATCTCTATCGTCGATACATGGAAGGGTGAGTACTTATCTTATATCGGTCTTTGATACAGTCTGCTGACCTCTATTTGCAGCTGTGACCGAGCTTCCCAAGTCCAAGGCCCGCGCCGTCGGTGTCTCCAACCATACCAAGGAGCACGTAAGTAAATTCCCTCTGTTACACTGAAACAAATACCTAACGCAGCATGAAGCTCGAGGCCATCATCAAGGGAACTGGAGTTGTCCCTGCTGTCAACCAGATTGAGCGTCACCCTCTCTTGATCCAGAAGGATCTCATTGACTACTGCAAGGAGAAGAACATCCACGTTACCGCATACTCTGTAAGTTCTTGCATACTAAAACCAGATTTAAAATGCTAATTCATGTCTTAGGCTTTCGGTAACAACATGGTCAACGCTCCCCTCCTCTTCACCTACCCCGAGATCAAGGCCGTCGCCGAGCGACTGACCAAGGAGAAGGGTCAGCCCGTCTCCCCCACTCAAGTCCTGTAAGTCACCACCAAATTCCAGACTACTTCACCTAACTAACAGGATAAAGTCTCGCCTGGGCTCAGGTTGGTGGCCACAGCGTCATCCCCAAGTCTGTTACACCTAAGCGTATTGCCGAGAACTTCCAGGAGATCGACTTGTCCGAGGACGATATCCGCGAAATTGAGCAGGTCGGCAAGGAGCAGCGCCGGTATAACGTTCCTTACGTTGCTAGTAAGTTCAGCTTCCGTAATCTTGAATAAGTTTAGTGCTGACCTTCGCAATAGACAAGCCTCGCTGGGACGTAAACATCTTCGGGCATGAGGATGAGAAGCCTGCTACTCACCAGGTCATTATTTAGATAAAAGTAAAAGTAGAAATAGAAATTCTTTACTTGTTTTCTCGCACTATGAAGAAGCATATTTCGTGACTATACTTGGGACTCAACGTGATTTACCAAGGTTCACATACATATATCCTGGATATTCGTCACCTACTACTATCTCGACCTCCAAATGACATCTAGATCACGGCAATATCTCAGAGCATACGTCATTCTCGTGACCTCCCACGATGCCTCAAGATCTTCCTTCACCACCAGCCTATCCTCAGGGGAAGAAAGAAATGTTCCCAAGGTATACGCTGGCCAATTACCCGCATATGATCTTGCCCATTCTCGACTCCCTTGGTGACTCTTAAGAATTTGTAAGAACAACCTTATCTGCCACTTGTCTCTGGATACCACTGATGGCATAGTCCCTCTACTCCCATTTTCACTAATCTGCTCAAGCAGAAGGGACGCAACTATCGCATATAGATATGTTTCGTCCCTGATTTTTAAGCTGGGTATCTTTCTGACCGTATCAGAGGAGAGGTAAATCGATTCTGAGTTCGGATCGCAGAGTTGTGCTTCCCAGTATTGTACCTCTTGTCGTATCCTGTTGAAGACTTCTGGTTCGAGACTGACACCTGAACGGTAACATTCCCGCAATATTATAGTCGTACGGAAGAAATACAACGGCACTCCTAAAACAGGGCTTTCAACGTTCCAAGGCGCTCCTGATAAGAGTGTGGACCTGTCGAGAAGCTTTTCAACACCATCCCAAAAGTCTGGGTCGAACACAAATTCGGATTGGTTGCTTTCTGTCCATAGGCCTGTTGACAGGAGGAACTGCTGGTATATGACACTTTCGAGGGCGAGTCTGTCGAAGAGTCGTTGAATGCCGGCTGGCTTGTCAAGTAGCCTCAAAGTGACTATACGAGTCGCGGCATTGACGTGCTGTGCAACGTCACTCTGCGTACCCCATCCCAAGCACTATTACTGTCAGTATTTAACCTTGCATCACGATAGCCGGATACATACCCCATGGAGATAAAGCAACATCACAGACATGAGCAGCGCATCATGATTCTCATATTGCGAAACCTTCCCAAGCAAAAGCTGAAGTTCTTTCACCCCTTCAGCATAGTAGGATAACGCAACAGGATGCATTTCCCAGACGGAATCGGAGAGAAAGATATGTGATGCAGCACAAGCCAAGACTGAGTAGTATAAGCTCTTGTGAGTCACCATAAGCTGCTTGATCTCAGTGAGCCAGCCGTCGTGGAAGCCGCGGTAGCAGTCTGGTAGGAGGAGAAGGGAGAAGTATTTATCGGAGAAGTGATCTGAGACTCGCAGTTCTAGGTGGTTGGAGAGTACGCGGTGTACGGTGGCGGCTTGCGATAGGAGGTCTAATGGACAGACGGAATCTGTGTCGTAGGTGGTTGTTGGGCTGGAGGGGGAAAAGGTATGTTGCACGGTGGGTATCAATGAGTTCCCTATGTCATCGTCGGGTAGTTGTATTTGTTCTTTCAGAGCACGATCTTGGTGCCGTGAATCGCAATGATGGGAGTAACGACGGTCGAGTAAGTCGCTTGCTGAAGGCCATATGCATTTTCGCCCAGAAGATCGGCACAAATCGCAGATCGGTGACTTTTCGTCGCATTTCTTTCGCCTTTGTCTACCTGTTGCCAAATGTTAGCAAGACAATACACGCTGATGCTGTAGACTTACATGTAAAGCACCCCGTCTTTGTGCGCAACTTCTTCCGCGAAGTGTTAATTTTATCCGTCATCGTCGCATCTTTGGTCGAGACATGAACAAGAAATCGCGGGCGGGGGCATTTGTTGGAGTCGGCAATGGGCAAGGGAGGAGCTATTTGAATCTCAACGTTGGCGTGTGACCAGGGACATCTTGTCCTAAACGGGTTAACTAGTGTTCCTGGCGCGCGTCAGCGTTATCTGGGGCTGATTATTTCTATCGTCACTGGACGATAACTTCTTGGTGGAGTTGTTGAGATGCGGGGTTGACATGGATGGTTATCCTGCCTCACGCTTGGCACGACGATAGCCGATATCAAGATCCCATTCGCCCAATCAGTTCCTTGCTGCGTATCTTGAGCGACTGGATGCTGTTATCAAGACGAGATTTATCAGTGCCGGGTAGACGGAACTGGAAGAGGGCAGTGCACATGGAAAAGGCCTTTGAGGAGCTAGAGTATTTTTGGTTTACATCAATTCAAGATTCACATCTTGGTTGTTCTAGGCACTCTTAAATGCCAATAGCTACAAGGTCCAGTGATTCTCTCCTCCATTAAACTACAGAAGTAACTAATATTACCATATATCAATCAGTGGCCTTGACCATCCTCCGACAGCTCATAATATTTCTCAGCACTACGAGTTCTGAACATCTTGCCATAAACCATCATAATAATGAACGCAGAGGATGCTGCCATTCCAACAAATGCTGCTGAAATGAAGCAGTTCTGGTAACCAAGGTGAGTTATCCAAGGAGTAATGCTACCAAAACGTTAGTAATCATTGACGAGATTTGGTGGAATGAGACTTACCCGTAGCTAATTGCAAAAGACATGGTGTTTCGAATGAGAATGACAGTGACGATAGCATCGCCACTGATGCCGTGATAACTATCGATGAGATAGTTGACGCTGAGAGTAACGCCTACAGCGCTGGTAAACGCGAGACATCCCATCGCAAAGACAAGTCCAAACCAATGGACACTATGGGCAGCTCCAACGCCCCAAAGGATAAGTGAACAGGGCACCATAACAACACAGATAGCAAATGGCCAAAGGCGACTTTCCGCTTCCATGATACCACCATTGCGACGCGCAAGCCTGATGGTCAGAATATCACTGAGTCTGCCGGAAACCAGAGCTCCAATGACGACACCGACGCAACAAGCAAGATAGCTCAGGCCAACCATGGAAGAACTAAAGTTGTATGGCGGTCCCGAAAGAATAAGTGAGGCTGTGGCGTTGAGGACGTTGAACCAGATGAGGTATGAACCGTAGGAGAATCCGGCGTAGAAGATGACAGGCCAGGTCAGATACTTCAACGATCGCCATGATCGCGTCAGCATGCTTTGTCCTGGCGAAGGCTGCCAAAGCGACATTTTCTGGATAAAATTCTTGGGGGTGTTATAAACCTCTCCATTCTCCGCAGCCGGCGCGTCTGCAGCTACCGAATCACTCTTCTCATTCTTGATCTCACCCTGGGAGAACGTAACCTCAGGAGTCTCCTCAGACACGGGTTCGCGTGTGTAATTCGTCTCTTCCATGAAGAGGAACAGAAAGACAAACACAGCAGCGAGAAAAATAGCTGGCCAGTAGAATACCCATTGCCAGCCTTGGTGGTCGGCGATGAAGCCGCATACAACTGGGGCGAAGTAATTGCTGCCGGCGAGGGCAAAGGAATAAATTCCCATGTATGTACCGCGCTCGTGAGTGAAGTACTAAGCGTGTAAGCAGAGACTTTGAGGAGGGGTTTGGGGACTTACGATATCGGTGACTGAGATCTCGGGAAGAGCTTCGATGGGGGAGATGAAGAAGCCCTGGATGATGCACTTCGCTAGCCACTCGCCATTGCTGGTAACATATGCACTAGAATGATGTTAGTCGAAGGATAGATAGCAGGTAAAGATCGAGACATACCTCCAAATACTAGTTCCCTAAGAAATGAGATGTCAGAAATGTGTACAGGGCTTACACGGAAGATGACTTACTATGGCACCAAGGATAGAGATCAGATACGTCAAGCGTTTACCATAGCGCAAAGAAAAAGGCTGCCAGAAAAGAAGACTCCACCCCAGAAAGAGAAACATATATCCTGTGCCCTCATTCAGAGTCGCGATAGAAACTCCAGATTTAGCGGAGAGGGGTACGAGGACTGAGTAGACGGTAGACACTGCAAAGCCAGCGAACCAGGTATATCTACATTATGTTAGATGCATCACAGCACGGTGGAGTAGCACGTACAAGTTCTGGCAAATCAGTGAGAGTAGCTTGCGACGAGGAGCCCAGTTCAATGGATCATTGGGGTCCTTGGATGGAGTTGGGTTAAGGACAATGTCGGCAGATGAACTGGCATGACGAGCATGCATGTCGTGGTCCAGATCCACAAGGTGGACTGTACCAGGGATGCTGATGGATTCGGTCATTGTTGGTAGAAAGAAAAGCGGGTTGAAAAGAGATCTGATGGATACTGGCAAACCAAACGTGCGTTGAGGCCCGCCAATATATACCCCAACCTCGACTATCTACCAAGCATGAATGATACAGCTGATATGATGAAGCTCTGAATATCGATAGTTATCTTCGTTTCCGAGATTCGCTTCCCCGCTAAGAGCTAATCGTGAGGGGGGCCGGATAAGCTAGTGGTGCATTGGTGCAACATGATGGCGCAAATAGACGTGAATGGTCAGTCTTATCAACATGGTGGGACGCGGGCTTGAGCTAAGTTAGGTTGATAGCTGTGGCCAATGATGTGTATTTGCGACGGATCACTCGTGTCGACCTACCCTAAGAGTCTAGGAATGCAATTCCGAGCGTTACAATCATGATCAAGCGGGCGAGGGGAACGAGACGATCATCCCGTTGCATTTTAGTAGTATTAATACTGAAGCTATCTTTCAATCTATCTGACCTGTCTATATCTTCTATCCCAAGTTCATTATCTCTGCACCCTTTGATTCTTATCAACATCCTCTTCATTCCATCATGAGCGTCGTGTCACCAGCCCCTCTTCCGCCATCTCAGCCCCAAGCCCTCATCAAAGATGCCTCCATTGTTCAAGTCAGAGCCACCGATGATCTAGAGCAAAACACTCCATTCACTGTCCAGCCAAAGCCTGTTCCTCGCGGAACACCCGCGTTTGAAGCTAGACGCGCCGCTCTTCTCAACACCATCAAGTCCAAAGTCCCTCAAGAGTACTACCTCCCCGCCGAATTAATCGCCAACCCTCCCCTCGACGTTTCCAACATCCCTTCTTCCTGTGGCATCCTCACTGAAGATGAGGTCCGCATCACAGAAGATTATGATGCTGTTGGTCTACTGCAAGCACTCGCTAGCCGTGAATTTTCGACTGTTCAAGTCGCTACTGCTTTTGCTAAGCGGGCTATCATTGCGCATCAACTTACCTGTTGTTTAACGCAGTGGCTTATGGATGAAGCTATTGCGCAGGCAAGAGGTCTTGATGAGTATATGGCTAAGCACGGGAAACCTATTGGTCCTCTGCATGGACTGCCTATCAGCATCAAAGAGCACATGGCTATAGCTGGGACGCTGTCGTCTCAAGGTTGTCTTGCAAGCTTGAGAGAGGATACGACAGATAGTGACATGGTTGCGATCCTCAGAAGTCTCGGCGCTGTGTTCTATTGCAAGACCAATCAACCGCAGACCATCATGCACCTTGAAACCGACTCCCTTTGGGGTCGTACTCTCAACCCCTTCAACATCAACCTCTCAGCAGGTGGATCAACCGGCGGTGAAGCAGCCCTTATCGCAATGAAAGGTTCTGTCCTCGGTGTCGGTACTGATATCGGCGGTAGTATCCGTGGTCCCGCAGCCTTTTGCGGTATCTACGGATTCAAACCTACTTCATATACAATGCCGATGAGAGGTTTCGATGCGATGCCGTTTCCAGCTGAGTTGACTGTTTTGGCATCTACTGGCCCTATGTGCCGGAGCTTGAGAGACATGGACCTGTTAATGCAGAGCGTGTTGTCGTGCAAACCCTATCTGAAGGACCCGAGATTGGTGCCTATTCCTTGGAATGGTCTCAAGACTCCGATCAATGGTCGTTTGAAGATTGGCTATGTCAGTAACGATGGATTTATCGTTCCTCAACCTCCTGTTGTAAAGGCTCTGGAGTGGGCACGAGAGCAGCTCTGTGATCCAAGATACCAAGACCTTATTGAGCTCAAGGACTTCAAGGTGTTTGACTCGGCGGGCGCTTGGTCCAAGATTCGACGCATGTATTGGCCTGACGGTGGACAACCATCACGAGATGCCATTCAAGCGACAGGAGAGCCCATTCATCCTCTAAGTGAATGGATCTGGAAGGATGCAGAACCACTTGGCATGAAGAACGCCGTCGACTTGAGTCTCATGCGTCGGGAACGAGATGAATTTCGCTGGGCATTCGCAAAGAGCTGGGAAGATCAAGACGTGGACATACTGATCGGACCGGCATTCGTCGGACCTGCTTCAGCTCATGACACAGCGTTCTTCTGGAACTATACATCGCTGTATAACCTTGTGGATTATCCTGGTGTCGTGGTACCTACACCTTTCAAGGTAGAGGGGAGTGAGATGTATGCTGGTGGGTATGAGCCGTTGAGTGAGGCTTGTGGACAGGTGAAGAAGTTGTGGGAGGAGTCAGACTTTACTGGTGCCCCGATTACTCTTCAGATTGTGGCGAGGAAGTATCATGATAACGAGTTGTTTGGGGCGCTGGCGGTGTTGAAGGATGTATTGAAGCTGCAGTAGTAACTTGTGACATAAATAAATTGCATCTCTTGAGCTAAAATGAAGTCTATTATCTTGTCACTGAAGACACTGAGACGTGATTGAATTGAACGAGCGAGCAAGACAGACGAGGCTTTAGAGGGAGACGTCATACCTCGGTCCAAGCAAACGGTTAAAGTTGAAGCTAGCGGTGCACTATCCTGCAGTTGACGAATCATTTATAGCGCTTTCTTTGCGCTTAGACCACTGAAGATTAGCTTCCGAGTGCCTGTGTCGATCATCATGTCCTTGGAAGTGCATCATCGACTCGACGCGCCATCATAGGGAAAATAATAAATAGCCTGCTGCCCAGTCCAACTTGGTCATTGTACGACACAGGACGATTGAACAAGAGCGACACTATGGCAGCAGCATTCAACATCGTGCGCCAGAGCTTATTCGCCGGCAGCCCAAAATACACAGAAAATGATCTACCCGACCTCAAAGGCAAAGTAAGTCTCAATCGTTCAACTCCCCGAGGGCCCTCACTCACGATTTCTCTCAAAATTGCAGGTAATTGCCATCACAGGCTCAAACACCGGCGTCGGCAAAGAGATCGCCAAAATGGTCTACAGCAAAAACGCAAAAGTCTACATGTTCGCACGAACAACTACGAAAAACGAAAAGGCTCGCGACGAGATCAAAGCTGCCTTTCCAGAGTCACACGGCGAATTAATCTGTATACAACTTGACCTTGCAGACCTTGATAGTGTTCAAGCAGCAGCTGCGGAATTCACCAAAAGGGAAGATAAGCTCCATGTTCTTTTTAATAATGCAGGCGTTGGATTCCCTGAGTATGGATCCAAGACAAAACAAGGCTACGAGCTTCAGCTGGGAACCAATTGTCTTGGTAGTTTTGCTCTGACGCAGAAGTTGACGCCTGTATTGATCGAGACGGCGAAGACATCTCCACCAGGAAGCGTTCGCGTGGTTTGGGCATCATCAACAGCTGCGTTTTGGACGTCCACGAAGAAATACATCGACCGAGTCAAAGGGATCGAAAAGCAGAGTCTGTTTCAGCAATATGCCATTAGCAAGCTTGGGAATTACTACCACGCCACGGAATATGCTGCACGCCATAAAAACGACGGTATTATTTCTGTGCCGCTTAACCCGGGCAATCTCGACTCAGAGCTTTGGCGTACGCAGGGGAAATTCCTGACTTGGATCCTCAGAAAAACTGTTTTTTATCCATCGCACTATGGTGGGTATGTTAATATCTTTGCTGGGTTCTCTCCTGATGTGACACTGGAGACTACGGGTAGATTCAGTAAGTGGTCCAACAGATGCTGTTTGGTGGATGTACTGACGTGATGGACTTGTAGTTTCGCCATGGGGAAGGCTGTGGCATGCACTTCCGGCCATGGTGAAGGGATCAAAGACGGAGGCTGAGGGAGGAACGGGCCATGCGAAACGGTTCTGGGAATGGACAGAGGAACAGGTTTCACGATATGGGTCTGCTACTGGCGTTAAAGAGCCTCTTGAGTAGTGGTTGATAGAGAGGGAACCTATGATGCATTTCTTGTTACTGTTTCGTAATGCTTTTGATCGGTTGCTTTATTCACAATTAGTATGACTTAGAGATACCTCAGCATATAGGCAAGATTCAATCGCATTATTTAGTGGCGTTTAAATGATCTTGCCGCGTCCTACACGAATGATCAGATGCATTGGGTGGGCCTTAGGAATTAAGAAAAGTCACAATTTAAGATAGTGGTACTAGAATAAACTTGATAAAGATTTTCTAAGCCTAGGCTAAATTACCCAACCATCTTTATCCCTTAGTGTCCATATCCTGACTGTTTTGCCCTCCTCTCATCCCGACAGCGTAATATCAAGACGGAATATTGCTCTACCCAAACCATCAACAGCCTGCCTTTACCAACCCTTCATCCTACCTCGTGGCTCAAGTCCGCGGACCCAAAGATCGCTGCAGGGATTCCTTGATGTGACAAAGACCGCGATAAAACAACAACAAGAGGGACACCTTGAAAAACAAGTTGATGAAGTGCCCAAAGAAGAGATGGGGAGACTTCAAGGCATGAAAAAACAAAAGCCCAGTTAAAAGGCCCAACAAAAAGGGCATCTGGAGGACCGGCATGTCAGCGGCCAGTCACTGAGATACCTACGCCGCTGAACGAAACAAGTAGAATACCAGTGCGATGCCACCCACTGGGATGATACAGTAGTACACGGCAGTGAAGAAAAGGTTGAGGAGAAGTCGGATGTTCTTCAGGATGGTGATGCAGAAGGAGAAGAAGATGAGAAGGGTGAAGATCAACATCAAGATGATGGATAGGGGAAGGAGTTCACGTTGGGCGGTCTTCATGGTGGGTGGATGTTATGAAGGTGAGTGTACTTGGGTGAAGTTCTGGGATAGCGGATTCTGCAAGAGGTGACTCTACTGTGGCGGGCAGTGCTGCTTTCTGACGATTTTATACGATTTCTAGGCGATTGACTTCCCAGTGCCAGTTACCTATTCTACCTGGTCTTTGGGCGTATATCAAGAACACTGAATCCCGTACCGTGAACAAACGGGCGCCCTTGAACTTTCCGCTGAGTGGGTAGGCGAATGGAGAACGTAACTTGAACAGTATTCTTACATTTCTTAGCCCTTGAGAAGTCGTTTTGCAATTTTGTAGTAGAAGCTGTAGCATGTCTAAGAAATGATGAAGCACTATGGATATTTACCTTGAGTCTATATGCTGAAATGAACAACTACAGAACTGAATAGAGCGTTGAACGCCTCTCTGAGCAATACTATATCGTTGACTGGGAGCACATTAATACGGATGTCTTTAGAAGACCTGCGCACGGGAACAAGACCTCTTCTGCAGACGGCGTCCCCCTATCAGTGGTGATGGTCGTTAATATCATGTCTAGGCCTTGTGAGCGAGGTACATGACTTGGTAATCTGGCTTTCTTCGCTGGTCTGCAATTCCACTGGCATTACCGCTCCCGGTGCCACTGACCCAGCAAGCGTGGCAAAAGCGTCCTGATCTAACTATCTTTGAAGACAAACTGGACTTCCAAGTCAATTCCAGCGTCAAAAAATCGGTATTTAGAATTGCATTAAGAGATTCTCGGAATAAGCAGAGTCACGATAGTTAAATACAATTTGGACAGTCTCTACGCTTGCTGGACTATTCTGTTGTGATAGAAAAGTCTCGAAACTGCACCTTCAACACCCCATCGCTCTCACTCTCATCACCCTTGGGCATACAAGCCGCAACACCAATCCAGATATCATTCTCCGGAGCCACATCAACAACCCAAGTCATCTTCCTCACAGGCGTCCTCCTCCCATCCCTCTCCGTAACATAAATCCAAAGCGACCCCTTCACCTTCTCCATCTCAAAAGTAGCACAACTATCCTCCAACCTAACCAAACTCCAGTCCGAATACGGTTTCGCAGCAGCGACAGAAGCAAAGAATTCGCCGTCGACTGTCTCGATACCGGCTTTGATCCATGTTCGTGGTGATTCCGTCAGGCCGGTTTGAGTGGTTTCGGGCATGAAGAGGATAAGACCCCCTTGAGAGTAATTCCCGGGAAAGTCCGAGGATATAGTGACTTTTGCGCTTTTGAATGAACTTAGGGGGAGGGGCGTTGCGTAGATTGGTCCGGTGAAGTCATCGCGGCCTCCAGCGCAAGAGGGAGTTCTCCAGATGTCGGGGCCGGGAATAGCGACGAGTTCGAAGGGGTCGGATTGTGGGTTTTCTGGAAGAGGTGATTGGCCCGGCGTGCCAGAGAATAGAGTGAATTTCATCTTTGCCTTGAAACTGGGACTGAAGCTTTGTATCTTGAACAATAGTCAGGTCTCAGAGGATGCGATGTTCAGAATCATTGATCATGGGAGATCTGAACAGCTTATGTTTGCAGTGTGCGGGGTTCGTTACCGGTGAAACTACCCGATTAGGAAGTAACGAAAAGGCACTTGTAGCGTTTAGGGTAGCCCAAAAATGATCAGACTCATGAAACAACTCACAAAGTCCAGTTCAATTCAGTCGGATAAGACTCCTTCCTTTAAAAGGCCAATAATATTAACTATACCTCCTTTTACGCCTCCTTCACTTATCTGCTATCGCAACTGAGTATTAAACAAGATGCGCCTGAACATCCTTCGTAAGAATCTCATACATCTCCCGCGTATTCGACCCCGCCAACACACACTGACATACCTTGACGGCGCGGAGGAGTGCAACAAATATACACAACTGCTCAGCCTCATCGAGCTCTTCATCTGTAAGAAAGTCCATCACGTTATCAGCTAACCCCTGTATATCCTGATGACCACCCTCCTTAGCAGACAGATCAATGTTCATGAAATCCACTTCAAAGTCTGCCTGAAGCAGCAGCACAAGCGCTGGTGCTCCCTTCAACAAGTCCGTGGGCCCATTTGCAATTCTTTCTGTGCGACCGACGTACGAAAGCCAAGCGTCGATTCGCATTAGTTCAATATTCAAGTCTTCGCAATAGCGCTCTTGGTCATGCAGATAGCTGGACACCTGCCATTCATATGAATGCAACAATTCCAGCGCTGGAACACTGTACTGGAGTGCTGGAACTCGTACGCCCTTGTATGAACCCCTAGCAATAACACCACCACGGGCATTACTTGCGTACGCTGGGTATGATATACCACCGTACGTAATCCAGTCTCGAGTTGTGTAGAAACGACTGGGATTGCAGTATACCAAGCTGACATTGTCTTCCAGAAACTCCAGCAACGCTTCCAGAATGACAGTGACGGCGCCGACTAGTGATGTATCTGTCGGTACGTCGGGTCTCCACGGTGTAGCCCGGAAGCCCTGGTAGATATCCACCTGGCAGAACCAATACATATCCATTCGATTGAGAGAAACAACGTTGCCTCGAGATCTGTTCCGTCTGTCGCGTTCAAGCTCTCGCTCTTCTCGTCTGCGTCGTCGTTCTGCTTCTCTTGCATGAGCTTTATCTTCTTTTGTTTCTGGCT
Organism: Fusarium tjaetaba; assembly: GCF_013396195.1. Taxonomy (NCBI): domain Eukaryota; kingdom Fungi; phylum Ascomycota; class Sordariomycetes; order Hypocreales; family Nectriaceae; genus Fusarium; species Fusarium tjaetaba. The sequence continues at coordinate 98,430 of NW_023501477.1, forward strand.
CCGAGCCTAGTCCCTCTCCCGAGTAGGTCAATAAGAACTGAGGCCTGCTGTCGCTCGTCCCTGACTCCTCGACGATAGCCTTGTCCTTCTGTATCTTTCGGCTACGTTTATTCCTCCTCTCTTGTCGCTTCTTGGCGGCATGCCCTCGGTCCAGTATCTCCGGACCTAGCGGTCTTCCGGGGTCAGATGCGAATTCATCGCCGCTATCAGGTACGTCCTCGACCGTGGCTCTTCTCCGAGGTTGGCGAATGTCTGGTTCTCTGTGACTCGTGTTTTGCGGAGTTCCTTCTGGCAATGTATCCCAGTGTGGTGTCTGCGTCAGAAGGAGACGAGTGACCGGCCGAGCAAATGTAGCAGGGATGCCCCCTCCATTACTTTGAGCAGCGGCTACATTCAGCTCGTCAGGTCTTAACGGGGTCCTTTGAGAACGACGTCCATCTTGGCCCGTGTCAAGCGCTGTTTGCTCTTTCTCTGAGTGGCCATATACCAATGGCTCGGTAGCTGGTGTTGCTGCGATATCATCTCTTTGCCCCTTTCCTTTTGCATCGTGATGAGATGAGTTGTCGGAGTCGCCTGGATACATTTCGGACCACTTTTCTCTCACTGGACTTTGGCCACTTGGCTGGCCATGTTGGGAGGTTAAGTTGTCTCCAGATAGCTCCTGGTGCAGTTCTTCCGTAGGAGCCGTATCTTGTTCCTTGGAGGAGTTGAGTTCAGCTGCCGACGGAGACTGGTGTACCGGTGTCGCCCGCCCTTCGTTATCATCCCCAATTCCTCCGTGGTCTTCATCCTTCTCGTTATTCCCATTACCCTCCCTAGCAGCTGCTTGAGCGGGCGGGCGTGGCGGCTCTATAATGAACCAATTACCGTCTTGGGGCCGGCGACTCATGGACACAGTCCCCGTCCTATCTGATCTCTTGACTTTTGTCTTCTTCTTCTTCTTCTTCCGGCCGCCCTCGTGTTGATCCGCATCGACTGGAACAATTCCAGCCATCTTGAACCCTCTTCTCTCCTCCCGATGCCTGTAATACGGGCTGGGATCTTGATAACTGGTCCATCGGTCGTCAAGACGTCTAGTGGTACGTCTCTTGAGCGAGTTGAACGGCACCTTGGCAACAGTGCAGACATCCCATGTCCGAGCCAGCCAGCGTTTATTTACGACTCCTCTATCATCATCGCTCCATGGAGGCAGTGATCGTGGCAAGGGTGAGGTAATGGCTCTGGGAGTGAAGTGAAGTATCGGCCCGAGAATAGGATGGTTGGAGCTGGTGATCGTGCCGATGGCGCCTTGCATCGAGAGGGACTTTTCCGTGAATGAACAGTCTGTGATTTTCATACCCGCTGTCAATCCCATAACGGCAATGTCTCTCATGGATATTTGCATCGGTGCCGTAACGAGATCAGAGGGACATCTGTCGGCGTCATAAGTCACAGAACGGTATCTCACTGATCCTCCACATGAACTGTTGATGGCTTTGCAGAATGAGACCCAGGATGCCTCGCCCACGGAGGCATCATGGGATACAGAGGCTGGATTTTTCTTCTTTGCCGGCGGCAAGATTGAGTGGGCTCTTCCAAACTTGCGACGCAGCCAAATGCCCAAGAAGTCCCAATAATTGTAGTCAGAGCCAGTCGATGAGCTCCAAGAGTCGCTGCTGGTCTGTATTTCGCCAGAGCCCTTGTTTCGGAACTTAAGGCGCAGCCAAAGTCTTACCGAGTCCCAACAAGCCCAACAGGTTCGATTGAGGCGTGAGCGATCTGAGGAACTCCAAGCTTCGCTGCTTGTCCGTGAGTCTCTACCTGCCGTACCCCTCCTGTTGACAGGTACTCTATAATCCGATACAATCTCGACTGAGGAGCTTGACGCCGAGTAGTCAATCAATGAATCTGGTTAAAGGTTAGGTAGCATCTCGGACCCGATAGCATAAGACTTGATATGCGGGCTTTCCTTTGGCCACAGATCGGCATCGAGATTGATCTGAGGAATTGAGTACAGTACTCGGAAGCGAAACTGGGAGAACTGCCAAACGCGGTAGCCCTGGCCTGGCAAAGGACCAAACACGACGCTGTCGCAAAGACGGATGAGTTGACCGGTGATTAGGTATTGCTGCAGTGCTTGAGCAGTAGCGACTAGAAGTGCGAAGAGTGCGACGATTAGAGCGGCCACAGCCGAAATTGCGCTTGCATCCCAGCCATCAGCCATCATTGGGCTTGGGGTACGATAGTGCAGCCAGCGTTACGATAACCGTGAATGGAATGAAATGTAGAGATTAACAACCGCGGCATAACCCGCTAGGTGGCTATTTCCGGAGAATGTACGGAGTAGTATTGGGTCACTAAACTTGGCGAGAAATGAAGAAGAAAGCGGTGCCGGTTGAAATGCTTACCCCTCACTTATTTATCGCAGCTGATACATGCAGGTTGCCCAAAGCGATCCTAGACTCGCTGACTTGCATCAAAAGTGCAGCTGTGCTTACTTCAAACTGCCTTGCGCGACGCCTTGTCATAATGAGGGCTGATTGTCCTAGGCGAGCTGACGATAAGACAAGGTGCTGACAGTGCTCCATTACTGGCTCACATTTTAACTAGTGGCGATCACTCACTGCAGCGGCTCTATATTAGCGCAATTATTAGATGTGACGTCGCACCTCTTCCAGCTTGCAAAATAAGACAATCATCAAGCTGCTCTGGTAAGATATCTGCCCTTGTACTCTCGCTGCGTACAGCCCTGCACTGGGGCACGTAATTGAACTGCGATTGCCGTTTTTCTACGAAGACTCTCTATCTATAGAGTGGACTATCGTAACATTTGTCCCCATAGACCAAGCGACGTCATGCGAGGCCGGCCGTGGTCAAGGTATGACTTCAAACAGGAAAAGAAGAGAAGATGGTTACCATTTATGAATCCAGTTGACTAAATTTGAAATAAATAAGTAAAAGTTCTTTTCGCAGTCCACAAGTAATAGAGCCGCAGAATTGATAGCAGACACTGAACTATGCAGCATCATAGCAACAAAATAACAGAAGACTCTTGAATGTACGGAGTACCGTTGCCTCGTTGCAACGCCATTCGACCTCGCTTGCAACCTTAATTCCACCTTTTAGACAAATGAACTCTCAGTGGTCAAAAGCCTGTTTAGCCCCCACTTACATGTCACGCATTTGCCGAAGCTTCGAGCTCATGCAACTACCGTGCCGAAACAGCCTAGCATCGGAGTTAAGACAACCATACGGGACAATCCACGATTCCGAGCCCGCCATTGCTACATATATGACGACGCTATTGCAACCATTCTCCTCGCCATTCATTCTCTCCCAGACAAACGGCAAAATGGCTGTCAAATTTTCTCCAGATACTGACATCCCCAGCCAGAAGGGCAAAGTCATCCTCATCACGGGAGGAAACTCGGGACTTGGTCTTGAGACTGCCCGGGCGCTTTTGAAGCATGAACCTTCGAGGATCTTCCTCGCGTGTCGCAGCAAAGAAAAGTTCGAGCAGGCAGTCAATGACCTTAAGCAAAGCGGCTCCAACACCGAAGTTGTATCTTTTCTGGCTCTTGATCTCGCTTCCCTATCGAGCATCAAATCCGCCGCCGCAGAGTTCCAAGCATCTTCCTCTCGACTCGATATCCTCATAAACAATGCCGGCATCATGATGACGCCAGAGGGTCTCACCAAGGAAGGCTACGAGATCCAGATTGGCACGAACCACATGGGTCATGCGTTCTTCACGCATCTCCTCCTCCCCACTCTCGAAGAGACCGCCAAGACCAATCCTGACGTGAGGATCGTATTCGTTTCGTCAGCGGGGGAGACTATGGCTCCAAAGAATCCATATCAATTGGATCAATTCAAGACCACACTGCCTAACATCTCCACGATATCGCGTTACGGGATTTCGAAACTCGCAAACATCCACTACGCCGCTGCCCTCGCCGAGCGATATCCCAAGATCAAAGTCATCAGCATCCATCCAGGAGTCGTACACACAAATCTTACGGGTCCCATTAGGGAGAACAGTCTTATCATGGGGACGCTTACCCGGGTTATTAATAGCTTCGTCGCTGTTGATGCTGCCAAGGGTGCGCTGAATCAGTTATGGGCAGCGACTGATCCAAAGGCTGAGAGTGGTGTTTTCTATCATCCTGTTGGTGTGAAGGGCAAGGGAAGCAAACTGTCTCAGGATAAGGAGGCGCGAGAAAAGCTTTGGGAGTGGACGCAGCAAGAGATCAAGCAGCACCTCGGTTGAAGTTGTTATGCACGGAAGAGAATGTTTGTCAGAGTAGTTTCATTTTCACTCTTAATATTAATTGATGATTGTAGTTACGCTGCCAAATTTGTAGTTTCGTGAATAACAGTGCATGGTTGTGGAACATTGTTGTTTGTGATTGCTACATATGTCACTGCTATACATCAGTGAGTCACAGAACCTTCAGATGTATATAAACCCCGATCGACACGCCAACATGCCCGGACACTTTCCAACTTCACTTCTAGGTATACCGCCAATTTGGAATCCTCAAAGATTTACGTACTATATCTACCGCTACTCGCAACAACATGCCTGCTCCAGCAAACCCAACTCCCCCTAAACCAAAGCCTCGCCCGGGGCCCAAACTATAATCTCGAAGGGAACACAATTGAGATGCTAGATACTCTGAGCTTTTGAAGGAGATCCGGATATGGAAAAATGACACGGGTATCTGGCCGGTACTACTTTAATGGGCTTCTCATGTAGCAGATTGCTAGCTTAACGCAATACAACTTAGATTGTTCTTGAAAATTTGGATCCTGTTAGAGTGTCGTCTCGAAATTCTGACCATAGTATGTTTCCTTCTCTACTTATGTAGAATCAGCTTAATACAGGGCCAGAGTGATGTCGAGGACGTACATCCTAGCTTGTCGAGACCCCTAATCCTCCATCACTAGAACACCCCTGTATCGCATCTCACCCTGGCGAAGCTTCTCCATCGCCTCATTAATTCCACCCTCGGTGAATGGAAACGCCTCGATGACTAGTTGCATTCCATGCAGCACCGAGAAGCTGAGCATCTCACGTTGGACATTCGGGGCGGCAGGTAGACTCCCCTGGATCCTGATCGCGTTCATCAGAAGCTTTCCGTATGAACATCGCAGGTCGGATGAGTCCACAGTAACGGCACTTATCACACCGCCCCGTCGAACCAGCGACAGTGCTTGAGACCATTCCGGCTGTTGAGCACCTGTTAAAAGCAGACAATCAACAGCACGAGGAGAAGTGGAAGCATCACTCAAGACCTGGAAGTCTGACGCTCCCAGATTTCGAGCGGCTTGTTCCTTGCCAGGTGAGTGCGAATAGACTATGACATGACATCCCATCTTGGAAGCATACTGAACAGCTAGGTGGCCTAGCCCGCCGAGGCCAAGAACGCCCACTCGGTGATACCACTGGACTTGAGCGCTACGTAGAGCCGAGTACACGTCTGCCCCGGCGCACAAAGGAGCTGCCTCAGCAGACGGGATGCTTTCTTGAATACGGAAGAGAAAGTGCTCATTCCAAGTTGCATAAGTCGCGAACGAGCCCTGATCGAAGTCGTCAAAGCCATAAAACTGTCTCTTTTCGCAGTAAAGCTCTTGACCTCGATCGCAATACTGGCAGGTAAGACAGCTTCCGTGACAGTAGCCCCAACCAACTCGATCTCCACTACATCAAGGGAGTTGTTAGCATCAAGGCCCAGGTTGCGCTCAGGTCACTTACACTTTCAGAGTAACGACAGAACTGCCGATTGACTCTACTATTCCAACTCCCTCGTGACCGAGAACCACCATGTCTTGGCATTTGTAGTGCTCGTCGGTGCCACAAATACCGGAATGAGTGATGCGAACTGTGACTTGATGTGCTTTTGTAGGATCAGGCCATGAGACTGTACTTTCTTGCACTCTCCCGCTTGCAGTTCCACGATATACAGTGATCGATGACATGACTGGCAGATAAAAGAACGGCGTTGTTGGTCTGCAAAATACTTGAGTTGGTCCAGTCTCTCCCACACTCGATGGCTATTTATAAGGAATGGATTCCTTAAAGGCTAGGAAGATCTATTAATCGACTTCCCCTTGGTTTCATATCCGGCTTGCCGCCAGAGACGGTACTTGTTTCTCGGACAATTACAGTGCCAGGCCTCTCAAAGGTGGAGCTTTGCTCTCAATATGACCCATCATACTGCAGGCTTCTTTCGCAATTTCTCTATGACGTTCTTTTCGTGGAATGTTGCTTTCGAAGCGACCAATCACAGAAGATCTTGATTGCGTCTCATGGAAAACCTGGAGACGTTGCTATTGAATTGGCTAATTATTTTGCAGCAAGACTGTCTATCATGATCTGATGGCTCTATGCCCCCGTACCTTCGCTGGCTCCAAATTAACGCGCTGAGTTTCCGAAGAGGTGATATTGCTTCTGAAGCAGCCAATCACCAAGTCCAAATCCTTGGGTAAGGTGAGTACGGTGGATTGCAAAACTAGTAACAAAGTGGGCTTCTCTGTCAGGTGTCGCTTACCCATATCACTATAAGAACCATAGCCTTTTTCTCGACAACAAGACGAGCCAACTTCACCGATCATACCGATACAACAGCAACACTCCTACCTAATAGCATCACAATGCCCACTCAGGAGGAGACAAAGAACCTGGAGGTCGTCCAGGAGTATTTCACCGAGTATTGGGGCAAAGGCAACCCTGAGATCGCCGACAAGCTCTGCGCTGATAACTTCGTCATCAACTACCCAATGCACGGCCCACGATATGGGAAAGAGAATGCCAAGAAGATGCTATCCGAGTTCAAAGAGGCAAGGAGATCCATACAAAACTCTCAACGTAGTAGTTAACCTTCATATCAACAGGCATTCCCAGATATCTCGTTTCACGCCTACCAGCACCCCCTGATTGCAAGCGGGCCGTATGTAGTAGGTCGTTGGATCGGGGGCGGAAGTCATACTGGAGTTGCGTTCCATGATCTTGCAGTCGGCGCTTTGGAGAAGGCGAATACGGGGAAGAGGATGTACTTCTCTGGAACGACGATCTTCACTCTTAGGGATGGGCTTATTGTGGATGAGACTGGAGAGGAGGGAGCTTTGACAGCTCTTCAGCAACTTGGTTTGGTTGAGCAGCCGAATCCTGGGAAAGAGGTCAAGTACCTCCACGAGTAAACAGGCCAGGAGGAATTCTAGAGACCTCTGTATTGAGGTTTTTAGTTGTCTATTTGAGCTTCGGTTCTTATCCCATTTTGCATATAAATCACAATAGAGTTTATAGTATTTAAAACAGGTCCAATGACCTTTCTCTTAACTAATGATACTACAGTCTAAAGATTCCCCTTATCTCACTTGCATTCCATCAAACCAAGGTTTCAAGGTGCTTAGTATATCCAAGGAAGAAATCCTCCACGTCTCCATTTAGCCGTCAATACCACTCCTCTTCTACCTGTCAATACAGTTTCTCACGCTGTACCATCTCTCAGAGTTCACAACCCATGCATCTCGTCATACTCTTTCTTCATCCGAGGAACAATACCAGCAATCGTGGCCGCTGGCTCCCAGCTGTGCTCCTTCTCATCATATCCCACCCACTGAATCTTATAAGAAAACTGTTTAGCGCACCTCTTGCCATGATTCCACATGCTGCCATGGTCAAGAATCGCAAACACATGGAACATATCGAATTGCGTGGCCGCATCACGTCCCCCCTTCTTGGCATCCCAGTACGCATAGACCAGCTCTGGTTGATAGCGCTGCAGTGCAAATTCCGGTTCCCATGACTCTGCGCCGTCACTCCACTCTACAGTGAACCATACGCAGTGGATACGTCGAACGAGAGCGTGGGATGTAATCCGAATAGCTTTGGGAGAGTAGGCGTTTCCTTTACTAATGAAGTCGAGTCTATAATAAGACAACTGTTCTTTAGTCGCCGGTTCTTCAATCAAGGTTACAATATCCTGGGAACCTGTGCTTGTAGTTGATTCTGAATCTGAGATCGCCATGATCGCAATTTCTTCATCCATACTGTTAGCTCTTGTAGTTGTGTCAGACTTACCAGTCGTTCGGTAGAAACTCATCTTGAAATTGCCTCGTCTGTGGGTGTTTGATATGGATACGGGAAAAGGAACCAGTGGGATACAGTGACGAAAGCTGCTTGATGGTTTGATACGGACAACTAACAAACAAAGCCTTTTATAATGAATCGCAATTCTATGTTCATCAGAGTCACTGTTCTTAGCATCTCACGTTCATTATATGTGCAGGTTTGGTGAACTTTTCTTCTTTGTTGTATGCCGTAACTTCAGATGGCGCGTTCATAAGCTTTGTGAACAGTGCCAGGGAGTGAGTTCGTTGAATGAAGCTGAATGATGACTGGACAGACAATTGAGTGTCGCCTTGAGCATCTCAATGTGTTCTTGACAGATGACAATTCAGTGTCAGGGCTGAATACATGTTGCCATTTTCTCAGCCACCTCATTCACGCACTCTGCATGGCGCTAGACTTGCCATTACATCCAAAGAATGCACCCAGGCAGAATTCCTTCATTCCGTTTCAGCATCAGTACGGGAATCAATCTTGAACATCTAATGAAGAGAAGTCCCCGTATGTTGATCGCTCTCGGTCGTGTCATAGTCGCTTCTCTTCACGTCATGTCTTCATGCTACATTAGTCCAGTCTGTCGCGACTGGACTTCAGCTTATGTTTAGTGATTGTAGGATTGAACTTCAACTGTGGAGAAGCCGCTTACACTTGGTAGACGCCAGAGACTCACAAACTTAATGCAAATCGTGATTATCAACAAATAATCCTCCACAGAATCTCTCACGCGCGATGCCAGGCTACATCACAGCCTCGAAGTATGGTCTATATATAAAGGAGACCTCTTTCGGCTTCTCAATTATCTCCAACACCCTCCACAAATTTCTACCACAATAGAAAGCGCCTCCAAAGAGAAACAATATCTGCATCCAACACTACAGTACCTCGAATCCCATCGCTCACGATGTGCACCGTAATATACTATGAGAAGCTATGCTACTGCGGGAAAGACATGGGAAGTTTTCATGAATGGGATCCTTGCGCAGAAGGCATTCTATTTGACGGCTGGAGACACTGCACTGTCGGTATTCACAGCGGTCGTTGCTTCGTTCCAATGGAATGTCCTCGTTGTAGAGCGAGAAGAGAGGAGATGGCCCGAAGGGTTCAGGAGGCAAGAGAACAAGGGAGGTGAGATCTGGGCCCGGTCTTTCCAACGCTTATCGTCTCCTGGAATATTGCTGTCGAATGAGTACAGGGAGGTCAAGCGCTCGCACCGTATCTTCTCGGCCTTGGCTCGGGGATAACCACCAGACCTCTTCCCAACCCCGGGTAGCCAGTTCCGATCATTTTCTTGAGCTCTTTGTCCCCAAATGCTTGAGAATAGGTAGTCAATACATAAGGGTCATAAGGTTCTTTATCCAGAAATGTCCATAGTCCACGTCTTTATGCAGTGAAAGTCAAGTACTCATTGTCTACAATCCCCAGTGCTAGCAGTCACCTGGCTCTCAGCACAAAGACAGCAGCTTCTGACGCTACAGGTAGGGCAGTGACAAATACTCCCGAGACTGTCATTAGCCGCAGTTTGCATTCCGTTTGTAGGCTGCGGCAAGCTCTAGCGTACCTTGTCCCGCAAGCTTGTTTAGACCCTGTACGCCAAGCTTGTCTTATTCTTTCCCTTTTCGGTCACTCTACAAATATATTTAGATTTCGGGCGTTGCAGTAATGTGCCGAAATATGCTTCTCAAGAAAGTAGTGGAAAAACTCACTGCCGGCTTGAATGTGTTCATATGACGCTGGCTAGCCGCACTCTAATATCACCCGTGCCTGCATAGTGTGACGCCACCTGGCATGCAATTCTAATGCCGAGTAACAACGGCCGAAAGATTCTCGTGAAAGATAAAGATCTAGTTCGCAGTTAAGACTGCAATTATCGCTCACGTCAGTCATTGTCAGCAAGTTCGGTAACACGGCAGGATAACAAACTCCCAATGATTCGGCGAACTTGGCGTCACTGACTCGAACGCATAATCTCACCCCATCCCGCTTTGACAATAAGGCTTTGCTAAGTGGATCGCGGATCCTTAGTGGCCGCATAGCTTGGGACGGGCGACAGAAAGTCTCACATCCGTGCAACTGGTGAGTATTCTGTCTCGTATTTGAGGATCCATAACTGCCGAGACGCCTACACCCGAATTAGCAATTCATTTTATCGCCCCGAATCAGTTACCAGTCCATGCTTGCGCTGATCCGTCGATCCTCCACAGTACCCAAAAGAAAACACCTATCATCCCAACACACAATTTCCCAGCTTTCCAGTTAGTCTCTTTATCTCATCTCGTTCGGGCCTCGTTCGTACATGACTCCGGTTCCAGTCTATTGGAGACGAGGTCCCAAACTCTATGGGGTCAAGTTAGGATTTGCATCGGCAATCTCTCCACCCAGGCTAAACTTGCCACGTGAGATAAGTGGCAGATCAGCCATTAAATGACTGCTCAGTTTCCTCTTATTTCCTCCCCTGTCAATATCACAGCTGTGTGTTCTTTTTCCCAACCATGCTGCATATCGACTGGATCTGAAGCATGCATCTGCTGCTGTTGCTGGTGACGTGGGCGTGTCTCGTGTGCCGAGTGCTTGGCGATAATGTCTCGGACTTTCTGACAAAGATACCAGACTGCGCGGTATGTTTATCGCTTATCCTGGTCGGAAAAATGCTGATTTTTGTTAGGGGAGTTGTCTTATCGAGCTTGTATCGACGTCGACTTGTGGCATTGACGTACAGTGTCTTTGCGCCGACCCGAAACTGAAGACGCAGGTTTTGAGCTGTGTTCAGAAGCAATGCCTCCCCCGGGACGCATTAGGTGAGTGCGGCGAATTTGGTGTTAATTAAATGCTGATGATCGTAGCGACGCTGAATGTCACGTCAACTGCCTGTGGTTTTCCCGTCCGAGACAGACACGCGCAATTCGATGTTCTGGCCATCACCTTGATTGCAATCACCGGGATTGTGGTTGGCCTCCGGGTTTGGCACAAGCTACACTACGAGAGGAAGTTTAGGGCGGATGATTATCTCGTCGTAGCAGTCTTTGTGAGTCTTTACCAACATTTCAAGGGTGCCTAACTGATTATAACAGCTACTCGATTTGGGCAACACTATTGTTTGTGTTCATGGCCGTAAGTCATCTGCATACTTGATGGAATCAATACTGACTGCGGATAGTTTCGGGTAATGGTCTCGGGAGAGATTCATGGCTTTTCAGCCCAGATACTATCAACAGTTATCTCTGCGTACGTCTCTACGCCACAATCACTATTTCAATCTGACAGTTCTAGTACATCTACATTGGCCAAGTCCTCTACGCCTCCGATGTCTTCCTGACCAAGATTTGCGTCGCCCTCTTCTACCTCCGAATCTTCCCCGTGGCAAGCGTCCGACGACTGATATGGGGAACCATCGCTTTTTCGGTCCTGGGAATGGTCATCTTTGACGTCCTGGCTATTGCGCAATGTCGACCGATCAGCTTCTACTGGACAGGGTGGGATAAGTTACATGAGGGACATTGTCTTGGGGTTCAGCCGTTGGCTTGGGCAATCGCAGCTGTCGGTATCATCCTGGACGTTTGGATGTTGGCTATTCCTATCTGGCAGTTGGTCCAATTGCAGATGAAGTGGCAAAGGAAGCTTGCTGTAGCTATCATGTTCACGGTCGGTACTTTGTGAGTAACCCGTTTGTGATGTTGCTTCAACGACTAACGGTAGTAGTGTCACGATTGTCAGTATCCTGCGACTGCGATACTTGGTTGCTTTTGGAAACTCTCAGAACCCAACCTGTAAGTTCATGAACCTATTTTCCCCCAGGCACGTCTGACATTTTGTAGGGGACAGTTTCGAGACATGTTACTGGTCCGTCATTGAGATCAACGTTGGTCTATGGTGTGTCTGTCTTCCCGATCTCCGAATGCTTATCCTCAAGGCATTCCCAAGACTCGGAAGTTCTGTCGACTCAGGCCCTAAGAATCCCCACCATGGATCATCGGCACCCAGGCAGACGGGTAAAACTCCGAATTCCTCGCGTCATACCGAGAGCACCATTTACAAAGGAACGCCAGTTCAGGCGCAACAGGAGGCTTCGTCGAGCACGGCTGAGCTGGTCGAGATGACAACCTTTATGAATGATAGTAGAAGTGTAGTTTAGATATAACAAAAAACATGTCATCTATCATTTTAAGAACTGACTAGAAGTATCTTCTCAGTCTGTACGGCATGAACCATGAGCTAGGCATGAGAACAATGCCCAATGTAGTGATTGATGTGCGCACTATAATTAGACCCGGTTCCTGCTAGGCTTTCTTCATCGAAATATAAATCATGGTCCATAGAGGAATGGATGCGCACAGTCAATGACGTATCGCTTCAATCCACTCCGTCATTCTCACTAGTCACTTCTGAGCCCATCAGCAATTATCTCATTGCAACCTGTTCAATACTTTCACAAATTAGGTCTCGATTCATTACAGAACTCGACGTGATGTTCTTGCAGTTCGTCAAAATGCCAAGTGGCATAGTTGCGGAGGATACAGCCGCTGATGGCAAACGGACAGCATACGCAACATCAAGGCTAGTTGCCTAAGTGGATACAATCCAGGACAATGGAGGCTCTCACATTACCTGCTTACCAGAGAACTCAAGAATAAACTGCTTGTGTTTCAAACAGCGCTCTTATTAACTTCACGCAACATCTAACTTTGTTTCAGGCCTGTTCGGTTAACTCATATCCGTTGTGCCTTGAGGCTTATCAATTGTCCACCCAACGTTTTGAGCCCTAAAGAAAGCTCCAGTGAGGAACGGAAGAACAATCAACTGAAATAAGTGCCCGGATGTAGTTATAAAATGGTTCAAAGTCCACTCTCATACAGCAGTCTATCTCCGCACCAATCCACCATCACCACCACCACAGGTAAGCCCTTTCCAAAGACTAATCTCTAACTTTCTTCTACCACCAGACTTTACAGCATGGAGCAACTTCAGTCTACCAAGTCTGCCCTATAACGGGCACTGGCCGAGGTCGAAGCAGCCATTGCGGCCCTTTCGACTGGGGATAATGAAGCGTCCCAAGAGTGCAGCGAATCTCTAGCTAGCTCGGAGTCTTCTGATCAACTCAGCGACGGTCAATGTCATCATCGGCCGTCCAAGGCATCAGTCCACGTTGATCAAGAAGAGGCTCCAGCTTACGGAGAGCTCGACCCAAGATTTCAGCAGGACATATGGGTGCGTCCCAAACCTCCAGGCGATGAGTCGTTTGCAATCGAACTCCTCTGGTGGGCAGCCGCTGCTGGTCAGTACGGCGATGGGGAAGAATTCCCAATCTTCATTCTCCGACATCGCAACGCTTCCAGGTGTCCTTCAGGTGTACGATGTCCCTCCAGTCACTGGGAGCTTATTGCAGATGACCTACCTGCTAAGGAAAAGGGATGCATCGAGTTGCAGCTCGTATGCTTGTCTACTAGGCATGTTGAGTTGCAGATGAGTGGCATGAATAACGGCTACTTCTATGACGATCGGGACTTGATCACTATCCCTCCATGCCGACTTCACAACGATCTCTTGCCGGATTTTAGTAGCGTGACAGCAGCAGGGTATCAAGTGGTGCTCTTTCGACTTATTGAAAGCTGGGAGGACAAGAGACTAACTGGAGTTGTTGATGGGGGTATTTGGATGGATAACCATGGTCGTCAACTTTTTGATATAAGCAGATACTGTGGGAATACATCAGAGATGCATTCAGGTGATGGCCATACTGAGCTCTAGATACGAGGGCGCTAGGGCAGATAACTTAGGTTATAGGTACGACAAGAAGATTATCAGGCAAATTGCCTTCGAAGCTCAAGTTCAATTTTAAGCATGGCGAGAACTGAAAGTAAATCACGTAATGAACTGTAGAAAAGATGAAGCCTTCTATAGGACAGATAGAGACAAGTTTCAAGAAGCACTATTGCCAGAACAACTCATGGCACAAATTGCAAGATTGACTAATTCATGCTCAAAGGCGAAGTCGTGATTCATCTAAAGTATATATCTACAGCTAAAACCGGATAAATTCCACCTCCATGCTCACCTTACTGAATAGCAGCGCGACAAGCAGCCAACTGAGTCTCACATTGTCCAACACCTCCCGAAAGCTGACCAGAGTTGGCAGCATCCGCGCAAGCATTATGCTGAATATCACAAGATCGACCAAGAGCAACACTCTCACCGTTGAATGTGTTTCCGTTGACAGAGAAAGGCTTCTCGGCGTTTGAGGAGATGACGGGGGGAGGTGCGCCGCCCAGTGTACCAGTGAAGGTCTGGACGTTCACACCCTGAGCATTGTTGGCGGCGCCGGTGGCCTTGGCATTAGCGCCGGAGGTGCGGCTGGGGAGGGGAGTTAGGGTTGCGCTGGCGGCGGTCTTTGACTTGGCTTTGCAGCCCTTTCCAGCACCGGCACCAGCACCAGCTGTGTTCTCGGCAGCTTTGCCAGTGTTGGTAGCAGCGGGTGCCTCGGCGGTGCCAGTGGCCTTGGCGGCGTCGGTAGCGGATGCAGCACCAGTGGCTGATGCGGCGCCGGATGCGGCTCCGTTGACGATGGTAGCAAGATCAGCGACCTCGGTGCCAGATGCAACAGAGAATGAAGCAAGGTCAACCAGGTCAGTAGCGAAGATGCCGCCTGTTCCGGTGAATGTAGGTTTGACATCAGCGACGGCAGAGGAGATCTCATCCGGCGTCGCGTCCAGAACAAGAAGGCCTTGGGAGAAGATGCAGCCTAGGTCAGGTTCCTCCTCGTCACAGGAGTTGCCCTTTCCGGTGGTATCACTGGTCTAAGCATTGTCAGCAGGTTCACTGCGCAGTCGCACATATATACTTACGTCTCCAGGTGCGAAAGTACCACTCAGCAGAGCCAAGTTGGGGTCAGCACCAATGCCAGCCAGCTGCTTCGCCAGCTCAAGAGTAACAGCCTTGTTGATAGCACCGGCGCCAGTCGAAGCAGCATCCTGGTGCTGTGTAAGAGCACCAATCTCAGGGTTGACAGCTGCCTCATCGCACAGCTTGCTAGCAACACCAACACCAGCGGTGTTGCGCTCAATAGCCTGGAAGAGCAGTGCACCAGCCATACCACGCAGATCACCAATCTCCTTAGCGTTGGTAAAAGCTTGATCAGCAGTCTCCTGCTTCAAACAAGCGAGGTTGGTGACGCTGCCTGCACCCTCCTTTGCAGCTGCATCACCCAAGAGGCCAAAAATAGGGTCCTGAATCTCCTTAGGGTTGTTGAGTCTGAGCATCTCGCCGGTGATGGTCAAGACAATGTCGTGAGAATGTTCCTGGGGAACCTGTCGCTTCTTGATAGATCGCGAGACATGGCGACCAGGCGCAGGGCTGCGAAAGACAGGCGTCGCAGTGGCCAAACCGGCCGAAAGAGTGATAATCGCAGCAGAGAACTTCATCGTGATAGAGAGAGTAATAGGCAATTAAGAAAATAGCAAATATTGTAATGAATGACTGTTCCTGCAGCCTAGTAAAGGAATGAAGAGTAGAAGAGAAGACAAAAAAAGGCTCACAGAGCTTGGGAAACAAATAAACAGAGATGAGATTGGATGAACAAGCACAGACATGAGGGTATCATCGCGCACTTTATACTTTGGAATCGTTTTAATGGCATTCTGAAAAAGTCAATCTCGCCGTTTTTCCAAACAGATTCTAATACGAAAATGTTCATGCCATTCACCCCTTGGGCGCTTTTAGAAACAGGAAGCAGCTTGATCCGAGAAGCCTGACAGACGAGACGGATGAGACAGTCTAGCGGGCCGTATAACC
This sequence comes from Fusarium tjaetaba, assembly GCF_013396195.1. Taxonomy (NCBI): domain Eukaryota; kingdom Fungi; phylum Ascomycota; class Sordariomycetes; order Hypocreales; family Nectriaceae; genus Fusarium; species Fusarium tjaetaba. Next base: position 114,325 of record NW_023501477.1, read on the forward strand.
GACGAGGTTTTTGCTGGTGGTTATATTTGTGGTGATATGCTTGGTGTGCAAGCGAATGGGATGTGAAACGGGGACTGTCAAGATCTGAGACGTGAGTGTCAAACAATTGAGTTTGGCAATGTGTGGCAGGGATGCAGGGGTTTGAGGTGCGTTACAGATGCGTCATCGCGTCAGAACCAGTCTAATGGCTCAGTGGGTCTGGGAGAAATTGGAAACGCTTTCATCTCTAATTGGGTCTGGAAACGCTATGGAAACGCGTTTTATTTCAAGACATCGAGGCCATCGCGCTTATGGAGTTAACGTGAAGTAAACTGCAGCAGGGTGAGGTGCCCCGCTTGCCCAACCCTGATTGGCCTAAAGAGCAATGGATTAGATAAGAAGCCATCCTATCGATGTTATCTTATCTTATCTTATCTGTCACATGACTGCAACTGTCTCTACTCCGTACATGTTCGAAAATGGTCAATCGTTGCTCATTCCTCAACCTCCTCTACGTTCTCATATTCAGATGAGAGAGTACAGTACTTCTCCCAGGAAAATAAAATAAAGGTAAAGAAAAAAAACTCAACAAAGATATATATAATCTGTTATATGATTTGTCTTTCTTATTACTTAATCTTTAACCCTTGACTTATATCCTCCAGGGTAGTACTTAGGCTTTAACGTAAACGAAACTAACAATTGTATTACTAGTCCTGCGAAGCTGATGAAAAATCACTTCCAATAGCAGTTTATACATACAGTTCTGTTCCAAATGTCATCAAGTAAGCCAATTTAAAGACTATCAATCGATATCATTACATCGCTTACCGGCATGAAATGTAATGCTTTGCAATGAAGAATACTTATAACGTTTGATCGGAGGCGCGTTGCGAGATATTCAACGGACCCCAAGCCATACTTGTGTGCTGTTAAGAAGTTGGAACGAAATTTTCACCCACCGATACGAGACTCCTCGTAAATGGATGAATCAAACTGCCCGTGACCATCGCAAGCGAGATTGACGATTGGTTGTAGTAAGAACGAGTTATGGGTCAGGGAAAATCTGGAGAGAGAAGAGAGAAGAGAAAAGGGGGAAGATACTATTCTGAGTTTAGAGGAGCTTCTGTCCCTTAATTATAGTTCTCAGTTATTTGTAGAATTTGTATATCCTGCATTAGATCTCTAGTAACTCTCTTCTTCTGCTAACTTGGACTTGTATGCATTGTCCTGTTCATCTTGATGTTCGGTCTCTGTCAAATCAGATCATATTTATCCCTGCCACCCCCGGCACTTCAACGTCACCCGGCAAAGATCCGCAATAAATGCAACATCAATCAGCCGAGACAAGTTCATGTCTAACTACCCCGCAGGCTGTTAAAAATCGCGCTTTGACACGAACCAACCAGTTCTTGCGCAACCTCATACACCATGAGCGACAAAGCCGCCTCGTCACCGAAGAAGTCACCAAAGTCTCCTTCGTCAGGAGCCAGTGAAGTTGTGCTGCATGACGCTGGGCACTGGGCTGCTTTGGCGCAGGTATGTTTGAGACAAGTCAAAAGGGGCTGGGACTGACGCGTTTTGTAGGATGAGCAGGATGACGATGCCGACTCTTCGCTGGGTGTTGATACAGAGTCATCGACGGCTTCGATGACGTCGAGTATTCTGAACTATAGAACTATAAAAGGACGAACTTATCATTCTGAGAGAGGAAATGCAGAGTATTGGTGGGTTATGTATGGCTGCTTACTCCATAAGGCTGACGCGTGACGTGCAGGGCCTCAAACGATGCACAGCAGAACGAGGCAATGGATATTATGTAAGAGTTATATGGCTGATTCGGATAGGAACTGATGCGTCTCAGCCACCATTTTCTGGTTCTCACACTAGATGGAAAGCTTCATTTGGCACCGTTGAAGGATGATATCAAGGTAAGCTTTGAAACCTCTTGCAAGACAACGTATCTGACTTTGTAAGACTGTGCTTGATGTCGGCACCGGAACAGGTATGAAACCAAGCCTTTGGCATGAAACTCAAGCTCACTGAACCGATGAATAGGTATTTGGGCGATGTAGGTGTACTGCCTGACGGGATGATATTCTTGACTAACTGTCCAGTGACTTTGCCGATGAGCATCCCCAAACCGAAGTAATCGGTACCGATATATCTCCCATCCAACCAAGCTGGGTTCCTCCGAACGTCAAATTGTAAGTTTACCAGAGTCGCAGCGCCCTATAACAACTTGATTGCGCCATAGCTGACAAAAGCAGTGAGATTGAAGACTGCACTCAACCATGGACCTTCTCCCCCGACTCATTCGACTTTATCTACATGCGATATCTCTACGGTTCCATCAGCGACTGGTTCGCCATATTCCAAGAGGCCTTTAGATCATGTAAGCCAGGTGGTTGGGTAGAGAGTTTCGAAGCGTCAGCTATGCTTGAGAGTGATGATGATACTGTTAAGGAGGGTAGTGCGATGAGCGAGTGGGGCAAGTTTTTTATCGAAGGTGGAAAAAGACTGAATCGGACTTTCACCATCCTTGATGATGACTTACAGAGGAAAGGGATGGAGGATGCAGGGTTCACTGATATTCAGACTCGGGATTTCAAGGCAAGTAACCCCAGAAAACTCTCCAGTTCAGTATACCCCGGGACCATGGCTAACTGGGCATACAGCTTCCCATCGGTAGCTGGCCCAAAGATCCAAAGATGAAAGAAATCGGAAGCTTTGCATTTGCTGCGATGGATCAGGATCTGGAGGGTTTTGTTTTGTACATGGCGAGTGTCGTGTTAGGATGGTCGCAGGATGAAGTCACGGTTTATTGCTCGCAACTTCGAAAGGAGTTGAGGTCAGGCAAGTATCATCCTTACTGTAGACTGAAGCTTGTGTATGGGAGGAAGCCGGAATAAGCACACTTGTGCGTGTACTGCATCGCATTGGGCTGGGAGCGATTGTTGTTAGTTATGAAGCGGGATCTTTGGATGCCTGGACTCTGAACACGGTGACGAGATAAGGCGTGGATTGAATGCAGCTCGTGGTCTAAGTCATGTATCATTTATGGCACCAGTGGTCAATACCATTTCGCCTACACAGCTTCATCTCAGTCACCGACTTATCATGATCAATCAATGGACTTCAAAGTGATCTTATTCGATCAAATCAAGTTACGATGAGAACAAAATCAGTATTGGGTTGCGACCTCACCAACATTAAGTGCGTCTCAGCACTGAACTGACTTTGTAAGAGTGTTATTTTGAGTTGGTTGTCCCCACAGCTGATGGCTCATATCAAATAATAAGCCTAATTTACGCCTCGCTAGCGGAAATGCTAAATGGTATGTTACTTTCATCTCATCCTCCAAGCTTTATTCACGCAAACCTTGTCAAAATCTCAGCAAAACAGGTCAAGGTAATACATTTAATGCAGCACCTAAAATATTTTGACTTTAACTTTGATCGCTTATTTACGCAAGATATTTGTTATTGACTTTATATACGACTATATATGGCTGGTTCATGGCACCATCGACCTTCCCCCTCCCCCTTCCAAACAGTTTTCCTACACTTCACGGCTCATTTATCAGTGACAGCCATTACTTTCACCGAACCCAAAGTCTCGAAGCTTACATCATATACCTTCCAACCCACCCAAACGATGGCTATGACTTTCAGCAATATGGTCTCTGCCTATATACATGGCGTACTCAAGATTCTCCCCGACATAGCAACCGAAGACATTCCCGCCATCATTGGACTGGGGATATCTGCAATTCTCGTCGGTTTTATCGTCTCAGTCATAATATTGAACAACGTATCACGCCGTTGCTGTGGGAATTACTTACCCTCCTTGGGCGTCGAGATACTTGATAAAATTTCTTTTTGGGCATTGGTTAAATCCACAGAGCACACTTGGACCAGATTTCTTATGCCTGCGAAAACACGAATAAGGGCAGAGCTGCGAGCACTGTGCACATTATAACAGAACATCAAGTTACAAATACGCCAAGACGTCTCTCTACATTCGGACCAAGCTGCAGAAATCGCTGATTGGGCTGTTGTGCCGCAACCAATAATTCGAGACAGAATCAATCGCCGCAAGGAGATTCTGATGCTGCAGAAGGGAGCCACTGTAGTGAGGGTCCGAAGAGAGATTTATTCTCGAGCCTTGGCATATATCGATACGGTCGAGGAGAGAAAAAGAGATCAGATGGTCTCGTTGGGGGACGTGTTTCTCGCTACTTGGATCTATACCTACTGTATATTCCTCTGGTTCTTTGAGCTGGCGTTCGCTTCAATCTGGGGCGTGATGACCTTGTTTGAATTGGCTCTTGTTTATATGACTGAGCCTTGAGGTTTAGAGATTCATTAGCCATGACGAATTTCTGTTCTGAAGTTCTGTGCGGTGAGACTTGGGGGTATACTTAAATGACCGTGACCCTCTCAGTGGATTTGAGAGAGACCATACAAAACCACCGTACGGATTAAGATTGAATATTCGCCTTTGTAAAGGACATGAATTTGCATAAGTTTAGCAGCATGCCGCCGCACGCGGGAGTCTGTTTGTGGACGATTAGGTAGAAAATAAACAAGTTTCACTGGTAACTAAATCTCTGATTCTAGTGATAAGTGGAGAGCATTTTATACTTTATTATTGAGTTTCGTTTGTCAAACCATATGAAATCTACAGCAATAGAGACAATGGCTTATTTAATCAAGGTTTGTGTATACGGCTCTTTTTACTGTATATTTCTTGTCTCTTTATCCACTGCATCTTATTCTCTTCCTTTCGCCCCCTCATTCCGTGCCATCTTTCACGTAACCTAACTCTCTCATTCACGGCTCACGCCCAGTATCAAGATGTTTTCGCCATACGACAAGCTCTGGCCTCCCCCTTCGCTGAACGATGATTATTCACCCACTGCCCACATGCATGAGACACCGATAATGCAGCGCAGTGCCTTCTGTGCATGTGTTGATGCCGTTTGGCATTTCTTCCTGTTCCGTATACTGGTCCCCATAAGGAGCCACCACGTAAACCTCCTACCTGCTTTGGGTCTCGAGATACTCGGCTGTGTTCTTGAGGCTTTACTCAACGCCGACTCAGTCAACAGCTGGCGCAGAATCTTTATCCTCATCGAAGGAGATCTAAACTATGAGCTAAAAAGACTCTCCGCAGAAGAAAAGACACTCAACGACCAGGTACATGCCCAACTATTTTTCCACCGAAAGGAGTTTCAGGAAACTGGTTGGGCTGTTTTACCAACGGAGATGCTACATGACAGAAACAATCGTCGCAAGTCACTTATGGCAATTCAGAAACAGGTGACGCGAATGAACACACGAAGAACGCTCTACCATCGAGCTTTATGGTACAGTGAGATGCTTGATCTTGACTGCTTTTGAGTCTTCTGTGGTTGATCCACCTCCAGAACCTTTGGTTCAATAGTCAGGATTGTACGATGCAATGGGATACAGGGTCTTGTTCAATAGGTCTTGTTGGCCCGGATGTATGAGGACGAGCATGACCTTCTGGATGGATTTGAAAGACCAGGCCAATTTGACATCATCAGAGAAGTCGACGATTCTACATTTCCTTCTTAGAACTATAAAGTATTCGAGTTTTGGGAATAGTTTCGCGTTTTGGGTGTGTTTGGTAAGCATTTGCTAGGAAATATATCTCGTCAGTTTCTGGACTTATGAACGCTGCGATTCGCTGGTTACTCTTAAAGACTCATATTTATTCTAAACATCCATGGTATCAATGATACTCATTTCATCTCAAGTCCGTATATTAATATATTCATCCTCATCCTTATTCTTATCCTCATTCTCATCCTCATCATCATAGATCATTCCATAAGTCAATACTACATCTCTCGTTTGACGTTACTCATAAATATGTACAGGACCTGCCTTTTTGAGCCGTCTGTCATCCGGCGCAATCGCAACAAGAAAATATTCCTCATAAGTGGAACCACAATAATCTTACTGTTGGTCGTAGGCAAAAGCTCACTTGAGCAGGTGGATGATGTTGGGGATCACCTCAGGGTCACCCCGATCAATAGCACGACCCTGCCGATCCATCCACACAGAATCCTCAGAACCACAAACCTTCCAAGCCAAAACTCGACCAGCGAGTTTTTTCTCGGGGCCAGAAAAGTCCGGATCGACCGTCTGCATGAGAAGTGAAACTGGCTTCAAATCAGCACCTTGATCAAAAACATCCTCACCTTGCTCGATCTGCTTCACAAAGTCACGATCGGGCGTGAACAACACCACGATATCGCCCGGTTCAACACCTTGTGGATCATAATTGACATCGCACCGCCAACCGAGGCGCCAGGAGAAATCTGCTCCATCTTGGACAAGCGTGCGTGAGCGCCTGAGGAGACAGGACTGGCTATTCCACCCATCGTCAATGACGCCTTCTCTCATCATATCATAGATGTAAATGGCTTCTCTAGCGATGTCCGTGCTTATCGTTAGATATGGGTGCGGGTTCACTGTTTCACTTCCGTCCTCAACGATTTCCTGCTGGGGAGTGTCAATGAGAATACCAGATGTCATGGGCTCAAGAATCGCAGATCTTCCGATAGTCGCAGTCGATGCCTCGGAATCTGCTTCGCTCGCTGTATAGAAGGAATCATTTGAGGTTTCACAATCGTCACTAGAATTTGAGGGCCAATAGTATGATTCATGTCCGGTCTGGTCACAAGACTCAACCTCATCAGCCCACCCCAATATCCTGTGAATGAAAGTTTGCATTTTATCCGGAGATGATGAGATGAGCCTGGAGACAGTCCGGCGGATTCTGATGTTACTGAAACTGATGCCGTGAGGTGGTCGTCACTATTATTGGGTACACTCCTTGTACTTATAATCATTACTACATGCAGTTAAACTATGTCCGATGTTCCAGTAAATATCTGTGTGGCTGTTTCATGCCTTTAAGCACTGTTCACCTGTTGGTCTCACGATGCATCGCCATGATCTTCCGGGACTTGACTTCGTTCACTGCGACAAGAAGATATCATCACTAAGCTGGAAGCGCCACGCTAGCCAGTTCAAGGAAGCTCACGGAGCATTTGATTCGAGCTAATATGAACCATTGTTCGGGCAATGTACTGTACAGCCAGACTAACCCTGAACGGTGAACAATGATTGACCGATGCTGACATGGACGGGGACCCTTTTGGCAAAACTCGTTGTCAGCCTTGCGATTCACAAGGCTAATAGTTCTCAGTGACAAATCCCATGCATAATTCATTAACGCTTAGCTCTCATATGAGTTGTACAACATTCTTGGTCCATCCCTGTCCTTACAAACAACTTAAACCTCTAAAGTATCCAAGCTCCTGCCATCACCCACTAAAACCATACCATATCCCCAGAAACTGACGCTATTGCCATAGAGTCATGAAAGTCTGTTCATGACAGTTCAGCATCAGCAACACACCAAATGAAACCGAACGCCCGGCGAACGACGAAGCCGGCGAAGAAATAATATAGAGCCAACGATAGATGAAGCACTCGTCAACGAGGCGTCGCATTATCCAGGGAGATATTCGCAGAAACAGTAGGGGATGGGATTGGGATAGAGACCAAGCCCAAGTCCATAAGAAAGAGAGATACGCGGCCTGGCAACGCTTTTGCGCCCACCTGTCACTCATGCTTTATCCGAGTAAAGCCAGACATCACTGGTAATCAGTCTGGGAGGATTATTAGAACACACACAAATCTCGCTCGAAGTCAATGGGAACTCACCGATGCAAGCAGTCCCGCAATATCCACAGCAGCGACCTGGAATAACCCAGACTTCCTTTCCTTCAGCGGCGCAAGTTGGGCACCGAACGCCAGGCACCTTGCTGTCTACAAGAACTGTTGAATGCATCTTGAGAAGAGAGAGAGAGATTATGAAGTAAGTTGTTTAGTGTAGTGAAGATGTAGATGAAGATGACGATACGATAAACCAGGATCGAGGCACAGTTTTATCGTCCTGCTGCTGTGCCCCTTCTTTATGTTTCACGTCCCAATACCCAGAGTGATACCCGAAACAGCGCTCCGTCCGGTTCCTCCCTTCTAATGGCTTGAGACATATCGATCACATGTCGTCCGGGTGTCTCAGATTCCAGATCGGTATTTGCAGATACGGAGGGGCCGTCTTACAAAAAGCAACATCTTCAGCTCAGCTCTGATCTATCCCTTACATCAACCAGGCTGGAGTGGGATGGTCGGCATACCTCAAGTTTCCTTGCATCGGCAACTGCCTGTCGGCGGCCCGGTGGATTCCGTCATCCATTCCCGGTCTGTTAATCTCCGATGCCTAGCCTCATCGCGGTGAGATCTTGTGTAACCTTGACAGGTGGGGGTAATCTGACATGTGACGCGTGCTTAAGTTTGTAGGAGGTGCATTACATCAATCAAAGGTGGTTATTAGGAAAACAAACGTAATTCTCCGCGATATCTGCCTCCTGTTATCAAGTGCATATCACCATCGAATCCCTTGTTCTGTGCTACAGGCCCGCATGGGGGCAGCCGACGCAGAGTATGTTTATGTCTCTCATCCCTAATCTCGTGCGACGCGATATATTTGACGGATCATATTTCTGGCCGTATTTATGCCTTGTGATCATGTTTGCTTTTGGTCTTGGTGCACTTATCGAATATGGCTTTCTCTCACCGGCGACCTGCTCGCCCTCCGGTCTGCTTGGCATATAAGCTACGACTGAAGGTTCCAAGACACTCCTTTACAGCTTTGCCGACCGCTTGAACACTCGCCCACCATTGGTTCTTGTATATTACCGGGACACAGCAAAGGCTGACACCGGGCCGGTTGCGGACAAAAGTGTCCGCTGGAAAAGATCATTACGAGGCTGGAACCTGTAGTCTCCGGACAACTTCTTAAACAGGTTTGGTCTGGTTACACAAGACAACACCCATCCGAGCACTCCCTGGTTCCAGTTGTCGTGATGATGATCCCAAAGTTTGCGGCAGGCGACGAAGAAAATGCTTTGGCATGATGGTTATTGGTGAGACCCATTCTTGCATTGAAAGATTGAACGGAGAGGGCAACAAACAGAGAATAGACCAGCTTTAGGATAGGAGATGAGTTTAGTCTTGAGATCGCAAAATGTGAGGAAAGTGAGAGAAGCATAAGCCGGGCACCATCAATTTCCAGGTCTGTGTTCCGCAATGCGAAAGTCAGACTCAGTGCTGTCCAACATGTCCTTATAATCAAGATGCTACAGCCCAGCACCCAATAGGCCGCACTTTCATTTCGCTTTGTTGACGAGATTAGTAAATGTAAGCACGAAAAATGCTGTCGTTGATACTCGGGTTGACGCGAAAGTTCTTTGATGTTCTCAGTTTCCCCGTAGAGAACTGGCCATTTGACCTGAACACAGCAAATTAGAACAGTGAACATATTTTACACGCTTTAGCTGAGCAATGAGGATCTCAAACAGCGCGGTCTTGAACGTTGTTCGGATCCCGACGTATTAAAGGACGACGTAGCAGTAGATTTCTGATGAAACTGCCCAGCAATCAGCTTATCCCGCTACAGATTTATCTTGCCCTACACCACTACACTCTCGCAATCGCAATACATTAACATCATTCAACATGTCTCGCCAGGAATTATCTTATCTCGACATTGTGCCTCAGTGGCAAACATCAGTTCAGCCCCAACGAGGAACAGGTGTCAGGGGATCTCCGAATAGCACAAGTACCATCGAGGCCATGCACGAGTCTGATTCTGACAGCGACGACGGAAATGGTGCTTCTGGCACTGGGAGAAAGGCTACGGTCCCCGCGAAGCGACGACAAGCACTTGAGGACACGCGTATTACTCGGGAAGAGATGAAGAAGCTCGAGAGCCGGCTCAACAGAACCACTGTTCTATGCACATCACTTTTCTGTATCAACATTGCGATCTCGGGAGTCATGTTTGTGAATTTCATGAGAAAGGATTGATCGGGAATATCTATGTTAATTGAAGCTGAACCAGACAGGTGTTGTTAACGTCGCGCGCGCATTCGACATAAAGTCATGTACCAGAGACGAATGGACTGAATATCTTTGCACACCCAAGTAAGACCCGTATAGATGGTATTATAGGTATTTATAAAGGCATAAGTTAGTAGACAAATAGAAGTATTATATCAAGTGATTAAAGGATAAATCATCTACAGTCGCCTCGAAGTGAGATAAGAGGTGCGGCGCCGAATCTGTGAGTAAAATGTTAAGTCAGTCGTGATAATCTGCTACGATATATTGTAGTTTAATTACCCCTTTATTATCTGATTACTAAAATCGGCTTCTTGGTCTAGAGGTATGATTCTCGCTTTGGGTGCGAGAGGTCCCGGGTTCAATCCCCGGAGGAGCCCGTTTTTCTTTTGCTTTCTTTCCCACTGGACCTAGCAATTGATCAAATGAAATTTTTTTTATCAGAGAGGGCTTGGGAGTACGCTGCAATTTTGTCAATTGACTTAAGTCCTTCACAGTACGAGCAGTTGGTTGTAAGACATGCGGTCGGAAATGACTGTATTGTTTGGCTATGAAACTCGTCTAAATGCTGTAGTGAATGTGAAAATGCAACGCTAATGAGATCTAACTTGGGTATCTATAAACTTATGCAACCTCTATCATCCCTTGCCGATTCTAATACTTGCGCAATCACCAAACTTCAATGCAATACCCCTCGCTCTCCAATCGCCATCCGTGTCATTTGAATGATTTGGGCTTGTCAACCCAGCTTGCATAGGGGACTAAACGTCGCATCTTACGCAGAGCCTTGGAGCCTCGGTTTTCTCCTGGGATCCGACGCGTGGCCTTTCGTGCAGGCGCTGAAGTTGGAGTACCCTGCGGTTCAGGCGAAGAGAAGAAAAGCGAAGGGGAAGGAGGGGTTTGGGGGCTGGGCGTCGCGGTTGAATGTGAATAGTGGCTGCTCGGCGGGGTGGTGTCAGCCGGAGCGAGTTCGTTGTCGCTGTCGGTATTGCTAGCGTGGTCGACGAGATGACCTTGTAATGCTTTCTTTACGACGATGAAGTGGTCTGCCTCTTTGAGACGGGTAATGAGCTGGTTATCAAGCTCATCGTTGCCCTCAATATGCTCGGCAATGCCCTCATGAATGGTCAGAGCCATCTCTAACAGGAAATCCAAACGTTCTATGCTTGTGGATTCCGTCATTGTCTCTGGGGTCTGGGGTTGTAATATCTTATGCAAATGCGGATTGGCTGGTCAGATCGTTAGTCCCAGTTGTGCCTGGCTGAACCATGCACTGCTTACACTAGGGCAATTGCCAAGACAGAACGAACTGTAGGACAGAGACCGGAAGTTTGATGATGTGAGATGGGTAATGTCACTTCAGCAATGGTGAAAAGGAAGTTTGTCCCTGATTTCTGGAAGAGATGGAAACATCACGGTTTAAGTATATGGTCCTGAAGCGTCGCTTCTGTCTTCCACAGCGCCTCCAATTCATCGCAACAAAGAAGAAACGCTGTTTCTGCAGCAGATCCCGGCATGTGGACAGAATTGATGAAGAACTGCGTATTGAATGAAGCGCTAGTCGCTTGAGGACCTCTGCCTTCAGCGCCAATTTCATCTAGGCGATCAGAATGATCCTTGTCCCTGAGATGGGAAACCTCGTGAACTTCAGGGCATGACGGTGAGAATGAGTCACTTTCCGGTTTATTATCTTATCTCTTTGTGATGGTATACGCTAGAGCTGTGCATGTGGACGTCATGGAGGAGAGGAATTGGTGAAAAGGGGTTGTGGCGGCCTGGGCGTAAGTGTTGACGTGGTGGCTCCTTTTATAATATATGATATATTACAGGTAGTAAGGACAGCCTGGCACCTAGCTCGGATGTTGAAACTTGAGGCATCAGGTAGAGCGGAGAATGGCAGAAGTCCTGCTTCTTGGAAACCCTCCTATTGGTTTTTTTTACAACTATTTAAAAGGAAGAAACTGAAATAGTTCGAATGTCTCATTTCTCTTGGGGATACAGTATAAGTTTATTATAGAATTCTATTTACTATATCCTATATTAAAGTAAATAAAACTCCCTAGCAGTATATCTAACTTTAACATCTACCTACTAGTTATATTAATACTACTAGAAAGAATTTATAGTTTATATAAGGGTAGTTATTAATGGATTTATAGTACTCTGTATTGTGTTAATGCTTGCAGATGCCGGGTAAGTTGTGAACTAGATAAGACGTGCACGTGATAGATAAGAGCTGATAAGCAACAAAATTGTTAGTGCAAATGGGACAGAACAACCTTGAACCAAGCCTACGGGGAGAATTCTAAAACTGCCGCTAACAAGAGCCAAGAACAATTTACTAACCCAATCCTCTACGTTTACTACCTACAACAATGTAAACGCCCGACAGAACGTGTTGGAGCTGCAAATCATAGGAACAGATAACAAAAAGCTGAAGATTTTTAGAAACAATATAATGTGAGAAACTAGACTGATGTTGTGGGTAGCACGAACGCGAAAATCACAGCCCTGATCTTAGCTTGCTATAGACTTGGAAAGAAACATGATTAGTGATTCATATCTGCTGGCTCAGAGTTCAAGTGGTCACTGATCTCACAAGCTGTTTGCCAAGCTGTGACAGGAATTCCAGACTCATGGTTAAAGTCTCTGTAATCGCTGCTAAAGACAGGGGTACTGACATGATAATCTGCAAGACATGCAACCTTGAGAACGAGATCCAGGCCTCGGTACAGGGTTTATCAAGACCCCATCATGTCATCGCTCACCATGCTCGTTGGGATTGGATGGCCATATGTAGCCAAGTATGCAGTTCCCCGGTTATCTTACGATCGTCTCCCTACATGCTTGATTATGCCCACCATAGTTTTTCTCTGTGACTGGGCCGAAACTTGTAGCAAGATGATCTGATGGTGTCGACAACATTCGCCTAGCGCAAATTTGTTACCCCTGGAAGCAAGGTGGCAGCTAATCATGTCGATACATGCTGCCATTTGCCTCCCATGCGAGGGGGCACGGGAATGGTAAAGGGTACTCGTCTGAATTGATCAATAGGATCGCTTATATCTCCATCATGTCCCCAGTATTGAGTAATTTGGTACTGCTTGGAGCTTTTGTCATTACTCGCAAAAACAACTGTATTGATTTCAAAACCCTTGGATTTATTCACTTATTGCAGTGAGATTTCACCCTTGCACTGCCAACTCCATATTTAAATTCTTCTTGCATTTCCAAATGGCTTCACTTGTTGACTGGGGCATTGTTACTTACGATGAGCCTCATTATGGACACTCTTGGGGCTACATGCCAGACAGCCTACATCTATGGAATTGGCAAATTTCATCCAACACTCTATACAACATAGGTGAACTGCCTAAGCCATTCATATCGCCTTCATCCTCCAACTACTGCGAAAATGACGCTATTACCGGAAGAATACTGAGCGATGAGGGTTTGTTCAATGCACCGCTTGCAGGATCTCTGCTCAGCGCAGGCGGCGTCGGCGAAGAAGATTCTCGACTTGATAGCAGAGCACATCAAGTATGCCTGTACGATGAGGCAACCTTGGACATTGTGCAAAATCACCAAGGAAGCTTGAGCGCTACCACCGAATGCACACCAAGCTCAACTCCACCTGAGTCTGAACCTGGACTGCCGGCGAGGGTCAAGGTCAGCACTAGCATCCAGCCCCGCGCGAACTCGGGTACAGAAACCGAGGGGAAGAAAAGAAACAGACAGAAGCGCAGTGTCAAAAAGAATGCGAGAAAGACCAAGACTGGACTCAACAGGGAAGAAAAAAGACATTACATAAAGGTTTTGGAGCGGAATCGAAGGGCTGCGGCGAATTGTCGTGCGCGCAAGCAAGAGCAACAAGACAAGCTGAATGCCGAGGTGGAGAAGCTACAGCACCGGCACAGACAATTATCTGCTTCCTGCAACGAGCTGAGGGAAACAACTTACCAACTAAAGCTCCAGCTGCTGAGGCACGGCGACTGCGGATGCACACTCATCCAGCGATATATCGCAAACGAAGCAGTCAATTCTGTCGAAAGTCTGATTTCGAGACATTCTCCCTCCAGCAGCCCCAACAGCACCACCATCGGGAACTTCGCTGCCAGTGCGAGTGCCTGTAGCCCCATAGGAGGACTGGGCGGAAATAACAGATTGGATAAACCACATGGCATGTCCCCATGAAACTGGAGACTGGTGGCTGTTTTAGTGGTAGTTTGCGAGTGAGGGGTCTCTTATCATGTTATGGTCTCGAACAAGGGATGTAAGATGGAGGGACGGCGGGCGATTGCGATAGCAAACATTGAGGGGATTTGTCTGTACTGGGGACATTAATGTTGCATTTAACTTGATTTAAGTGACACTAAAAAGCATGGAACACCTCTTTCTCCTGTCATAGGCCAATTAGCCAAACTTTGATTACAGCGACGTGCCCAATAATTGGCTTCGGAGGTTGATATAGTTCAACCGTCAGCAACCGCACGCTAAGCTAGTCGATATCATACAAGCGATGCTACCAACTGTCGCTGCTGACATGATGAATATCGAACCATGCCGGCCAGATTAATTTGCTCCGAAAGCGAGATCGAGATCAGCAAGACCCTGAAGGTGATGAAACGCACAAATCGCAAACGCAAACAGCTGCCTGTGGTGATATCAGGTGATGTGGCTTGGCTGCATCTCACCACTATTTGCCGTTATCGTCGTCAAAGACAGGTCCCGATAAGTCTTTGGCTTCGTCGGGCAACCGGATGCAACTGCTGCGGGGACGAGACGCGAGAGTCGAGACCGTCCAACACATGGAGGAGGAGTACGCAACCTCGGAAAACATTGGGGAATAAGCAAATGGATGTGCCATATCACAAGATTTCCGTATCACATACCAACGCCACCAACGCAGGGCCGTTTTATATAATTCTTTGTGCCTGATGCATTGAGCCTTTATCTCCCCTTCAAGATATCGCCATCATTGGATGCACAAATTACTATGAGCACCGCTGCCATTATTCAAGACTTTAACGGTTTCGAATGGGACCGAGCGCCTTTTCCCTCCGAGGTAAGTAGCGGTCGCTAGGCGACAGGTGCAGGATGAAATAAAACCCTGGCCGTGTTAGGTAATTTTTAATCATTGCAGAATCTCACCTCTCTCACGACACCTTGTCACCCCCCTCATGGCAGTCAAGGCTGACAGCTCACAGTCGACGTTAGATAATATTTTGAGTCAATTCGAGCAGGGTAAGGCAACCATGGCCTTGTCGGATGCAGAGAATGACCCTCTACAGAACCTGTCTTCCTCGACCCCTTGTACCAGGCACCTGGTTATCATCTTCGACCAACCTCACCCATCCCCAAAATACCCCTCACCCACCTGCCACCAATCCCCTCTTCAAGTGAGCAGCACAAAAAAGGAAACGGATCCTCGTTTATCACCAATACCTGTATTGGAGATGATGATTTCCCTGCACAAGGCGGAGAAGACATGCAGTCCAAGCATTCCATCGAACCCGTCGACTCATCCAGGGCCGATATGAGCCGGCCAAAAGTCCTGTCGCCAGTACTTACTGCGGGCCTTTTAAACCGACGCGACCCAACATTGAGCAACGAAGAGAGTCTTGTGGGCTTGGAAAGATCCCCCACTCAAGTAAAGATGCGCTCGGCATCACGCAGGCCAAAGAAGGTCAGCAAGAAGCCCGCACTCCCTGCACATGTCGTACAAGCTAGGGAGTGCCATAACAACGTTGAGAAACAGTACCGCACCCGCTTGAAGCAGAAATTCGAACGACTTTTGGCCGTGCTTCAAGCTTCAAAGATGAAGGACGAGACCGACGGCGAAGGAGACTCGGAAGCACCGGACTGCGGCTATAGTCGAGGAGAGGTGTTGGATTTCGCAAGGCAGCGCATCCTCGCCCTCGAGGAGGAGAACAGACATCTGTCTGATCAGGTACAGCATATTGACAAGGGTTTTACGATTGTATAATGACACAGGAGAATCTACATGTTGGCAACGACAGTGTGTACGTAGGCAGTGCTATTAGACGTTGGATGTGGGTGTAGCGAGCCACTCACTTAATATATGTTTTTGCTTTAGCTTGCGTGAGACACGTCGAGGCCTGTGCGTTCCCCTTACAGCCATCTGGCGGCGGACCAACTGCTCCATAGCGTAAAGCTTATCCTGATTGCTATCTTAAGCGCTTGGCAACCAGCTAGGAAGGTTCCCGGGCTCAAACTGGAGCCCATGGACAGGGTAATCCTCCTTTTGCTAAGCTTGGGACTAAAAACTACTAATTTGGACTGAAGTCAGCAGATTATGCTCAACCTCCCCTAGCGCATCCGGCACATAATATCCTCCTGCAACTGGTTAAAAGAACATAGTATTGGTTCTAGAGGTGATAGGTATCTAAACACTTTCTATCCGCCCTTCATATACATGGACCTGCTCTGGCCTTTCGAGTCTACAAGAGGTGGTGACAAAGTTATGAATACATACAGGGCACGTATCATGTTCCGCAAGGTACCATGCTGCGATGCAATCAGAGTGAAAGATATGCTGACAATCGAGTTGGCGAAGCATGTCCGTGTCACTGACCTCGCCCAAACAGATTGCACTATACCCACGGAGGATGGTTAGTGAGTGGCGCCAAATAGTGATGTGTCCAGGAACTAACCATGTCATGTTAGAGACTGGTTCAGCCCACGCGGCGTGAGTATGGCTCATGAGATTTGACCTCATGTCTTTGCTGGTCCTCGGAGGTGCAAGAGAGTCGAGATGCGGCAGGTCCCGACGCTGTGAGTCGCTTGATGACACTGTGGTAGGCGATGTTCCCCCCGAGGATACAGAAGACCTTGGCCTCGCCCATCTGTACACTCTTCGAAACTGTTAATCTTTGCCCCTCTGCGGTCGAGAAGCGGTGAGACATACTTGGGCACCCCTACCAAGAACATGATTGTCAAAGCCATAAGCGGGAGCAAGATGGCAGCCAACCACGCCAGCATCCCATTGCTTGGTGCTCCGATATCAGGGGTGCTTACATCGGTGGTGGTAGGGCTCGACATAACTTCTGCAACATGAAGCAGAAAGACGTTCCGGCGCCCGGGGAAATGGCAGGGATGCTGTGTTTGATATGACCTTGGGCATTTGAGCTTTTCAATAGAAGCGTTCTAGACCAGCCGATACTGAGGGTTATGTTATGATATGATATGATATGATTGACATCATCAGTCAATAGTGTTTGTGGCGTCAGTATCGTACCACGAAAGGCGCACAATGTGGCCAGAGAAACAAGCGTCCTTCAACCAATCACAGACCTCGGAACTTTGTCCGGGGACATTTTATCCTCTCAACTTCCTGGACTTTTTGCTTAAATAAGTGACTGCCAACCAACCTTGGGACTAGCATGTGATGGGAGAGGGTAGTCTTTACAACAAAAGAGAATCGTGTGAGGATGTTTTGTTCACCCATCACAAGACGCTAGAGTGTTTGCGGTGGCAGTCCAGCCGCCAGCGTGACGCATCCACGGAATCACGAATAAAAAGTAGTTGAGGCAATGCCCATCATCTGGTCACATCATGATAAGCTTTCCTTGGAGTCGAGATGCAGATCGCTCAAGTGAGTATATTTCTGCAACATATCTACTGTTACTAAATCTGTCCTTGATGTTAAGAATAACATCTTCACTCAGCAATTTCTAATAATCTGTCCAGAGATTGATCAACGGTATGAATGTTCTTCATCATGCAGAACAGCTCTGAACTCCTTTACCACATCATCCTGACCGTCATCGACTTTCACCTCGAGCCGTCGGGGTCCAAACGATCTATCTACATTCTGGGCACACGCGCGACCATCGAAGCCGCCAAAGACTCGGCCTTCAGGGTCCTGCATAAGCTGAGATACAAGCCTGATGACTTTGTTGAATACGCCGTCCATTCAAGTCATGTCGGAACATGGGATCACGGCAACGGGGTTCTCATCCACGCCAAAGCTCCAGCAGGCCAGGTATTCCTTGTCTCCATCCAGGCAACGCCCAATACCGAGATGCTCCATACCGACCGCGACGGTGCTGTTCTACTACCTCACGGGGTACCCTCGCTGCACTACGTGACGCAGACCGTCATCGACTACAACAGAGATCGGACCGGATGCGTGCAGGAGATGCAGATAGAGGGGACCTTTGCTCACCGTGCTGCGGCCAGGACAGCAGCGCGCAAGCTGCTAGATCCTCTTGACTATGCAGAGTATGACACGCCGGAGAAGATGAAGGGGGAGTGGCCTTATGGAGAGGACGTACTTGTGCATGCAGTTGCGGAGACTGGAGAGAATACCACTATTGAGATCAAGACTGTTGTTGATACGCATCACAAACATGGAAAGGATATCTAAGGATATATTGGTGAGAAGAAATTTGCATGGTGGATGAGGGAGGCATGCTTCTTGCCTTGATGTAATGAACTTTGATTGGGAGATCGTATGAAAATGATGGAACTGGCCATTTGGGGTTTGTGTTTCTGGATTAGCATGTTCATCGTTGGCCTCTCAAATTGAACACTTTCTGCGGCTTTCTATTAATAATCTCATAAGATATTTATGAATCCTAAAATATCCTTTACTCCCTGTCGCGGTCTAGTGTTGGTAGCAGTATCTATGGCCTACTACAGTTTGGAGATAAGCCGTGTAGGCAGGAACTTGTCGGTTTGTACAAAGGATTATTGGTAGAGACGCGTGGGCTACAAGAGAAGGTAAGTATAATTTAAAGAAAGAAGCTATTTACAAGGATCTGCTAAAGCATAAGGATTGACATAAAGCTGCGTCCACCACCAGCGCATTTGTAGATCGCACTGTTGAATTTTCACCTTCAAAGATCGTAAAAGATCAATAGGGTAAAGCTGCGAGAAAACGACCGTACCAGCCGGAGCTAGGCTAGAAATGAAAGCCAGGGGGTCAGTACGGCGAGCCATTCTGCTTTTTGAACAAACAAGCCGTTTTTGGAGGTCAAGCACCGGCGAACTAAAAGGACAATTAGCTTGCTCCTCCCTGTTGGCGCACCGCTAGGAAGCGGAGAGGCTTACCACCCAAGTGCGGTCGACGTTGCAGACCTGCCAGCCCTTGAGGTCGTCCGTACAGGAGTAGGTCCCGGGCGTGCAGCCCTTGGGAGCAGGGGTAGCTGCTGCGAAGGCAGCCATAGTGAGGAGAGGGATAAGCTTCATGATGAGAATTGACTTTGTGTGTAACGAGTGCTTGATATCTTATGATTGTGAGTGAATGTTTTTGACGATGAAATTGATTTGGCTTTGGGTAAGATGTTTTATATTTGCATGAATTGCCTCTCATATTACTGTCTAGTGATTAAGCTGCATAGCCTCCATAACCTCTTTCCAATGTCACTGATATTACAACTCGACGACATCCATCATGCAGGTCTTCCGTTACGAGGTGGATGTTGGAACTGAAGTGATTCCGTCATGTACAAAATTAGCAATATGTTGATGTTGTCGCATTGGCCTAATGGAGCGTTCAGATCAGTGACCTCGGCTAAAGTAGCAACCGAACATCGCCGTTGAAAGGTCCTGGAATGCGATCAATAACCTCCATCAGAACACGAGCAATAAGCTATGATCTGATTCGACGATGTCCTCTAGTGAGCAAGTTTCTAATCAGTGTCATATCAGGTCTGTAGTTGTGGCGTGACACTTCAATGCTAGTCTGACAGTCAGCAATGTCGACCATCAGCACATCATCAGAACACCACAAACTCTAATTACGCCACGGTTCCTGCCCGATGCCAGGGATTTCATAAATCGCGGCTCACAGTCAATGCACAGCCGGGCCAACATTTTTACCATCAATCCAAGTGAAGCGCGGTGGGCTCAGCATCTCGAGTGGCCATCGTCGGCATCATAGACAAGACCCGAATCGCCCTCTGCACATGACACGGTGACGTCTTGTCCTGTGTGCAGAACATAGGTTGCGTTTCCAGTGCCAACTACCGCTGGGACACCCAGTTCCCGACTGACAATCGCGGCATGAGAGGCTCGCCCTCCGTAGTCGGTGACAATAGCAGCAGCTTTCTTCATCACAGGCACCCAGTCGGGGTCAGTAGACTCGGTAACCAGGATCGAGCCGTCGATAAACTTGTCCATGTCCGAGACCGAAGTGAGTAGGCAGATGCGCCCAGCAACTGCCTTGTCACCAATAGACAGACCCGTGGTCAAGGTGTGGCCACGTTCGCCAACCTTGTAGGTCTTGAAGGCAGCCGCGTCACGGCGAGACTGCACAGTCTCAGGTCTGGCCTGCACGATGTAGAGTTTGCCAGAAGAGCCATCTCTGGCCCACTCCATATCCATTGGGCAACCGTAGTGCTCCTCAATAAGACACGCCCATCGGGCCAGCTGGAGAATCTCTTCATCTTCAAGAACATATGAAGCTCGTTCAACTCTAGATGTAGGGACATTGCGAGTTGGTACGCACTTATCCCCGTACACCATCTTGATGGCCTTGTCGCCAAGCTTCTTGCTAAGAATCGGCGACAGCTTCTCATTAGACAGCAGTGGCTTAAAAATCTGGTACTCATCTGGGCTGACGGTGCCTTGGACGACATTCTCGCCAAGACCCCATGCAGCATTGATGAGGACAATCTTGTCGAAGCCGCTCTCTGTATCAATCGAGAACATGACTCCTGCGCCGCCGATGTCAGAGCGAACCATCTGCTGGATCCCAATGGAGAGAGCCACGTTGCCATGATTGAACTTCTTGATATGGCGATAGCTGATAGCCCGGTCTGTGAAGAGCGAAGCATAGCATCGTCTACAGGCATCGAGCAGTGCTTCGCTTCCCTGGATGTTTAGGTACGTCTCCTGCTGTCCAGCGAAGCTCGCGTCAGGAAGATCTTCTGCAGTTGCGTTTGATCGCACTGCAACACTCAGATCATCGACCCCAGCTTTGTCACACAAGTCACGATAGCCAGACAGTATGGCCTCGGCAGTATCAGCCGGCCATGTCCCGCGTAGGAACAGAGTGCGTATGGCGTGGCCAATCTCAGCAAGGGTCTGATGGCCAGATTGCCATTGATCGACGAGTTCATCGATCTTTCCCCGGATGTTGTTGGCGTCGACATAGTGCCAGTAGGCATAGGAGGATGTCGCGAAGCCTGGTGGCACGGGGATGCCTTTGGGTCCGAGGGCTCGAATCATCTCACCCAAGGAGGAATTCTTGCTGCCGACTAAGCCGACGTCGCTTCGAGCAAGATGCTCAACGTCGAGAACCAGAGGCTCGGCAGTCCAATCGTCACTCATGATTGATACTTGTTTGGGTCATGTGTATCAAGCGTCCAAAATGTGAATTGAGAACCTGACTTTGTTTTATCTGATAAATGTAAAGATCGAAGTTTGCAAATTTGATTAAACAAAGTGCGCCAGAGGATGGCCATTCTTAAGCCATGCCATCCATCATCTGATCCGCCAGTTGATGTGTCACTAGACTGTCATCTAGTTGTCACTTTGCAAAAGCCGTCAATTGATCCCCCAGCATTTTGAGTTTCTGCGTGAGACGTTGGGAACATCATGTTATCGTCAAAGAGGGGTAAAAGCCTAGAAGTACAGTCCCACTGCGCGCAGTATATTCTGTGACAAATGAGTTATCAATGACTCGGCATTAGTAAGTGGCATCGTTGTGTGTACTGAGAGCCGTTCCTCCGGTCGTCAGCTAGCAAGTCGGTAAATAGTTCATGCAGCTCATATCGCTGATATGACGCTGACCTGATTGTCGCTGTGGCTTGAAAACAGTGTCCAATGTATTGACATCCCCCGCATGTGATTTTCACATCGGCCCATTCATCCTAGCTTCTACCGTCAATATGCAGTAATTCATACCAAGCACTGTTTACTGTGCTTGCGACCCGTGTAACTACCTTTCTGGTAGATACCGCACGTTAGTTGATACTTGGTGTCAGACGCGGTAAGCCAATCTCTGCTGCTTTGTAGAAACGAGACGAAATTTCCAGACGCCATAGCAAAACCACAATTAACCATATCTCCTCTTTGCGCCCTTCTGTCTCGGAGCTCTCACTTCCTTGTCCTCGCTGAACATCTCCCCGTCATCTGTAGCGAAGGTGACTTCTCCATCATCTTCGGCCCCAACGGCGACACCATCTATACCAAGGTATATCCCGGCGACTACGCAGCACGTCAGATTGACGATGGTTGCAAATGCGCTATTACGGGATATTGCGGTAGTGAACCACGAGAATTCCTCTGCATCTCCAACATTGCCGGAAATCCAGCCGGTTGTAAGGTCGAGGACCATGATGGCTATAAGTTGCATGAGGCAGAGAGAAACAGTATCTGGAAATTCAGCAGGATCACCACCGTATCGTCCAGTGGATATGGTATCCAGAATGATACAGAAACTTCTTGTCTTGCCATGGGAGAAGGTGGCCATGGCCTTGATGTTATTTGAGATGATGCACAGCTCAGAGGTGGCCAATTGGCTATTCAAACTTAGCGGGAATTATAAGCACTTATTTACAGATAATAAATAAACTCTGTGATAAAGATTCACTGAAAGCACGATTTTCTGCCACCAAATTGGATAGTTTCGGATTGATGCCAGTCTCACGTCTTCTGGCCATGTCGCGTCGCAGACTGACTTTTCACGGATATCGACCGAACCCAAGGGACTTGTTTTGGTGAATGATCTTCCAGATTCGCGCTAGAAACGAGACACCAAGTCATTAAGCAGTAAGATGCCGTGGTGAGGGCGGACGTGCTATATGCTATCGAAGCCAACAGTGACACAACGATGAGGGGCGCATCGCGTATAGGCACGTTACTTTTACAAACTGCGCGGCTAGCAGTTGTTCAAATACAGAGGGCATATTCTATGCGGACTCTGGTGCCTATCGCATCAATGCCAATGGAGAATGCAGAGGAACTTCAACTCCTGCTATAACGGAATTCTATATGGACTAGAGCAGCCGACACGACCACTTGAGTTTCTCGGGACAGGCAAACAAGAGATGCCCTGTTCAAGACTCCAGAAACAAGGTCAGCTGTGGCAGTGATGGAAGGGACTTCTGGAAGACGACTTGGAAAGGGATTGCCCATTACTCGCGTAAAAGACCCATCCAGTATTTGCTTGCACAACTTAAATAATACTCTCCGTGGCTAGAAGCAGAGCAGTGATAAAGCATCCGACAGATGGCAAGTCCAACACTAAAGACCTCGTCAGGTGCATCTCCAACCACAGCTCTAACGATGCCGTACTGGAAGCATTAGCATCATTCCGCCGGATCCTGGCCAGCAGATCGATGGCCTTGGGTCCAAAAATCAGGAGATGACCGGCCGCAAACAGAGTTCCAGCCAAGTAAAAGAGAATGACACTCCGAGCCCCAGAACTAACGACGTTCGCGATTCCGCTTGCCAAGCTTAGAGTAAAGCTTCCAAATACAACTTTTGTTCCCCATGGTCCCCAGTTGGTGAACCAAAGCGGTAGCAGCTCATTTGCCTGCGCTCGGTATTGATGTATTGTCCAGCAAGAGAGGAAGGCATACTCGTCGTAAGCGAATTGTAGGCTGACTATTGATGATATGACTGGTAATAGACGGAGCAGCTTGGGTGGTAGAAGGAATGCGAAGAGGGATGACAGTGTGACAATTGAAACCAAGAGCCAGATGACCTGCTGAGATGTTTTACTGGCCATAGTGTCGCGTTGAGGGATGCTTATATTGAGCGCAAGGCTTGGATCCAATTCAGAACGTGCAATTTATGGAATCAAATGTGGAGTTAGAAATCGTTTGTGATAGTAAAATGAATCTCAAGGTAGTTGGGGGATGCTGCCAGCTGGGGGACGTGTTCATATATCCACTGTCTCTTCTTTCCGAAACAAGGCGAGGGTCCAGTAGCTCTGAGTAAGCTGACATGACTCTAACTGAATCGCGCAATGATTGACACCACGCCTCCGACACACAGTATGCTAAGGCCTAAGATAGCGCTAAGATAGAGCTCTTTCAGCTTGAAACCAGTGTCGAATCTAGCCGCGAAGGTGGCTCCCAAGGCCACACCAAGTGCCACTTCACTGCTGACTCTGCTTGTGACCAATGCAGGCAGCTCTGAAGTTGGTAGCTGGTCAATTTAAAGAGAAAAAGGCATGTCACTGTAAGCCAATTGAGAAAGCAATCAGGATATGTATTACAATTAACTATGTTTGTCTAATGTATGTTCTTGATATGTAACGTCTAGTCGCCTTTTTATGCCCAACTCATTATGCAACTCAAATCCTACACTGCTGTAGCAGTTTTCTCCTTAGGCTCAGTGGAGCTGCTATCAGAGACAATACCCTCTTTCTGTGATGACTTCTGCTCCTCAGAATCATCAATGACGACCTTCCTTGTCTTACCCCAGCCAAAGTTATCCATGTTGACAACAGCGTAAAGCATAACAGCGATGTTGAGGAAAGGACCCAAGAAGACAAAGACGAAGAGACCCAGAATAAACTGGGCGCGCTCAACAAGATTGCGAGGAAGCCAAGTAGCCATGATGACATAGTAAAGAAGGGGAATGATCATGACACCAGCAAAACACATGATCAACCACCAAGGTTGACTCATGAAAGCGACAATCATACAACCAATGGATGCAATGACGAACACGTTGAGAGACCAGGTGAGAACGTTCGAGAAGGCGACGATGCGCTCCCACCATTGAGTGTTCCAAGCACAGAAGAGGAGAAGGTCGTTGCTAGTAGCGCCAAGCGTCCAACGACGACGCTGAGAGAGGAACACGTTCCAAGAGTGAGGGACGTCAGTATAAGCACGGGCTTGAAGAGCCTGGCGAGTCTGAGCGTGAGGAAACGTGACGAGCAATTGGCAAATGTGGTTGCGATCCTCTGAGGCTGTAGCGCGGATACGCTTGAGCATACCGTCCATGTGCTTGGGGAAGTAACCGAAGAGGTCGATAAGAACGAGATCGCCGCAGGTTTCGTCGCAGATCTTGAGAAGTTGGCAGCATCCAGGAAGACACGAGACTTTCTTGGTGGCGATGGATTGATGAAGACGGCGAAGACCTTGGGCGATGGTGTACTCGGCAGATTGGTAGATGGACCAGAGGTTCCAGTTACCATCCTTGAAGTCCACAGCAACGTAACCGCATACACCGACTGTGTTGGGATAGTACGACTCCTTGAGAAGTTCAGTGACACACTTGTCCTCAAAGACGGTATCGGCATCCATTCCAATGAGATGATCGACGTTGTCCATCTTGACCTCATTCTTAAGCCAGCTGGTCATGGAGTCGAGGAACTCGTGGGAGAAGATCGACTCAGGGTTCTGGGCGCGGGTGTTGAACTTGTAGAGGAACGATCGAATGACAATAAGACTGTCGCGCTTTCCTTGGTTCTGGTCCTTAACAATGCAGTAGAAGGGCAGACCCTTGTAGAAGCCCTTTGAGATCTCAATGTCCATCTGCTGTCCGTCCCAAGCAGTGTAAGCGCCACGAATCCTCTTCCTCTGCGTCTGATGAAGGAAGATATCTTCGTTGAGATAATCACCAGTGGTCTTTGTCATACCAGGACCACGAACACGACCATCGCAGATGACCATGATACCTTTCTTGTGGTTCTCAAGACCATTTTGGTTGACGAGGGAGTCGAGGGAGCGAGTGCACTCTTCTAGTGTCTCGTTGTAGCAGGGTATGACGTAGACCATGTTTTCGGGGGACGAGGGCTTGATTTGCTTCTCGGGGCTGAGCCAGTGGATGAGG
Source organism: Fusarium tjaetaba (assembly GCF_013396195.1). NCBI lineage: Eukaryota > Fungi > Ascomycota > Sordariomycetes > Hypocreales > Nectriaceae > Fusarium > Fusarium tjaetaba. Next base: position 140,070 of record NW_023501477.1, read on the forward strand.
GTGAAGACGGCGATGGAAGCGATCATGATGCAGTTGAGGACGAGGGGGAAGGAGATGAAGGGGAGGTAGATGTAGTAGTATCTGGGCCAGTACCAACTGGCGAAGATGAACATGAAGCTGAGATGGGAGTTAGTAATGAAAAGATAATCAGGGTGATGAACTTACTTGACTGCAATCAGACCAGCTGTGAGAACGTATTTCTGAGCCGTAACCTTTCTCTTGCCACGCTTCAACAAGACAGCATTGCCAACATCATCTTCAGCGACAGTCTCAACTTTGGGCTTAGCCTGTTCAGCACCATTGAACTGAGGAACAGCATCGCGCTCGGCAGAGGGCTGAGGAACAGGCGTGATCTCATCATCAACCGAAGGAGTAGAAGAGTGACCAGCATCAGAGCGAGAGCCAACAGATGTGTTATTGCTAATCGAGACAGGAAGACGAGGAATAGGAGCGATGAGATCTGTTCCCTTTGAGCCAGGGCGACTGATCACCGAGGTTCTCTGAGTATCGGGAGTACCTGATCTCAGAGACGAGGGTTGTGAACCGCGATAGCTGTCGTTCGAGGAGGCTTCGTCGACGAGGTATGCGGGAATGGGCACGACGGGATATTCAGTGTCTGAGACATCTGAGCCGCTGGAGCGGGCTTTTCCATGTACGATTCGCACATTGGCATGGACTTGGTCCTGTTTGAGAATGTGTCAGTCAAAGGGGAAGATGAGGTAGTGTAACAGTGACGAACCTTTTGCTTGCCAATGAGAATGGAACGAGGGGGGTTGGTTGTGAGAGAAGTCATTGCTACACCGCAGGCAGCATGCAGAAGAATAGAAGAGGTAGAAGCAGACAAGTATGACAGAATGTCGTGAAACACCAAGAAACGAGTGACAAGGTGGTATGAGGTAAAGAGAAGTGCCTCTGCTGTAATTCAAGGATAAAGAGGGAAGGAATCAGAGTTACCAGTTGAAATAGTCAACTAAATAACATAGCCCTTCTCATCAAGCGAAGGCCTCTAGGTATAACGGCCAAATTGTGAGCTAGTGTTGTTATTTGCAGCCGAGACTTCTGGCAAGAACTTGGCTTTGCCTTACCATGCAGGGAAGCAATAGTCTCGCCAACGAAAGGATCTAGACATTCAGCCTCATGTCTAAATTGGGCTGGCATGGCTAGTTGAGAGCTCGGCCATCAGGTTGGTGTCTCTGCTGTAGCGAGCCCGATCACTACCCTAGCGGAGTGCCTACCCACGGTCTGTATCGTTGGGCAAGTGGTTTTCTTCTTGGCAGGAACACTACTGATTTCAGTATAGTGTATTGTGCTGATACAACTGAGGTTCAAAAGCAACATTTAGCAATAACATGCTGCAGTAAACGAGGTGTCCGTGTAGTCCCGGAGGTTAGAGCATCTAGGCTGTGCGTCACGCCCAGAAAAGAGATGTCCTAGAGAACCATTCTTCTTTTGGAAATTGAGCCGGGACCCTGGCCAGAGAATATGCATAAATATTGAGTTGAGGCTTAGATTTGAGACAAGTAAAGACTGATCGAGACCGTCAGCGTGGACACGGTTCAGCCTTGGTGCTTTGGTGGATGGCCGTTCCGCCGGACAGGTTGTCCCAGGGGGTAAAACACCCCTGCTAGCGATCGCTTACCCTGGCAATTTCCTGGCAATTCCATTACCCAACGAGATCATTGGTCCATACGTGCAATCTGGCAGAGGAACCTCCAGAGACCAATTCACGCGCGTAATGATACCCCTTCTCTAAAACGAAAACGGTTGAAAGCTGAAGAAACTCTCTTTCTCGGCAGTTGTCCTGGATTAGCGCAACATTGCGACTGAGCGGGAAGCAATAATCATGAATCATCGGGGCTTTATTGAAGTTGCTTTTTCTACCAGAAATGGTTCCGGGATCTGACAGTTCACTTGGCTCAACGTACTGGGCTTAATATGGACGCAGCTATCCGTAGATCTGAATCAATAGTCTGTGCCACTAAATCAAACTAAAATCTAGCCAGCGATCTCAAAATATCTACCGAGCCTTGTAGTTGCACATCTTGTTCCCTTTCATAATTCATTCAGGCACCAAAGGGTTTTATAACACGCCAAAGCACGGGCGTAGTGCCACGGCGGATCCATAAGCTTAAGCTCTTGGCTCAACGGTTTGAACGTGGGAGGTCTGAGCCTCATGGGGAACATGTCGAACTGAATTCGCTTCCCATTTGGCACTTTCTAGGCCAGTAAAGACCAGAACCCATTAAGATCAGCCGCTATTGTTGCTCTTCTCACAAGATCGATCATCAGTGCACTCCAAATTATGCGACAACAACAATCAGGTTTTGCTTCAGCCTCATTTCGCCACTAATGGGAATAATACGGCAGTTAATGTCGCTCACCCATGTCAACCCGTCCACTAACTGGGATTTAACACCAACCAAAAAGAGGATCAAGACAACAAATCTTCCCGTGTCTCATAAGGTCCCGCTTTCCCGTTACACAGCATGGAGAAAGGTCTATTCACAGGAAATGAATTCATGCTTTTTTTCTTTTTGATCATATTGTTCTTTTTTCTTCACACTTCAGCTGCTGCAATCGGGGCTTAATGTGGAGGGATTCATGCGACATCTTTGCTTTTTGTACCTTACCTGGCAAAAGTTCCGACAGAGCCGTGTGCTTTATTTTTTTCAGCACGGCTGACATACCCCTGAACCTGCCTTTTGCTTACGGGAGGATCTACCGGTTTCAATAGCTGGTTCCGAGCCATCGGATACTGTACTCAGCGTCCAACGATATGGGGATGCAGAGTGACCCGGCAAAAGAAGAGATCAATCGCCTCTCGTTGATCCTGTGGATCGGTCTAGAGCCCATAATTCAACTACCGGATCCAAAAAGAGATGATTCCCATTTTCATTGGCTTGGAGGAATCAATAGTCTCTGTCACTTCTGCGATTGATCCTCAGCTCCCTAAATATTCAGAAACGTTTTACAGTCCTGCCTGGTTGTCTAATAAACAAGTTTCTCCTGTCATCCTGGTACGGAGTTTACCGTGTGTCTGTCTCTGCTATTGTACCCACCAGCCTGCCCGCCAGAGGGATGCTGCTGTTCATAATATGGTGGTTAGCATGGAAATTCACGATGAAGTGGCTTCAGAAGAAACGAGGCTTAACTGTTTTAATCCACACCGTCGGCCATCTAGACTTAGTCCGAACCAGGATTGGAGTCTCGACGTAACCATTCAGCTGGGTCGAAGCTGTTCTGGTTCTGTAGCGCTGCAGTGTGAGGCGTTCGCTGGAGCACGGTCGAGAAGGTCTAAACGACGTATTTTTCACATGTTTTCATGATGCGCATAATTCAATATGATGAGTGTACCTGGAAATCTCACGAGTCGTGGGCTAACCCTTGGGGGGAAAATACTTAAGATGTTGGGGTTGAACAGCCGTAATACGAGATGGTCAATCACCGCTGAGCCTTTCTCATCTGAAAACCTCGCTCAACATCTTGTTTTCTCTTGTTTTCTCTCTTTCGCTCAACCTTCGACGGACTTGTCAAGATGGAAGACTTCACTGGCATGTTGACACCTTCAGACTCACCCTCTGCGTTCCCCTTCTATCCAGTCACTCCTCCCCTAAGCTCCGTCCCCTCAGAGACAGACCTCACCCTCAAAGCCTCTACCGACGTGACACCCGACGATACCCCCGTGGTCGCAGTCGTTGGAGTCGGCTACGTCGGCAAACATCTCGTCAGTTCATTCTCGTCAAAGTATCAAGTCATCGGCTTTGATGTTTCCGAGCGACGCATTCAAGATCTTCGACATGAGTTCAAGGGAAATGAGAGCGTCACCTTTTCTCGAAAGCAGAATAATCTTATCGCTGCTACGCACTTTCTTATCTCGGTGCCTACACTGTTGCGACCTAACAAGTCCATCGATTCTTCGTACCTTTGTGATGCTCTCAAGATGGTCGAGCGGGTTGCTCGTCGGGGTTCAACTGTTGTTATAGAGAGCTCTGTTTCTGTTGGTATGACCCGTGAGTTGGTCGGGCCCATCGCCACGAAACTTGGTCTTTTCGCTGGCATGTCTCCAGAGGTATGTAACACCTTCACCCATCTCTGCTCACGATCTTGACTTTGACTAACGCACAACTACAGCGCGTTGACCCAGGCCGCACTGAACCCCCCGTAAAGTCAATCCCCAAGATCATCTCAGGTCTTGACGATATTCTCCCTGGCTCCCTCGATGCCATCAACCGCATATACTCCACCATTTTCGACAATGTCGTCACCGTCTCAAAACCTGAAGTCGCGGAGATGATGAAGCTGTATGAGAACTGTCAACGAATGGTCTGTATCGCGTACGCCAATGAAATGGCTGATGCGTGTATCCCTCACGGTATTGACCCCTACGAGGTCTGTTCTGCAGCGTCTACCAAGCCGTTTGGCTACATGCCCTACGCCCCTGGTGTCGGTGTCGGCGGACACTGCATCCCCGTCAACCCGTACTATCTTCTTTCCAACAGTTCATTTCCTCTGCTTGAAGCTTGTTCACAAGCCATGAGTGACAGACCCGCCAAGCTTGCCCAGCGCCTCATCAAGTCACTCCCCAGCACCGAACGTCGCTCTCGTGTACTTGTCGTTGGTCTTGGTTTCAAGGCTGGTCAGTCTCAGCTCGACAACTCACCTGGTGTTGCGCTTGTTCGAGAGTTGGCCATTTCAGGTGCTCAGATTGACCTCACTTGGGCTGATGCGCTGGTCAAGCAGGAAGCTGTGCCTCAGGTTCCTCGTCTCGGTGAGTGTGAGTGGAATAAGAGCTTCTTGGAGACCTTTGATGTCATTGTTGTGGCTATGAAGCAGCACAAAATGGACTTTTCACTGCTTGCGAAGTTGGAGGGTGTTCGCGTGGAGAGCTGGTGCAAGTGATGGAGAATTTGGCTTTTATGCAATTGTTCTGTTGGCTAGGTACCGTAAAAGAAAATGGGTTTTGGATTTTCATTTGTCGCAAGATAATAGCTTAGAGTAATACATCTGGACGTCCCTCTTACTCCGCTTCACATAAGTCTTCAGTTGAGTTAATCGCTTGACGTATTCCATCTTCTCCTCACCAATATTCATCCATAGATAGCACGATACTTCGCTAATACCCATCTCAGCCTCCTCATCCCACGCTCAAATTGGGTGTGAGCTGTCGCATCAAGCCGCGTCTCAAGCGAAACATGACAATACTGAAATTTGTCTCGCTAGAGTTATGTATAAATGTGATCTGCTGGATTATGAGCCGGGCTCCGTCGGGCGGCGGATGTTGGTGATTTATTGGTTACCTGTCATATTTGGTTGCCATGGGCTGCCTCCTGCTAATTTCCAGGTCTGTCTGGAGCTGAGCCAGCGCTGGACTGTCCGCCGATTAGGAGTGTGTATAAATAATATCAAGCCTCACTCAGTAGCACGATAACTGAATTAGGCTGTAGAAAAAATCATGATGAGAATGCGACGTTATGTGTCTAGGCTGGGCATCCTGGTCTGAAAGTGGTACTGGATCTTGGAGCACAAATCAATGTCTAGCTAAACTGGTTCGGGGAATACGCGCCAACCAACAACTCTGTGTACACCGTTAAATGTCTCAAAAAGAAATTTTAACTTAGTACACTCCCACGTGTAACATGTCTTGCCATGATTATAAGACTCTTCTCCAGTAAAAAGGCATCTGCTCCGATCGCCAACCACGAGTCTTGTAGCGGTTGTTGGTGGCGTTAGGCCTTTTCCAAGCGCAAGTATCACACACTTGTTTTTCCCCAAGCACCAATTATCGCCAAGAACAAATGGACTTTCTTGGCCTTTCCTGTGTGTTCCGTTGCGTACTCATGTTCGCTACTGAGCCGTTCCCAAAACGGCATAAACAATTGATAATCATGGCTCGCTAGAGACGGCGATTTGGTGCTAAAGACGGCGCTATCGATTCTTGCATTGCTCATCTCAGTCTAACGTTAGATGTAACCCCCCATCAGCCTTAATTCTTAACCTTAGTCTCCCCTTGTCGTATTGATGCATGGCGATCATCAACAAACATGGGGATTTTACGAAACCTCATGGTTTTCGCGCTCATCGCAGTGACGAGAGCCCAAAACAATGCGACAGAGATGAAGCCAGAAGATTGGGAGGCTGATCAGTGCGATTGTTACCTGACAGACGGCATTGAGCCAGAGTATTACACGCAGCATCGGTTCTGGGACTTTAGAAATCTTGGAGACTACGCTGGGATTCCCGACACGATCGCTGGGGAGAATGCATCCGCTGAAGCAGACGTCACGAGCAAATACTTCAAGAAGAAAGAATGGAAGGACTTTTGGGCCATTCAAAGCTGGAGCAACCGACGAAGTCACGACACTCTTGCTTACGGCGCCAGATTCCCCATGGTCAACTCTGCAAACAACATTTACATCCGGACCAACCCAGACAAAAACCCAGCGTCCGAGACGTATCTCTCCATGAGAACGAACAGACAACAAGACTTTCAAGTCGCATCTGAATTTGACTCACTTGATCGCTTCCAGTTTCTCTCCATCAGATTCTTCGGTCGTGTCAGAGGTGCACCCGGCGCTTGTATGGCGATGTTCACATACGTCCCCGCCGACGAGATCAAGAACGTTCAAGAAGCAGACATGGAGATCCTCACCCGCGAAGACTACGATCGGGTCCACTATACAAATCATCCAGGTTACAGCATCGAAGGCGAAGTATACCCTAAAGCAACGCGCAACACAACACTCCCCGATAATCTCAAGTGGAACGAATGGGTAGAGCATCGCATGGACTGGACACCAAGCCAATCAATCTGGTACGCCAACGGCAAACACGTCGCCAACATTTCCTTCCAAGTACCCCGCGATCCATCTCTCATGATATTCAATACGTGGGGAGATGGAGGTGTTTGGACACAGAATATGACGACGGGTGAGGAGGCGTACATGGAGATGCAGTGGCTTCAATTGCTTTATAACACCAGTGATGCATCTGATAAGCATAAGCGGGATGATGCGGGTCCGAAAGGGATGTTTTTGAGGAAGAGGGGAGATGAGAATGTTTGTAGAATAGTGTGCAGTATTGATGAGGAGGATGGTGCTGGGGCTGTGACCTGGCTTTGGGGGAATAATACGGCGAGTAGTCTGTTGGCGGGGAGGAGTGTTGGTGCGAGTTTTGGGGGGTTGATAACTTGGGTTTTGGGGTTTGTGATGTTGGCGCGATGGATTTAATTGGGATGTTTTAGTTTAGTTTTCGAAAAGTAATATTGAGCGATTTAATTCTTGTTTCAACAGATTGTCCAGGTCTTGCGGTTTGGTGGAGTTTTGGTGATGTTTGTTACCATCATGGGGCCAAACAAGTTTGAGGTTGACGCCACGAACGATCACCTGAACCCCGCAAACGTTGGCAACGATCGACGCGATGCGCAAGTTAGTCAAAGATTAGAGGCTACTGGTGAAGGTAAGCTGACGGCTGGAAGGCGATTAACTATGAGATATTGTGTTGCTGAGTGGTTATGAAACGAAACATCGATTAATGCCGCGTCGTCGCAAGCAGTAACAGCTAGATGATGTCACCGGCATTTGAACAGCTTGCTGCACTCAAAACAAGACGAATTTATAAATATTGGGCTCAGTAAACTATGGATTTACAAGAAATTGGGTCTTGGTATGGCAATCTGGCCACTATCTGAAGGTTGCCTATTCCAAGAGCGCTCGCAATACGTGGCCAGCCCTTCTCTCACGATACCACCATTGATGGTTGGCTGCTTCGTGGTGAAAGTCCTCGACCCAAAGCGTAGGCATGTTATCAGTATTATCAGCTTCCCGTTTCTAGCAGGATAGACTGTCCTCGGTCTGCCATAGCCTGACTGGAAACACTAACGGGCCTGAATCTTTCGTCCCCTTTTCTGGACAGATCCTCAGGCGTCTATCGGATAACACGTCGCGTCATGTCCAGCCCCAACCCGGTCATCAGTCCAGCCTAAGGACGTTCCATATATCTTACACTTGCTCTTCCAATCCACATCATTGATCGTCCCATTTTTGTGCTCGTTGCACGTCCCAGTCTCGCTGTCAAATTCTGCCTAGAAACTGGTTTAGTTATGCTCATGAGTAAATGTGGTGATATACTAACGATGTCCTTGTAGTACGACTCGCAGACTTCTTTGGTGACGTCGGGGTTTGTCAGCCACCAAGCGTCACTCGCGTTTTTGATATGGAGGCAGCAGTTGTGCTTGCTGAGATCCTTTGCGTCTTCTCTGTTGGGATGAGTAAGTTAAAGGCTCAGTACGGGATTGAGAGAGTGATCATACGACTGGACGGCTCCGATGAGGAGGCACGAAAGCACAAGCGACTTGATGTTCATCATGGTGATTAATGGCGGTTATATGAGGTAGCTGTCGAACAAGATGATGTAACTAGAAGACCACTACGAAGAGATGGAATATTTATTCTTGATTCGGGTTGACCGCCTGTAACCCTGGTTATAGGCCGGTAGTTATTCTTCCAGCATTGACCATGCACGATATTCTCCAATGAGTACTGGTTTTGACACTGACTTGGCGACGAACCCCAGTTTTCATCTTACTCGATGCTACGCTGCAAACTCTATGACGTTGCAAGCCTCTCCCGCCTTTCCGGTCGATTCGTCTCAGCTGGTACGGGGGTGAGATGCTTGCAGTGTTTGGCTGGATTTCATGATGGTGCTCACCGACACGTCGGACAGACTGCGCGTAGCATCCCGCCACACATGCCAAAAGCCAAAAGGCCGATTGTCGAGGACTGGTGGAGTATCAATCGTTCCAGATAGTTACTGTCTTTAGCCTTATACTGAGAAGCTCAGCCCATGATGATAGAAATGCCCTGCCGTGTCTAGCAAAAAGCAGGGACAAAGATTGCGGGTTCAAAGGTAACTTAAAGCCTCAATGCAGATTCGAAGAACACACCATAACAGATACCGCGATCGAGAATTAAGGTACGAGGCAAGAAGCTGAGAAGAATATGGATTCAAGCACTATAATGGGTTGACCTGAAGCTGAGCATGAGAATATACTCTGTTCTTTGTTCGCGTCAAATGCTTTCGAAGCCCAAGGCCATGAACAAGCGATACCGCGTGAACAGCTAGTACTCAGTTCTGCGATGAAGTACAAAGACAAAGGATTGTGTTACAGAACAATCAATACCGTATTTGCACTATATAAGTCTCCCTAACTCTATGATTGATCGCAGTTCGGCAGTAATTTCTTCAAACGCTAATACTTACCATCCGGAATCTCAGCTAAAAGAGTTACCACTAACATCACGGCTACTAATGGATCACTACACCAACGACTTGAAGTGCACTGAGTGCATTGATCTCGCAGCAAACGTCGCCGATCTTCAGCATGCTCTCGCCATTACCAAAATTGAAATAAAACGTCGAGAGATAAAGGCCACGGCACCCTTTCAATTCGACAAGAAGGACATGAGAATCATCAAACTAGAGTCCTGCGTCAATGAAGCTCAAGAAGCAGAGATCAAAGCTGCCGAGGCTGCATATGAGGAATGTAAGCGACATCTTGAGATTGTGAGAAATCTTGACTGTAAGGATCTGGAGACGAAGCGCGAGGAGTGCGCTAAACTTGAGAAGGATCTTGGGGTAAGAAGGGAGCAAGTATATGATGCTAAGAAAAGGCAGTTGGAGTATCTGGTGAACATCTGCTATGCCGAGGATGACTGAGAGGAGTAAGGATATTTAGTTGCAAATTCTATATTGAGCGACTCTGAATACCGTTTGTCGGATATGATACTGTTTGTGAGAAAAAGTGATTGCGACGTCGAAATTTGTGTAGACGAATCGGTCTGCTGATCGCCAGAAGCTCTTGTCTAAAACGAGACCCTTCTCCAGCCCTTAAAGTGAAAGTGAAGGTAAAACTAACCCCGAAGGAATATCTGGAATTACCATTCTCATTTTCAAGCGCTGCAAACACCGCTGACACAGTTCGAGGGCTTCTGGCACGGGACACTTGAGCTGCAAGACCATCCTTGGCATCTAGTGGGACTAATTAGCATCGCAACATGTCATTCTTCATGAGATTGCTTACCCCCAGTTGCAAGCCTTGTCGCTGCAGACACCATCAGGGGAGAGACAGGTGAGACCGCTGTTGCACAACTTGGTCTGGCCATCACACTTGGCTCCCAACCCACCAGTGCTTGAACCATCGCCAGAACCGCCTCCAGAACCACCGGAGGTAGGGGGCCAGGATGCACCTGGTGCAGCGTACTGTGTGTTGACCCTACCTGTGAGCTCCCACTGAACTCCCTTGATGACATTGTTCTTGTCCCCATTGGGGTTGCCATGGATGTTGGAGTAGGCATCAATCATGATGTCGATGGATGCGGGCGTCTATATAGACATATCAGTAGTGTTTCTGCCAAGTAACTCGGGCGACCTACTCTGACCCATGCATCATCGAAAGAATCGCCAATGTACATAAGCTGACTCTTCCCAGTCGTAGGGTCAGTGACCTTGGCCTCCAGGCCACAGTACTTTCTAGTCTGCTGTCTCCAGGCATCGGGGTTGGAGTTGTACGTAGCACCGCCCATTGCCTTCAGAGACTGTGAAATCATAAGTAGGCGTTCAAGAAGAAAATGAGTTCAGAAATGGCTTACGGGAGCAAACACAGGATCGGAGTTGTAGTACTTGTAGCCGCACCAGCTTTGTCCATTGGTTGAGTCCTGGCCAGTGGAAGCGCGGTACCATGAGCCGATGCCGGACTGAGGACCGGAAAAGAAGCCAGAAGGGACATTGACGTTGTAAATATCTGCGACTACTGGTGTCGCGATGGCTCCGACCATCATTGAAAGTGTAATGAGGGATGGCATGATGGATGAAGTTTAGAGGGGTCGGATGATTCTGCGATGGTAGAGAGGGTGATTGATGATAATCAAGTTGCCCTTCCGGGTTTACTCATAGAGACTTCCCAGCCTTTTAATCCATATCATAGCAACCGACCGAGCGTTCGGGAGCGATAACAGTTCTCTCGTGTTCATGGCAGATTATGCGCTAGCTAGAGTCTATTGCCGAATATGAAACTCCGTACCTGGCTCAGCTGCCGAGAGTGGATTCGTACACCCAATGGCTGGCCCTTACTAGGTCTCGCCACAAAAGATCGTCTAATACCTTCCCATTGTCGTCGCCGGTTCATCCGGTCTCTATTGCCGTGCCAGAATGAGCAGGTCGTAAATGTAAGAAGGTCGTTACTTGCAATCTTTTGGATGAAATGCAAAGGTTTCATGCATATAGTGAGGGATCGACATGGTCTAGGCGATTGCGGTGGCCAATAACAGTCATTGACTATCCAACATAATTGGGGTACTATCTGCAAAGGTGATCAGCTGAACTTGCGGGCATAACCGAGGACACCTTCATCGACAGTTTCTGGTCTCATGTCCCTATGAACGATCCTTAAAGAGATATTTTAGCATAGCATTATTGCAATCCGAGTTAGCAATGCGTAAATTGCCCGCTACCTTCCTAATCACGATTGGTTGGTGTCGGCTACGACGGCAGTCTTCTGGGCCGAGCCTGATTTTCTTCCACTTTGACATTTGGGGCCCGTGATGCCTCGGAAGCGGGATGCGTTGAGTGAAAGAAAAGAGATGTTGTTGCTGAAATTGCAAAGGATAAATACTCATCGTAGATATGTTTTTGGTCCCTAAATGTTCTAGTATCAACGTGGTTTGTGCCATGTCTGTCACTATTGATGATTGTGTTCACCAAGCACTGTATGCTCCAGATTGCTGGAAGTCCCCCTCCTTCAATATCCTTGATGTCACCTTAAGTCAGCTGCGATGTTGCATATATACACCATATAGCCTGAATACAGGACGACCATCTCACCCTCCAAAAATATAAATACTGCCCTTATCCTCTGCTAAAGAATCACCCAAGATCATTATCACGGATCACTTATCTAATTATTTCTCCTACCCCCAAATCAATCCGAACCATGAAGGGCATTTTTACCACGCTGTGTCTATGCCTCACTCACCTTGGTCAATTGACCGAGGCCAAGTCCAATTCTTGGTCTGGCACCAACAACTACTTCCTACAAGGAATGTCAGACTCCGCTCAGGATGCTTACATCCAGACCTTGTCCTCCTACAACACTAAAGTTGTCAGACTATGGGTCAATCAAGCTACCAAGGGCTGCCAGAAAGGAAGCCAGATCGTTAGGGATATCCCGCAGTTGGAGACTACTATCGGGCAGTATAACAAGGTGACTTTGGATGAGATTCATAAGCTTCTTGTCAAGTTGTCGAACAAGAATATCAAGGCTATCATCTCTCCCCATGACGCAAACTCTTTGATTGGAGATTACAGAAAGTAAGTGATGTCTATCTCCACATGCTGAAGACTCTCAGCCTCTGACATTTCCCAGAGACGCCTATTGGGCCCGTTGGGGCGCTGGGTATTTCTACGAGAAACAGGATGCTTTTGATGCATACGACGCTCGCCTGTCGTACATCCTTAACTACAAGGGTGCATATTCCGGCAAAGTCTGGAAGAACTGGCCTCAAGCCATCTTCAGCTTCAACCTTCAGGTATGAACAAACACTAAGCCACCGCATCAGCTTTGACTTCGCTAATAAAGTCTTTAGAATGAACCCATGACTCCTGGGCCCAGCAACTGTAAGAACGGCGACCCTGCAGGCTGGGCATGCGGTCGTGCTACCTTCATGCGCAACGCAGCATTGGACAGCCATATCCTGATTTCCACCGGCGGTCTGGGCGGTGATATTTCCCATGGCTGCAACTTTCTCTCCGCTGTGACGCAGTGCAAGGCCATCGATGCTATTTCCGTCCACCGCTATGCAAGCGTTCCCGGCCAGTGGAGCGCCAATCTTCCCAGCTGGCTAAGCCAGGCCAATGGTAAGAAGGTCTATCTCGAGGAATGGGGAGTCGACTCGCAAAAGTACGATCAGAAGTCGTCATTCATTTCGGAGGTGAATAACATGAACTCTGTTGGCCTGCCTAACATGTACTGGCAGCTTCTTCCCCCGTCATCTGGAGGCTGCAGTTATGACCCTAAGAATGATGGCGGTGATCCTTTTGGTATCTATACTAACTCCGGGGTCAACTTGGCGGGCCCGATAAATAGTGCGACTTCATCGGGAGCTGCTCAAGACTGGACTGGTAGTATGTACTAAATGTCTGGCCATCCAGTACTGACTGTTGGGTGTGGATTTACAGCACGCATATTCATTGGGACTTACGCTCTACTAGGAAGAGTGGAGAGTCATTAGGTTACTGTAATTCAAGGCAAGAAATGACAAGAGTTTATCATCGTGTTTCTTGCGATTGACTAGAGATCTGCCGAAGCATCCATGCGCGATAGCCAATTCGGGAGACCCATTGTCAATCATCAGCTTACACTTTACAAGTAACAATTAAAGTCATGGTAATCTTTTATTCGATTTAATGGTAGGGGCTATTCAATTTGTATGAACCAGTAGCCTAGACTCTATTGTCTGTTACAGTCTATAAAAGAACATGGACATATCTACTTACCTCGAGAACCTTACCAACCTCAAATAGCTGCGCCAGAGCCCCCTATAATCTACTGAGACAAAATTCTCACTAGGTCTTGGGGCTTCAACCGAAACATCCGTCTAAGCACTCAGGGCATCCTCAAAGTCGGTCTGCGGAGCATCCGGTTCTGTATACTGCTTCAGAAACTCGAGTCTCTTTATAGTCTTGACAGGCAGTCGCTCATCTTCAGCTACGGCTTCTCGCCTAAATAGACGTCGAGCATACCAATCCATACGACGTGTATAGTGTCCATTATTCAGAGTCATGCGCGGCCGACCTCTCTGATGATATAACTCTTGGTATCTGTTTTTGACCATCTGTTCCTGCGCTTTCAGCTTCTCATTCTCTCGAATGTTCTCTAGAAGGCATGCTAACCAATGCTCGGGGATGAGTTGGATGCCTGCGTGATGGGCGAGGGTTGAGATCTCCTGTTCTGTTAGGAGGAGAGAGCCTCCTGCTCGAATAGCATCTGCTTCCTGGATGATCTCAGACTGTAGGAGCATCAGGTGGTCGATCTGCTTGCCGATTGATTCCTTGAACTCTCGGTTTGCTCTGTCTACCTTGACGCGGAGCTTGTAGACCTTAGAGAGATCTCCTGCGAAGGTGGAGGCGCGTTGGTTGTAGTCTTGTCGCAGTTTGGACATGGACTTGTTGCTTCGGAATGGCAAGGATTGGTTAGACATTTTGGTAGTGGTTTGATTGTTTGATGGCAGGAGGTCTTACGTAGGTCGGACGATGTGATTGCACGTTGAAGTTGGTTGATATGAGCGAAACAGGATGAAGACTGGGACTGGAGGTTAATAGATCAGGGTTCAGTACGAAGGTCTTTCGATATTTATACAAGAGCGATAAATGATCTCCACGTCGAAGTTCAATTGAATCCTAGGGAATATTGAACAGAATGGCTGTTCAGTGCTTTATTACGCAGGTTTATCTCAAGGAATCTCGAACAGGCGTTTGCAAAGAGCTTCGACAGACAGCGAGATTGTCCAGAACAGTCCAGCATTACAGCTGCCATTCAGGGCATTTCAGCCGAAGCAGCACTATAGAGTCCACTATAGGGCGCTACCCACTGAGTGACCAGTACAGGGGGATACGCCCATCACCAACTTAAGCTGTTCAATTGCGCGTATGTGCCAACTTGTTGCCTCGCGACGCAAAAGGCTTGGAATCCGGACTTCAAGCAATAAAACATTTTAAGTAATTTCAGTATGAACTCTTAGGGTTCACGCCGATTTTTGTTCTCCATGGGACATACTATCATCACAGCCATTTTCTCTCATGGGATCCAAGCTAGCCAACCTCTCCTCATACGCACCCATGAAATCTTCACATGACCTCTTCAGCTGCACATTAGGAAACGACGGCGCGTCAAACTCCAAAATCTCATCAATGTCCCTCGTAAGCTTCTCAATATCATTAACAGCAGCGATCATTCTCTTTGTCGCAATACCCAGAATATCCATTTTGTTGAGAGCCACCACAGCCTGTCTGTACCCAACTTCGAGCTTTTGTTTGTGTTTCGGTGTGGCTTCTGGCATATGCGCACTGCAGCTCGTCAGTCGAGTCCACGATGCATCCTTCGGTGGTCTTACATTACCAGGAGGAACAGTTTGAGACATGTCACCTGCATCCGCAGATCTGGCATGAGATCGGCTGGATCTTGGTTCAAAAGTGTCGTAAGCGTCGCGGGTGACATCGGCTGAGGCGGGGATATGCTTGTTAGCTTCAGCTTCTTGCTCAAGCTTGTGCTTGGGGAAGAGGGGGTCGATGCCCTCTTTCGAGATGAAGCGAGTGTCGACATGGCACGAATGCAGACGGCGGGTGAGTCAGTTTGCTCAATGGAGTATTAGATCCTTACTTATAACTCATCTTCTTAACCCGTTTTGATCTCATGGCTGGCGGTTACACGAGTAGGCTATCTCGATACCCTGCGAACCTGTTTTGCGCGTCGTGGAGAAAACTTCAATCTGAAGTAAGTCATACTAGTGAGATATGGATGGTCCACTGCAATAAGCCGTTTACGGGCCGCAGTTCCAAAGCTTTTCGGAGCGAATGGCTGCGTATCATTGGAGGGGATTAACGGGCGCCAACGGTGCTAAGTAAGCATAACGCTGTAGAAACGAGACACTGGGTGGACTCTCCAACCTCGTGGCACTGAGCACTACATCATAGCTGGTACAGAAAGTGAGACTTGTGTCGCGTGAAATTACATCAGCTCGGTTCTGTGCATCTCTCGGCGAGTAACACGCCCTCCAACTGGGCACTGGACTGCGTGCTGTCACTGCATATGCAGCTACAATGAGACAGTGCAGCGTTGTCACGTTTTCTCCACGAGACATGGATTCATAAAGGTGATGAGATATGTCTCAGATGCTCGATCAGCGGATGCACTTTTCGTCGCACTGGACCGAGTGCCTCTTTATGGGCGGACCGGCTAGGGACGGGTAACCAGTCACCAATAAAAACATCAACCCTCACCGAATCAACCCAGACATGCATCGAACTATTGCATTCAGTGAATTCTTTTCTTGTAGCCCTCGACGAATGACCGACGCAGATGCTCCGCCCACCAGCCAGAATACCAGCCAAATCACAGTGTGTAAACCTCCGAGAAGAGAGACACCACGGGAACTTGGAATATGAGCGCAGGAAAAAGTTCGCAGGGCGGGGCTCTACGACACAGCTGAAATGCGTGACAAGGGTTTCTGCATCTGAGTAGCCAGTTTTTCCGGTGGAAGCAGCGTGGCTGGCTGGTCAGTGGCGGTGAGGACATGTGGCTGGACTGGGGTTGCTCGGAATCACGAGTTGCCGATGCAGATGGGTTACACAAGACCCATTCTTTTCTTAACAATGCGCCCGGTGACGAGGACATAGGGGAGAAGAGAAAACAACATGTGGTCGCGGTGAATTATGCTTATCTCTTACGATGAGAGTAACAGTAGAAATCTTTGCGCATGAGGGGAAAAAGCAAATCTGAAAATTTGAATGCATGATGCCGCCGCCTGGTATAATGAGGCAATACTTTATGAGCAACATGTTACATGTGCTGATGGGCTGAATCAGAGCGGAGGGTTCGAAATACGTCAGTGCGTCATTAAAGCATCGCCTTCGCAATCGTGACTGAGCTGTGACAACTACAATAAGGTATCATAAGACGTATCTATAGTCTAGCAACAATACGATTGGTAATGAATCTTTACAGACGTGATGCAATAAACTGTTGAAATCAGTTTTTTACATCTGAGATTCTGGCTTTAAAGACTTTCCAATCTCTCTTATCCGACATGTTAGCTATAGTATATAACTAAGAATAAGATAGTTTATATGTCACAAGAAAGTACTCTATAACACTTCAAACAATGATGTCACTTCTAATTTATTATATTAATCTCCTACAGCCTTCAACTGATATAGTGAAAATTCATATTGACTGATGCCATTCAGTAAAATGTAACCTTGTTGAGAAAGCTTCTGATTCACCAGCCATGGCTCTAATGCTCTCCATCTTGACAAGTCTCAACAGCGATTCACCTATGCGTAATAGTATAAATACTCTTACTTACAGTTATTTTTCTACTGTCTCACTTTACCTTACACTCAATACATTGATTGATTTTTACACAGTGAAAGCAGGATACTATATCAAATGGCTAATAACGAATCAGCCCCGGCCCATCCTGCTCGAGCAAGATGGCAGGTCGCATTGGCCGAACACACAAAATACGAAGGTTTTCGCAACAGAATACGCAGTTTCCTCTTCAATCTAAACACCATGATACAATCCTTGGAAACCAACTCCCGCAATGCAGGCCCTGATACGGATCTAGGCCGAAACATGGCAGCGTTGAGTCAAGAGATGTATGTCAAGACACGAGAGATGGACAGAGCTGTCGCAGAGCTCAATAATATATATACTCAAGTTGATCTTAGAAAGCCGATTATAGAGGCGTTTCTTGGTTTGGAAGTGGATCTGCCCGGGGCAACGTGCCGGAAACAGTGATGGCGTTGCGATATCTGGCGCGGTTTGAGCTTGGAAATGCAAGTTTGAAACATATGTGGGATGGCTTGATGGCTTGCTCGAGACGAGCACATGCGTTGGCGAACGTTACGAGGAGGTAAGTTCCTCGAATGCAGTCGTTGTTCATGTGCAAGGACGCGTGAAATTCTGCGTTAGAAGCAGTATAGTACGATTAATTATTATATAGATAGAATAACATGTAGACATCTTGACTCCAGCTTCTAAACTCGGACTAATACTTGAAACCACCCATCCTCTCTCTCAAAACACCCTCCGGATCAGCCTCCCGCTGCAACGCCTTAAACTTGGCGTAATCCTTATAAGTCCCCGTGACATTCTGATCAAACATAGCATCATTCATAAACAGCGGCAGATACTCATCAACATCCCCTCCATTCCTCTCAATCCACTCCGGAAGCTTATCCTCAATATAAGCCGTCAAGTCCTTTGAGAACTGACGAACAGTATCGTCGTAGCGCTTCTCAACCCACGCGCACTGGATTTCGAGAAGGACGCGGTCAGGGTCGTCGGCGGTGAAGCCGATGGCGTTTCCGCCGCGTTCTTCGGTGTGTTTGCCGATTGAGGAGGGGAGGGGTTGGAAGTCGACGGAGCATTGGGAGGCGAGACCGCGGAGGTTTTTGAAGTAGCTGCTTGTGATGGAGACGAACTTGTCGGTGATTTCGGCGTATACGGTTGAGTCTTTGGGGAAGTAGGGAATAGTGGCGGTCTTGGATGTCAGCTGAGAGGGCTACTCGCTGGGAGAGAGAACCTACTCTGAATGAGATACGGGAGTTCAAGAGTGAAACTCCAGCGCCGTTGGACTTGAGCTGTTACACTGTTAGTATTGTCACATCCCAGGAAGATATGACTTGGCTTACCAGATCAGGATAAGACTGTGTCTTTGTGGTAGAAAGCGTCGACTTGATCTTCAACAAATCGGCAAAGGCTCCAGTAGTAGGAGGCTTCTCGCCTTGATAGAAGTAGAACAGAAGGTTAATTCTGCTGCTGCCCGTGAGAATGAGACTGGTAACAATGATAGCGGCCTTGGGGTCCTCGTTGCTGTAGGGGATGAACTCGTGCATTGCTTTGTAGAGCTCGTCGGTCTTGTTCTCATCGTAGGTGCGAATACCGCCCCAGACTTTTCCGATGGGGTAAGCTTTGACGGTGAATTGAGTTACGATGCCAAACTGGCTTCCGCTGCCCCTCAATGCAACGGCAAGTTCGGGCTGAGTCTTGGCGTCGACGTTGATAATTGTGCCGTTCCAGTTGACCATTTCCCAGGAGACAACGTTCTGCACAAGGTTAGCAAGAGTCATTATGGTTGCATGACAGATCATACATCAGCAGCCAAGCCGTATTGAGCGCTTAGAAAAGAGATGCCACCTTGTGTAAGCAAACCTCCAACACCAACCAATCCTAAAGAGAAGTTAGTAGTGCACCACCCAACGATCCCCAGAAGACATACCAAGACGACCGCCAACGATTGCAACGCCCTCCTTATTAAGCTGCGAAATAACATCATTCCACTCTCCACCAGGCTTGACATACGCAACTTTCTTATCAGCATCATAAGTAGCGCCAACCATCTCATTCAACGAAATCAAAACTCCATCGCCAGCAGTAGCATGAGTAGGATTAGGATCATGTCCTCCACTCTTAGCTGCAAACTTGACGTCAGGATACTTGTTCAAGATCGTAACAGCCTTTGAAACATCTTCAGCCGACTTGGCAGTGACAACACAAGCAGGCTTAATCTCCCGTAAAGCCGTAGACCAATACCCCGAGGATTGACTGTTATAGTTGATAGTAAACGGCTGTGAGACACGACCCGGAATAGCTTTTGAGATTTCTTCACAAGCTTTTTTTGTTGAAGCGCTTGGAGCCGCGAGGGCTGAAGCGAAGAGGGAGGATAGAAGAAGGGAATTAAGATGCATTATGGCGGTAGGGAATGAATTATAGCTTGCAATGGGTCAAGTGAGTGAGACATGGCGGGAGTTAAATAGAGAAGAAACGAAACAAATGGGTCACGGCAGTGTCGCACAGACGGCAGTGTCAATCATATCATACAGCTGCCAGATGAGCCCTTGGCACACTCGTATCGAGAGCTTTGGTCACATGCTTGCGGGGCAGAAACGATATTAATGGTTGACTTTTGGCGGTGATGGCTGAAGATGGGTTTGCTTTTGTCTAGTCATAGAAAGGACCTCGCCATCTCAGGGCTGTTGCATTGGTAATTCTGAACAGCTGAAGCCATCCTACTTCATATCAGAACCATAACGCGAAGATTTACTTCAGCATCTACCATCAAAAATGCTTAATACCCTCGGGACCGTTTTAGCTCCCTTCAACGGCTGTGGAGAAGAAACAATTCCCCAGTGGATCTAAACTTTCTTCTTCCTCGACATTCACAATTTCCATGACTGCTCAATACAACAACATACCCCTGCATGAATCCCCAAAAGAGCTAGCGCTTCGTCGCGCGCGAGTCAGGACGAACATCATTTGGCGGATTGGCCTAGATTGCGAGATGCTTTTGGCCAATCGCTAAATAACCAACTGGATTTACCTGTCAGTGCGTAATGTGGGAGAGACGGGGACCTGAAACGTTTTAGTTCGGCGGTCGCGAGGGCTATTGCTGAGCGGAGAAGGGGACTAAAAATACAGAGTGCGTTGGTGCTGTGGATGGGGTCAAGCTTGCGAAGCCGGGGGGTCAGAAAACTTAGGGCGTTGAGCCTAAACGACAAAAACATCAAAGCAATTTAGGCTAAGTTCTGGTGATGCTTTGCCGAGTTTATTTTGACAAGCTCTTAACTTTTCTTGCTGCTTGGGGCAGAGTTATTCGGGAAGCTAGGCTCTGAATTGATAAGATGGACGGGGCTGACCAAAGACCTGAAGTCGATTGACAATACGGCACGTGCTCTCATTTCGAGATTCAGTACTTCAGGAATTGTTTTTGTTCTCTCAAATGAACTGTAGCAATGGCATATCTAAGCTTAGGCAACGAGTTCGGTTATAAAAGCTGCGAAATATAAAAGACAAAAGAAGGAGTTGTAGTCAATAGCTTTTAGAGGCTCAAGCAATATTTACTGCATTATCAGCTGGGATGTCTTGCATGCGGAAGTTCCCGTCAGATAAACGACTGAGATTGATTACGTTCCCGTCGGCAAGTTCCATCCATGACAGGAAGCCCAAAGTCAATTGCTCGGACTTCGTGAAACTAAGTAAACGAAAAAGCATGTTTCGCTTTGTAGTAGCTGCGGTTGTATTTCATCGGTGGCTATGAAAGACAACCCAGCATTTCGTTTTTATTACTTGGCCAAAGAGAGCGAAAAGAGAGGAGCTTTGAATGCATGCTTGGGGCGCACGGGCTCTAGTCATGGGATGTTAAGAGGTACATGCTTACGTGCGCTACTACAGTGGTTGAAGAAGTATCCCCCATCAGGTCACTTGGAATACCCTGTATACCGACGAACTGATCCTCTTCAACCTTGAATTATTGCATTAAAACTGTCCTTCATTTATTCTACAATTGAGAATATTCTCATTTGAAGTACTAATAGTTTTTGCAATCCATTTAGCCAGCAGCCGCACTGATATTACCACGTGTGAATAGAGTCTCACCGAGCTACCTGAGCTTAAATTGATGTCAACACCCAGATTTCTAAGGTGATGATCCTTTGATGAAGCGCTGTGCTCACTAAGGCAACTCCAATCACACAAACTCGGAAAAAGAACCACCATGTCAATCTATTCCAGCTGAATCAGACACCGTCCTCCTTTTGGCGCCAAAAGAAAGTACGCTCGCAGCTCCATATCCTCTTCCGACATGCCCTCAATGGAAGAAACCCTAGCATTTGGAAATGCGCGGAAGAATCTCGCCGTGGCCAAGCGAAGCTCCATACGCGCAAGATGCTTCCCGATACAGACTTCACAAACATTAGCGCTTACTGAAAAGAATTGTAGGGAAGACACGTACCTCTTGAGCCTCCGCCGAATGGCATGACGGCATCGTGCATTATCTTGCTACCCTTCTCCCAACGTGACGGGTCCCAGGTTTCTGGGTCCGGGAATACCTGCGGATCGCGATGCAAGGTCCAGGCTTGCGTTGAAACGACAGTATCACCTGGGATGAAGTGGCCTGCAAGGTGAGCGCCCCCAGTGGGCACGACTCGAGGAAGAGCTGCAGGGACTGCTGCGTAGAGACGAAGCGTTTCATCGATGACGTTGGTCAGATACGGAAGATCGCGCAAGTCATTGTGGCCAAAATCATCGGTTAGTTCCATAAGCTCTTTGACCAACTTCTGCCGCACATCGGCATGACGACAGACGGAGTATATAAGGTACGTCAACGTCGTCGCGGTAGTATCTGAGCCAGCGACGATGTACGCCTGCGCCTCAGCACGAATCTCGTCATCGGATAGACCATCTCCACCGGCTTCAAACAGCTTCCTGAACAACATAGGTTTGGCTGCCGCAGGATTGTTTGCGTAATCTCTCTTGTAGCGTGCAACTGCCTCGGCGGAGTAGTCCTTGATGCGTTGTGCGGCAGCAACGGTCTCTTTGAAGACGGGCAGGGGGAGCTTGGTCGCGAGGGATATAAGGGTAGGGAATGTCGATCGAATGGAGCCTTTGGCTGCTAGACCTTCCAGGTCTTTGATGTACTGGTTTTTCTAGTCATATGAGTTAGCAAAGACAACAGACACGTCAAGTTGCTACTCACTTTACCGTGTTCCAGTATGCCGAAAGACTCCCCGAAGCTGAGTTCAACGATGATATCCGTGGCCATAAAGAGCCAGAACTTTGCTACATCCGCTGCTCCACGCTCATCCATCTCACGCTTCATACTGGCAATTGCCATCTTGACATAAGCGTCAACTGTTGGTTCCACAGCCTTGAGCGATGATTCAGAAAGGGGAGAGGACAGTAGGCGTCGATGATGACGGTGGAACTCTACATCAAGGGTGTTGAAGAGGTTGTTTGTGTTGGGAATGAGATTCTTGTAGAATGGCGCTTTTCTGTAGCCGTCTTTGACGCGATGGATCTCATTGACTGCTGTCATGTCGGAAATGTCAACCTCGTGAGGGCCTATTCGCACCACTGGGCCTGTGACAAGTTAGCGGCAGGCTGTCTTGGGCAGATTGGAACGAACCATATCGCTGATGAAGCGTGTGGACGTATTGGGCTCGTGTGCCCTTTAGCCAGTGATACGTCGCTATCAGGTCCGAGCAGCAGGTTATCCATGGGCCTGTGCGAAAATGTTAGTGTAGGTAGGTTGACTGAAGAGAAGGATAGCATACCTGGTAAACGCGAAAGCGGATTGAAGAGAACAGTAGTTGCCTACAACTTGTTAGAGTAATAGAGGCAGGAGAAACATCTCACTCACGTTGTAGAGGAAGAATAGAACAAAGAGAAGTAGCAGCCAATGACCAGGTGCTTCTAAGCTCAGATAACCGCCTTGGAGCAGAGAGTCCATGCTTGAGAATTGAAGTTCTTGGTGTTTTGGTGTACTCACATGAAGTGTAACATCTTGAGCTTATATACAAGTAAACTCTCCGTCAAATTTGACCATATATCGGCCGCAAATACCCTCCGCTCCGACCTTTAGACAGGACTGGCTGGGATACTTGCTGTCGAGGATGGAAGGAGATTAACCACTTGAGAAAGAGGGGAGGCCATCATTGGCTCAAAGGCCCCGCTTTGCCGGACAACTGAAAGTCCGGGCTAATACCGAAGCGCGATATGTCGGAGGTCTGAGAAGGAGAATGCCGTTATGGGGTAACTTATATCAAATCTGAGATGGCAGTATTGACCAACGAATTCTAAGGTAAATGCCCATATGCGGCTTAGGTGACATTGCAAGATGGATTGGCGGCATTTGTGCCCAACAAAATATCCGACCGTCATTGTCCATGAGTTCATTTCAACGACTAGATACAAAATCTCTGCGTATCCAATTCCGTTGATAACCTAAACTACAACCCCTCCCTGCACAGAATGCTCCTCAAAACCTCCCCCAACTTCTGCTCACAGTTCGCAGGCTTGCCAACAGATCTCCACGCGACAAATCGATCTGGCCGGACGAGAACACATCCACTATCGCTAACACCCCTCTTCTCATACCAACGCCTATAAACATCAATATACTCCTGACCCGGCCCAATGCCAAAGACATTGATTGGGATGCCCGTCGCAGTCGTGATGGCCTCAGCTGCGCTTCTCCAAGCACTACCATCCACGCCAACCAATAAACAAAAGGACCCTTTTCCAGCCAAATTCAGCGTCGACATCATGCCCAGTCGGTTTGGTTTGTCAATCCATGCGTGAGGCAATCTACTACCAGGATAGGCACTGATCTGGACCTCCACGACTGGATCACCTTGCAGTTCTGGTCTTGGGCTAGGCTCATCATCAAGGTACACGGCCTTGGATACATAGAAATGATTATGGGCCAAGCCAAGGCTCTCAAACTCTTGTTTCTTCTCTTCCAGCGCGGCATAGAGATCGGCACGGCGCGCTGAACCCTCCGGCGTCGCATGCGATAGTTGATCCACTTGCTTCGTGCCCTCGGCAGACGGGGCCATCATTCCAAATACACGGAACAGCTCTGCATTCTTTCGCATATGGTTGTTGCTCTCTCGAACAAGGTCGGCACCGACTGGCTGTCTCTCTTGACTATAGGACGCTAACAGGCCTGGTCCGGCCCAACCCTTCGACACGTAAGCCACTTTCCAAGCCAGGTTATACGCGTCTTGGATGCAAGTGTTGCTACCGAGGCCGAAAGTTGGAGGATGTCTGTGTGCTGCATCACCTAGCAGAAACAAATTTTGATCGTCCTTGGAGTATTTTTCCGCAACAGACTCACGCACAGTCCAAGCGTCGAGCGTCAAAATCTCAACATCAAGCGAATCATCTCCCACGAGCTGTCTGATCAAGTCCACCAGCTCGGGACTCTGAGCGCTCACACCCTCGAAGGGATTATCTCCTTGTGGACCAAACGCCACAAGCACCCACTCGTTCCAAGGCCGAACAGCTCGAAGATGGGCAACGATGCCAGGGAAAAGGGTACGTTCGGGCTGTATGATCCAGTGTATCCCACCGAGACGCGATTTCGTCAAGTGCCTTGCAAGGTCTGCACGAAACAAGACGTTGCAAGCCTTTGGGCCTGGGCTTTGAGTGAGGAACTTGAAGTCGAATTGACGCGCTATCTGACTGCGCGCCCCATCAGCTCCGAAGAGATACTTTGTGCGAACCTTGAACTCTTGCTTGATGATATGATCGTAGACAGTACAGACATAAGCGGGTTTGGCTGTCTGACTTGGGATGATCTCAACGTTGAGAATCTCAGTTGAAAACCGAATGTTGAAGCCATTATGAGATGCAAAGCGCAAAAGAAGAGGCTCCAAGTGGCGCTGTGACAAGTCGACGTATTCGCAAGGCGTTGTCTCTTTTCGTCTTCCCTATCACGAATCCTGTCAGCAAGGTACAGTCAATCGATTGCTTGACTTACTGAAGACGTAGGATTCTCTCCCATGAAGCGAGTCGTCCGTATTCTTCTCCAACGAAGCTCTGTGCAAAGCGTGGTGAAAGGATGAAAGGCTCGCGAATGGCCAGCCGAAGCAACTCGTCCTCCATATTGATATCCCGAAGACACTCCATTCGCGTCAGCAACATTCTAGGCTCATACGCATACCAGATCTTACCTAGCGCAAAAGGGTTGAACCCATGAGCTCGAGGCGTGTAAGCTGTATGCGGGTCCTTGGAAATGACGAGGCCTCTCATTCCTAAAACCCTTCATCAGCTTCCTTTGACGTCTATAGTGAGAAACCGTAAGACGTACCATTCTGACCCAAAAAAGATGCGAGGGCGGCGCCAGCAGGGCCTGCGCCCACGATCAGAATATCAGTATCAACAATAGCAGACATGGCAAATGGATGCGATCTCTTGACTGATGATCAACTACAAACTGTGAGCTGTATCTTCCTTTTTTATAACAGGTTTCGGCCGTTGGAAGAATACCGAGATTGAAACTTGATCTCATAGATTCATCTCGGGTTCGGACTTCGGACAAGTCTTGTACTTCCGGCCCACAGTGACTTGATTTACCCGGTTTCAGCCTCGGGAGGGGCCGTATAGTGGGAGATTGCCCAGAACGTCCTATTTAGGTTGACGGTTGCATTGCAGCTAAAGACGGTGTATCACATGGACGTGGAGCGCAGCTTAATGAAGGTAGGGCTAAATGAAAAGAATGACTAAACAGGCAGTAGCTCGAGTTGGCACTTCGTTGATTCCAAATGATAAGCCTTCGGCCCCTCCACGGATGGCTTGACCGTAAAGCTGTCCCAGTAAGCACACCAAAATGACTCGAGTTCGTTTTCTTCATAAGTCTTCCTGCTTCGAGGATCTCTGGTCCGCCAGCGATGCCTGATCTATAAGAGAGGACCCTTAAGCCTAAAGAATGAGGACATAGCTGCACAAACGTAAGCCTAAGACCCGACCTGGTTGTAAATGCCAATGCCAATACAGATCTTAGCGACGTATTCTAACCAATAATAGTGTATGCCACGTCATTGAGGAATCAAGAACTCATGTGGCTAATGTAGAAGACTCATGTGACATGGAATCGGGATGTAACCACACCTCTGGGCAGCTCCAAAGCTTTTTCGTAAAATGATTAATAATATGATTCACTTCTATTATCATGTTTACCGTTATTGAATTGACCTGCCCAAACATCCTGGACGTCACCCCGCGTCAACCAATCATGAAGAATCATCCTACACCAACATTCATACCAAGACCATCGTTGCTGCAATCCCCATTGCAGCCCAGAGGCTTAAAGCGCGTCTAGTGCCTGCACCACTACTCGAAGTCGTTGTCGATGAAGCTTCCCCAGTGACAGTAACCACACCATCGTCATTCGTGCGGGTAGTTTCGGCCGCCGATGTCGTTGCTTCTTCGACCTTTTCGGTTCCAGAGTCGCTCGTGGCCGTAGCCTCGATGGAAGCAGCAGTCTTGGCAGACAAAAGATACGACTGACCAGCAGTGACAGTGACAGGCGCCCAGCCAAAGTATCCATACCCAAAATAGAAGAACGCGTCAAACGTCGTACCGCCGTGTTTGATGTACGTCCCTGTGACCCCCCGACCGTCGCCGAAGGTGAACGAAGCATGATTGGTCGTAGTACAGACAATAGGCATCGTATAATCCATCTGGCATTCTATCGAGTACGAGTAACCTGTCTTTTCATCTTCGTTGACGTAGCCGTCTCTCCAGATACCAGTAGTGGCAGCTCCAGGCGCAGGTGTCTTATCGGCCCATGGACCGACGATGACGGTGTCCTTGGTCATATAACATTCATTCTCATCCCAGGTCCTTTTATGCTTGGGCTTTTCGCAGTCCAGTACGAATGTCGTGGCTGTTGGGTTTGCGCTGATGACTTCGGCGACGAGATTTGCAGCGCCGGTGTATTCCAGCATGAGCACGGAGGTGGTGATGGCTGAAGACATGGTGAAATGTGCTGTAGATAATCAATTTAGAGATGGACTAGAGTTGGATTCAAAGGTTAGAGGGCGATCATGGCATGTAAGGGTCTTTAAACAGTGGAACAGCTCGCTTGTACGGGAGTATCGGCCACTGTTTAATTAGCCAAGGTCTTGGCTGCAGTGCCAGACTCCACTTCCTTTTTGCTGGTGACATTCATATTTGGTGCTGACGGCCTGACGCACGAGAGCCTCTGGACGTTGTTATTGACATCATTGTGAATTACGGCTAAAGCGATTGCTTCCAATGGCCCTTATAGAATGGACTGAGACAACCTGAACTCTGTAAATATGTATCGACCAGCAAAGAGAGAAATACATCTCGTAAGATTAATGCTGTTGGTCTGCTCATATCCACTCAAAGTCGGCCCGCCAATAAGTCGCTTGCAGTTGTTGGTTGGCAACACTATTTGAGAGCGGAGTCTCTCGGGCATTTCCATTTGTGGCCGCAGTACGGAGTAGTCGGGAGCAAGACCGCAATGTGATGAGGTCGGGGAGCTTCCATAAAGTACACTCATTATATCGCCATCAGACACACAGCCCTTGAGCTCCCAGCTGAGTCTAGAGGCCTTGCTAGAGTAGAGAATGGTGTCAGTACAATGTACCTTATACCCTAGAAGGTAGTTGGGAGTCTGGATCGAGCGGAGCTGTCCGAACACCCCTTCGTCCCATGACGACGTACCTTGACAAAGGCTTGAACTGGTTCTCACCATCCCCATAGAGCTAAGAATACACCGCATCATTTACCTTAATAAACTCATCCACTTCGCAATCACCTTCCTCACAACAGATCATATGCACCTTCGGTCTCTCTTCCAAGGGGCGTGAGCGCCAGTCAAGCTTATCACGTATCTCGCGAACGAGGTCGTCATAATCGTGGTCTATATTTCGAAATGCCAAGTTGATTAGCTCGACGCAGCGCAATGTGGATGGCAAACAGGACAGGACGTCGACCAAGTCGTCAAGCTCTACCAGGAAGTTTGAGATGCCGAAGTGTTTAAGTCGCGGCCAGTGATCGATTGGAAATACTGCCCGCAGGGGAAATAGAGGCCTTTCGAGGTCTTCTGTAAGGATTTGTTGACATTCTGCGTCTTTAATCTGTGTAGATGCGCGTATAGATAAATATTCCATTCCTTTAGCGCGGGCTAAAGCATCTCTGAGCAGTCGTCTCTCATACGTTATCCAATCTTCATGCTCGATCAAACTTGTGAATAGATCGAGTTCGAGGTATCGGAACCCAGGGCGGCTCATTAGAGTGTAGAAGTGGTCGTATTCCGTGCAGGATTGATCAAAGATGCGACAATTCAACCCAGAGCTCATCTCATGGCCTCCAATCTTGAGCTCTTTGACCTGATTCTCACACTCGACCAAGGCTCGGCTGACGAGCTGGTAGCCTCGCCACTTCTCCTTGTATTTCTCATTGGTATAGTGGAAACCGTAAAACCACTGATACGGGGTATCGCCCTCCTCAGATTGCCATGGAAGCTCGTCAAACCATTCTCCACGATCATGCCATTCTGGGCGATTATCCATTGGAACGGTAGGCCATTGCTTTGGGAATGTGTAGTCGAATCCGGGAGGAAATGCCCTGATCATAGGAGTTCCGTATAGTGGTTGTCCAAGCCTCCCGTGAGTCGCCGGTGTGATGGTGATCCTTGTTAAGCTCGTGAAACGCTGCAGACCATACTTGAAGGCTTCAATGTCGGCATTGCTTGCCAGAACCTCCTTTTGGTCTTCCAACAACGACTTATAATAGCCCCAGCACTCTGAGAGTCCCGTATGATTATCAGCAACGGGCTTGTTGTAGGCGTAGTACGATTCAAGATCTGATTTACTGGAATATTTCTGAAACCAGCTCGGACACCCATTCTCAGTTACAGCCTTATCTAGCTCCGAACTGTTCCAGCCCGAGTCTATCCTGGATTCCCAGAGCTCCGGCCCAGTAGATAAACGAGCGTCATCCCAGATGATCTCATAAACTTGGTGGCGATAGGTGTCGTGGTTTGCGATCGCTTTGAAGACTTGGATATTGAGGGAATTTGCGGATATGAATACACGGTCGAAATGGAGTGGTACGGCCCTTGCCATTTCTGAGCATGTTTCACGCAGGGCCTTGATGTCGCTGCCCTTAAGATACCGAGAAATGGCATTAGTTAATTCTTGGGGAAGCCGTGGCAGAATGCACGGGATGTCTGGTGTTGACGGAGCCATTTTGGTTGGTTTGAGGGAAAATCTGAGATCAACGGATTGGGGACTGGCGCTGCTTATGAACGATCCACAATCAGACGGTGAGTGGTTTGTTGGTCGTGTAATCTCCAAGAATGGAGATCACCGAAGGCAACCAACAAGACCGTGCACATAACGGAGCCACTCTTTGGAAACAAGGTCGGAAACCGTTTCTGTTATGGCCGGGACCGAACTAACACTTTTCAGCGTGCATTATCTCACTAGCCTGTTATCTACAGGCGAGTCCGCAATGACACGAATGATGTAGAAATCGCTCCGCCTTGTTGAGATCAACAAGCTACCACTGGAGAATGCGCAACACGGCTTCAAGGATGAAGTTTAGTTAACATCATAAACCTTACCGCTGGATCACTAGAGATTAAGTGCTTGTCACGCTCTAAGTGTGATAAAAATGTGAAATCTTAGCGGTAGCTACACAGTCTCTTATTTATGCTTTAGGCATCATGTACCAAACTCAGAACGAAAAGTATCACCATGTTAACACTATCAAACTTTACAAAATGTGCTCAATAAGAAAGCTTCTTTATGATTATTCTCTTGACCTATTAAACGAAGCAGTAAAAAATTGAGTCTGCGTTTAAAAAGTTTGTTCATTTCACGAAACACATATTTAACGAACACGACTAGCTCTTTCTTCTTCTCAAGGCATGTTCTCTGAGTTCAAGGGCTATCCATCACAACAACCAAACTTTCATTCACTTACCGCAGACAAGAAATTCCAGCCATGAGTGACGACGTTATCACTGACGATTTCGACGTCGAGGTATTTCTCGACCTCTTGCACTGGTCGTGGGAGGATGCATATAATGGTATGTTTCGTGCCCGGTTATCTCAATTTCGCTCACATTTTCTTAGGTACGCGTGAGATTGAGCGCCCTGTGTCTCCCTTTTCGCAGCCGGTGAGTACCATCTCGGAGCCAGATGCTCCCCAAACAGAGCCTCAGATATCTCAACCTGATAGGGAAAGTTATGGGGAACAAAGTCTAAGCGTCGACTCTCAAGTCTGTTCCTCACACAAGGATCTTGGGCCGCTCGATATGGATGAGAGCTTTGCGACAAGACGTTCCGCCACTCCACCTGCATCCCCAAGTTCATGCTCACTTTCCAGCGGGCAATCATCACCTAGCACAGTCACTCATGATGATTCGCCGAGACCTCTGTCCTCGAACCTCAAGAGGTCGGCCGGCAGCGAAACCGATGCCCCAGTCCCCAAGAGGCTTCGCCGCCAGATTCGGAATGGTCTGATGTCTGTGACCGACGCACAGCTAAATTCCACAGCTGAGTCACCAAAGAACCGAAAAATCAGTTGTGACCAGGGTCTGGCACCATTCCGCCATGATCACGACTCGCATAACAGCTCTATTGCAGATCGCCTTGGTGAAGAGTCTGACGGCTCCTGTTCCGAGGACAGTAGCGAGAGACGTGAAAATCCTCCTGCAACGGAACCGAATGTTCCCTGGAAGAAATATCGCTGAATACGTGACTGTTTGCCAGAGAGACGGCTACCAAGTAGTCTCTTACTTTCCCGCGCAATCTCTACGAATAGAGTTCGGGGAACTGAACGAATAAAACCACGGACATGAGAACATTTACTCAAAGGCCATGTCGGGCGTCGTTTGGGGCGTGTTCACCTGTAACCTCTTGACAAGCATGTTCGCTCCAGCATGCCATGTGAACGCAAGTCCAACATATGAAGCATGACAGTGGACAAGAGCTTACAATGCGCTGCACCTCCCAAGTCTTTTGTTCGCGGTACACTGCTGATGAACATGGGGCTCTTGTGAAAGACCAGTTTGCCACTGGCACGAACAACTTCTTTTTCTGGTCTGAGCTTTGATCCAGCCACATACATCTTCCTGGCATTTTCAGCTCTTTCACAACATCATAAAAGGCTGTGTCTATCCTCCCGTTGAAGACATACTCTTAGGAAGCAGCACACTCATACAGTAGTCGCAACTGTCCTCAGAACTTCGCAAACTCTTACAAAGGCAGACAAAGAGGAAGCATTTCAGAGTCTCCAAATACCGCCTACTCAACCAGCAATGAACCAGTCTGACTCTACCAGGTCCAGACCTCGCATCAACAGAATGGATTATCTAAACAACCGCGTTACCGCCATTCGGAAGCGTTTGGCCCATGCTCAGGAACGAGTGGTTCTTGCTCAGGAAACTGTTGTTGTTCTTACTCAAGAGTTGGACGATATCATCCTGTCACGAGATTGGCTAGCAACTCACTCTCAGACTGGGGAAGATGTACAGCAGTACACCCAACTAGCAGAACAACCTGACCCTCTCCCAAGCAAGGCGTATCTCCTAGCAGATCCGGATGAAGACGACGCTATGAGCACCGAACTAGACTTTCGATTTGATCCAGTCGCAGGACTGCCCGTAGGCGACAAGGCTTTTTCGAAGAATTTTCTGCGCACCATGTTCTTCTCTGGTCAGAAATACCCCCTCCGACATTTCACTCTGCGCCACCCAAAAGCCGGCGCCTGTCCGATCAAACAGCGCTGTGAGCACTGGCAACTAGTAGAGGAAAATATTTCGCGAAGTAAATGGAAGTGGGACGTCGATATCCAGGTTACAGCTATCCGCGCTGACTTTGTGGCTAACGGAGATAGTGGCTACAGTGGCGTCATGTTTGATCAGGACGAAGTTGAGTCGGAGAAGATGCGCAATTTGCCTTGTCGGATTTTTGGTTATCTGCAGCCGGACTTTGGTGCCGTTGAGCAGAGAGGATATAAGGTTCTTGACTGGCATTTGCATGAGCCTGGTAGCGCGGGCTTCATGGGGGACAGGATTCATCGTCTTAAATTGATGGATCAGTTTGGGCGCCGATTCTTTGAGAACCCTTAGCAGGCATATCCATGAGAAGTACCGTGCTAACCAGAGACAGGAGGGTATGAATAGTTGATTGTATTGGTAGCCTAGCACATCGTTTTGAACAATTACACAGTCTTTACCGTAAACAAAATATTTCCTGGTAATGACTGACATGTCGTATACCCACTCTATTCCCGGAAGCCCGGATACCCGTGACCCCACTTTCGTATGACCCCCATTTGACAAGCATCAGCACATAATTCTCTTCCACGTAAATCCCCCATTCACCATGGAGCGACTAGTCTCAACACGTGTAAACACACGATCTTCGCTAGCTTGTCTCGAGTGTCGGACAAAGCATGTGAAATGCGATGCTAAACAGCCACGATGCGGTCGGTGCTTGGCGTATGACAAGGCGTGTCAGTATACGGCTTCGAGACGTGGTGGTCTTGATCGAGCTGCTTTGACTGAGAGACGGAGACGGCTGGCTAATAAGGCTGATGGGCAGTCGGATAAGTCTATGGCGGAGATTTCTTTGCCGATTTCTGCTGAAGGAGTTACTTTGGGCGATGAAGCTGTGACTGGGGCGGATTGCATGGAGGTTTTTGATGCGAGCTTACCTGTTCTAACGCCTGTACCAGAGAACTGCGAAACACCAAACTTCAGCCACGGTAGTCTCATCGATGATGCCCTGGTAAAGTCGTACTATACCAACTTTCACCACTTACATCCTTTCGCTCCCCCATACAAACACTTAGTTCAACTTTCCCAGACGTCAACTTTCAACTTCAATCCCCTCATAGCCTCCATGCGGCTAATCGGCCATATCTACGACACCCACCAATGGTCAGAATCACTAAGCAGAGCCGTCGAAGCTCAAATATCCCAGCTCAAACCATCAGATGCCGTTCAAGTCCAGGCTCGTTTACTATACTCAATCGCTTTGTTCTGGTACACCTTCAAAGCTGAAGCAAAAGAGCAGATGGATGCTGCAATCGATGTGGCCATGAAGTTAGAGATGCATAAGAAGGAGTTCGCTGCTACATGGGGCTTTGGAGATCCGATCATGGTGGAGTGCTGGAGACGGACGTGGTGGATGCTCTTTATCGTGGATGCCTCATACGCTGGGACACTGGGGACGATGAACTTCAAGACTTTACACGTCGAACCTACCGCAGAACTTCCTTGTGAAGACGCATATTATGAATCAGGTGTAAGTACCTCACCAAATTTTGGACGAAGAAACTCACACGTGATGGATAGATGATTCCTATACCGAAGACTTTACAGGACTTTGATTCTCGTGAATTCGATAGCGAAGACGTGGTATTCTCGTCCTTTGCCTATCTCATCGGTGCAACACGCTGTGCAGCACAAGTAATTTGCATGTCACCAAAACGCGCTACGAGGGAACACTCGGAGGCCATCATACAATCAGCTGATTCTGCATTCGACGCCTGGCTGCTACTACTCCCAAAGGACAAAAAGCCTGTACTGAAGGCAGATGGAACCATTGACGAGTTGATGTTTCAAGCTCACCTACTTATCCATGTGTATGTCCTTGATCGCAGAACAAGAGTTGAGCTAACTGTTTAGTGCGACTATTGGCGTACACAGACCATTATCGGATCTGAGATTCAATCCTGTTGAAAAGGTATCCAGTTGCGCTCGAGAACCACCAGCAGATACACCCAAGCCAGATCTCATCAACGTACACACAACGCGAATTCTCAAATCAGTCAATGCGCAGATTCAACTCTTAGCACTACCCGTCCGCCCATTCCATCACACCCCTTTCACAACATGCATGGTCAGCGAAGGAACGCTCGCCCTCCTCTCAGCATGTACATACATGCTCAAAGACCAAGCATTGGCAGTAGCGCGAGATCAGATACGCTTGACTATAGGATGTCTCAAGGCTGTAGGTAAAGTTTGGCCGAGAACGGCGAGGAATGTGAAAGAGATACAGACTATCGCTCGTCATGTTCTGGGGCTGGGGGGAAGTAGTGGGGACGTGGGGAGTACGCCGGGATCAACGCAGGTTCCGAGTTTGACGCAGAGTGAGGGAGAGGGGAGTATGGAGTCTCTTCCGACTATGGACCAGGATGATAATGTTTTTGCGTCTCTGGGGTCTTTTGAGGATATTTGTGGGTGGATTAATATGGGTGTTGAGCTGGATTCTAGCTGGATGGAGGGAAGTACAAGTTGAGCACTCACAATCTATTTAATCTCCACTCGTGGATGTCTCTTCTGTGTTACATTCTAGATACACTTTAAAACTCAATCGCGACCTTGTATCCCTTTCCGCGCTGCCTAGCATCCTCCCAAGCTTTAACAGCCTGCTCAAACGGAAACGTCTTCACGGCTAGTGGCTTAAGCACTCCCTCATCATACAACTTCGCCACCTGTCCCAGACGCTCCGCATTCGGCGAGACAATAAAGTACTTGTACTTCACGCCAGGTAGGGACAAGGACTCGGAGGGTTCATCACCACCAAAAGCCCAAGATGGTGCAGGATCGCCAATCGTGATGATCATGCCATCAGATTTGACCGTTTCCCACGTCTTGGCCAAAACCTCCCCGCCTACCGTATCAAAAACAACATCAACGCCCTTCACCGACTTCTCCCAGTTTGGGGTCTTGTAGTCGACGATTTCATCAGGTACGTCGCACAGTAAATGCTTATTCGTCTCAGATGCCAGCGCAATCACATGAGCACCCGTCAAGTGCTTAATAAGCTGCACAAACTGCTGCCCAACAGCCCCCGACGCGCCCGTAACAAGAACTCTAGTTCCAGTGTGAATATCGGCATAGTCTAGAACCTCCCACGCTGTCAGGGCTGGAATCGGCAGCGCAGCAGCTTCAGCGTGCGAAAGCGACGCTGGCTTCAGAGCAACCTCTTCGGGAGCACAGACAGCGTAATCTGCCTGCCCTTCACCTGTGTGCGCCGACAGAAACGCAAAAACTTCTTGGCCGATTTTTAGGGGGCCAGAGTAGTCTGGGCCAAAAGCGCTGATGACGCCGGAAATGTCGTGGCCGGGAATGCGGGTTGGCCGTCGATAGGTTTCGGGCCACATGATTTCATCGCCTGTGACTCCAGCAGCGTGAACACGGACCAGAATTTCAGACTTGACAGGTGCGGGTTTGTCCATGGAAAAGTTGATTGTGAGCTTTGGAGAGGACATGTCTCCGAGGATCTGAACGGATTTCATCTTGAAGTAGGGGAATTGGTTCCTGGGGGAAACAGTGCAATAATAGAATAGTGGATGATATTGCTAATATTTGTTCTTGTTTTCGACACTTTTTCCTGCCAAGAAGGAACTGTTTATATACTGATTGTCGTGTCAGGCAATTGCGTCCGGGATCCGGGGATAGAAGCGAATACCCGGATACCCGGGCGGGTCCGCACTTGACCATTGCCCGGCTTATTCATCGTCACCCGGAAGTCGGGAGGCCAACATACAAATCTCACATCAATATAAGTAGTTTACCGTGGTAGAGAACAGAATTTCATATTCTTCACCTCCTATCATCTCTCACTTCTGTGGCTTCCCCATCACATCGCTACAAACAAATAACATCTACTTCGTCAAAATGGCAGACAGTGTTGAGAACAAGCGGTAAGTTGAGCCGTTGCCTTATCCAAAAGTCTTCCTAACCCTTACCAGCAATCGCCCTCGCGAAAATGTCAAGATCCTCTACGACTACGAACTCACCAACGCACCCGGCAAGTCCATCGTCGGTCTCGAAGTCCACTACGGCCCTCTCGGGTGGACACCTCCACATACTCATTCCGGTGCCACTGTCGCCGCCACTGTGATCAAGGGCCAACTCCTCAGCGGAATGAACGGTAACCCGCCCAAGGTTTACAGCGCCGGGGAGAGCTTCAACGAGCTTCCTGGTTGTCATCACACCGTCAGCGACAATCCCAGTGAAACTGAGGACACAACTTTCATCGCTGTCATGGTGATTGATACTGAGATTGTTAAAAAGGGATATCAGAATCTGGTGGTTTTAGATAAGGAATGGCAGTAAATTTGAGATGGACACTCGGCTAGGGCTTATGGATGCTTAGTTGGTCTTGTACTAGCTCTCAGCTCTGCTAGGTACAAGGTCTCATAATCCTTCATAGATCATTTTTTACTTCTCTAAACTCCTCAAGCTTCAGCATTTCGTGAGGTCCAACATTCAACCTTCCTATTTCTCACAAACAACTCGTTTAGGGGCGCACTAGAACAAATATCATCCCATTTATTCAGGGTCCCGCCTAGTGAGAGCCTCTCAATCCAGTATCTCTTGGCAGGGGATATATTTCTAAAAGGTCTCGATTACCAGGCCCACTTCCTGGTCTGTTAGCACCTTACTTAGACTAAGGGATTTTTGCCGACTTTTCAGGCTGGGGGAGGTAAAGATATTTAGGATACTTATCCTAGAGAATAAAAAGATATAGGTAAATTTAATAAATCTTTAAACTAATTAATTTTAGCAAAGTAAGTTCATATTAGAACCCTAGGCCATGGTCTTTGATGGCTCCAGATGATAAAAAGCTTATCAAAACGAGATTAGATAACGAAACATGACGTCGTGGAATTGAAGTAACATAGCGTCCTTTCACTCGAGTTTTGTTTTTCAGCCACGCTGGCTCTACCTCGGTATCGCCGTTTATAAGTAGAATTGGATTGGTGGAAGACAAGGACCTCATGCTCTGTGCTAATTCCTATTCTGTACTATCTGTCTTAGGTCTTTGATAAAGGCGATAATCACTAATCGGTACCCTATACCTGCTACTATCATTGATGTAATATATTTGTATAAAATTCAGTTGAGCTATAAGTATTCTTATCATAGACTCTGCGTCACTGGATGTCAACTCAATATGTCTTTTAACCCCTGATTCTTCCAATGGTTTACACAGCATCCCGTTCGCGCCAGCCTAGGCGAATTGTATAGAATGAAGCTTGCCAAGCAAGTACCTGGTTAGCGACGAAAATGGCAACATAAGTGGTTAGGCTTTCGGATTTCTGATTCTGTACTACCGTTCGCTTTTGTCTGCAAGCACGTCATGTTATTCGCAGTATATCTCTAGAATAACTATAAAGGAATTCCTTTCATAGCTAACCAGCCCTTTGCCTCAGTAAGTCCCATCAGCGATGATAGACATATCTTCCCAAACGCATCAATGTCATCCTTCTGGGCATCCTGAAGTATGGTTTCTAAGAAATTCGGTCTATCACTCGTCAGTCAAAAACAAAATAAACAAGACTCAAAACCAGCTTACGCGCTGACATTTATCACAAAGTGCTTTTTATCTCGCCACGCCAGTGCAAAATCAACAGCATCTTGTGCATTCCACAAATGTGCAGACATGGTGACAGACCGATTCACAGCGATGTTTTTATTCTGGCCGCATCTATTACCTGACTCGCCTTTCATGAAGTAGTACGTCAGCATGAAGAAGTTTATCATGCCGAGGGTTCTTTTAGCTGATTCTTGGAAGATCCAATCTGTCCAGAAGGCTTGCGCTGCTGAAGCGGGAAAGAGAGGTATAGGATCTGAGGATTGACTTGCTGCTTCGTCGATTGCGATGTGAGGAATGAGCGCGTTGGATGCTTCTTCGAGATGAGGCATTGTGGCTTCGTAGATGGCGTAGGTTCGGGCGTCGTTGTCCAGTAGGCGGAGAATCTGATATATAAAGAGCGCTTGTGCGTATGCTAGAGTTTCCATTGAGGTAGTTGGTGGATCGCTGGCGAGGAGTTCCTGCACTCGGCTTTCCACATTGTCGCGGATGACTCTGGCATTGAGATGATTCTTTGCTGCATGGAGTGCCGCAGAGGATACGGCATCTGTTCTGAAGTGTTATGCTTGAACTATTAGTACATGGGATGAACTCACGTTGCATGCATTTTGGCATTCCATCATCGTATAGATGTGCATGACACCAAGGCGTCTGATTCTCGGAAACCATTTGAGACGGACCCTTCAATATTGCATCCATAGCATACTGAAGACGTGATGTAATAGCTCTTGTGACTTGGGGTATGGTGACAAGCTGAGACCGATTCAACGCGTGCTGAGCCGTGGTTGAGAGCCCTGGCGTAGACCAATTGGAAGTATCACAATCTAATGAACCTCGGAACAGCTGGTCTGTGAAATCGACCGTCTGTTCCAAAATCGAATCAAGCATTCCGAGACATGACGACGTAAGTGGACTGTCAATCTCCGACACTGGCATCACGGGCTGCATGCAGCTGGCGCTCTCGCGCAGGGGAGGCGCATACGGATAATGGCAGTGGATATTCCGCTGAGCGCAGCGCTCACACGTCGGACGCGCGAGATCGCATCTCCGACGTGCCTTTTTGCAGGCTTGACAGGACTTCCGTCGCGCTGGTGGGTCGTTGCGCTCCATGGGCGATGGGGTAGATGAATTCTGCTGGTTTGCGCAGAGATAAGTTGGTGGAAGTGCGCCGAGGGATCTGAAGAGCAGCGGAACTCCGCTGACATGACCCACAAAACGACGGAATAGCGCGCAGAGGAGGAGCTGTAATTTAGTCTACAGCAGCAATATATAAAGGAGACCAACAGCCTTCAATTGAAAGTAATACTATTAAGTGAAACTCTATTGAATACTCAGTTTATTACCATGTCTCTCCCAACCGTATACGTCGTCGCCGCCACAGGCACCCAAGGCTCAGCAGTATGTCGCCTCCACCGCCAATCAAACTGGTCCGTCCGCGCTACAGTGCGAAACACCGAGTCTCCCCAAGCCCAAGCCCTCGCTAAGATCGGCGTCGTCTTGAACCCTGGCGATTGGGACAATGAAGAAGCACTCACTGCCGGCTTGACAGGCTGCAACAAATTGTTCCTCGCTCTTGGACCCAACTACAGCAATCTCGATGATGAGCGCATCTGGGCTCAGAGGATCATTGCATTGGCTAAGAAAGCTGGCGTTGAGGATATCGTATACTCGAGCTCAATCAGCGCCGATGCTCCTGAGAGGCGCACGCTTCTTCCTCCAAGTCACTTGATCTTCAAGAGCCTATTTGTCAAGAATGTCATTGAAGGGCTTATTCAACGCGCTGGGTTTAAGCACTGGACTATCATCCGTCCCGGATTCTTCATGTCCAACCTCCTCGCCCCAAAAGCTCGTATCTACAGCGATTTATTCGAGCATAACACCTGGTTGACCGCTCTAAAGCCCGACACCAAGCTCAACCTCGTCGATCCTCAAGACATCGCCAAGTTTGCCTTCGCTGCGTTGAACGAGCCTGAAAGATTCCATGGAGAGGGAATTGACCTTGTCAGCGAGAGGTTAATGGCCGTGCAGATGATGCAGTTTCTGGCTTATGCCACTGGGCGAGATATCAAGGCTGAGTTCTACACTGATGAGCAAGTGGCGCAGGCTGTGGATACCAATCCGTTTATCGGATCGCAGGTGTTCTTGAGGGATGGTGAGAAATGCGTTGATGCTGAGAGGGTCAAGACGTGGGCAATTGAATTGGGTAGCTTCAAGGAGTTTTTGGTCCGCGAGAAGGATGCTGTGGCTGAGACATACGCCTCGTAGGGCAACCAACAGATTATTTCCAACGTCAAAACCCTTCGGGAGAAAAGATAACACAGGACGTTGGACCCTAAGCGGTGAAAATGTTTAGGTGAATCTAGTCTGAGTTGAGGGGACTATTCGTTAAAAATTGGTTGGGCACTATAGGAAGGACGACTCAGATCGCCATAACAATAGCTTCAGGCCCTACAGCATTTAAATTGAGATTATAAATAATACATCACGAGTGCGGGGAGAAAGAATGCTGGTTATGCTTGAAACCTTCGTAGATTGTGTTAAACTCGTACCTGTTACCCATTGGCATTGAGCATACGATGATATGGCTTAAAGGCGTCCAGCATTCTCATGGCTTCGGATGTGCTCAGGATTACCAACGTCAGGGCCCGAAATCTGTTGGTAGGTGGAATGAAAATACGGTTTTACAACGTAGGGATGAAATATTTCTCTTGGCACTTTTCAGTGGCTGACTGATTTTCCATCTCTCCCTTACAGGGAATTATGGCGGCTGAGACATCGGCCGCTCCTTATTTTCGTGCCTCAAATATTCCTCATAAGTCCTCTTTTTAAATTCTGTGTAACCCATGTCCCATCAGAAGCTGTATCGAAATCCACGATGAAGAGGCACATCCTTTTTGCGGTTCTTCTAAAAGGTGTAGCTGCCACCCCGGAGCAAGACCTTGCACCGAGAGAAGCAGACACATATTGTGTAACCTATCTTTCTACGTACCTCGCTGCGATCCCGAACAACGAAGGGCCCTTCAGTTCAATGGATGATGCACCGGATACTGAAGACAAAGAAACCGGCAGGTTTCCCTTGGCTCCGTCGATCCGTCCGACTTTTGGGAGGAATACTTCCATTGCCACTGCAAGCACTATAGACCCGAGGACCTCGCAGATAGATGGAGAGACATCTCAATTGGCAGAATTTGAGTCAGGGTCTTTGTCGGTAGATCTACCTCTGTCGAGTGAAAACACACCTACAACTCCATCGTCCTTCCAAACAACCTTTGGTCAAACAACCTTTGGTCAAATAACACTTGCTGCTCCTACAACAACTGGCCTAGTCGAACCAGAAGGGCAGACAGTAATTTTCCTCATCCAACTTCCCGACGACGACCGAAAGCGCAGTATCAATAGGCGAGCAGTCGGAGGCTTTGTTGGAGACGGCAGTCCCGATACCTGCAAATTTGCAGCCAGCTTCAATCTTGCCGAGGGCCAGCTCTTCAAGAACGGAAATCCCATCTATTATGATGGTGAGGACTTCAAAGAGCTGGATAGTCAAGGGACTCCGCCGGCAGATGCAATTACAAAGGGCTTTGCCTCAACTGGAACATCGCTTACTTTCCGAAATGAAGGTCTTCCGAATGGAGAGGCAGGCTTTTGTCAGACTTCTGATGGACACGTTTATATCACGTTTACATCTGCGCCGGCTGGTTGTACACCAGTCGCCCTTGGTGTTTTTGACGG
Source organism: Fusarium tjaetaba (assembly GCF_013396195.1). Lineage (NCBI taxonomy): Eukaryota > Fungi > Ascomycota > Sordariomycetes > Hypocreales > Nectriaceae > Fusarium > Fusarium tjaetaba. The sequence continues at coordinate 181,293 of NW_023501477.1, forward strand.
TACGCTACTTCCTTATATGGAGGTCCTTCATTACTAACTTCCTTTCAGTTTCTCGGTGTCGGAATGGCAAGCTTGTTGGTGTTGATGATATTAGCTCCGCTCCGACTGCGACACCTACTCAAGAGAGCAGCACCGTGTCGGAAGAATTCAGCGGACTTTCCTCTGAAGCCGTCGAACCATCTATCTCCAGCTTCGGTGTGACAACACTCCAGCCTGGCGTGATATCATCTTCCGAAACGCCGCCGAGCATTGAAGACGTGGCCTCAACTACATCACTGGAGGTAGATGACTCAACCTCGGAGTCCTCCGTCGACTCGATTTCGGAATCATCATCATCTGAGCTTGCCGAATCTACCAGCAAACTGGACATCGCTTCCACCACGTTAGCCACGCTAGAATTGTCGTCTGAAGGGATAACGATATCATCTGTAGGGACAACGACTGAGTCTATGGATGAAGCAACCCTAGAAACAACTAGCAATGAAGTCACCACGGAAGTCTCTACTACCGCAGACGAAAGAACTGACCAGAGCATTACGACTCCAGAAATTCCAACTACTACTGCTGACGCCTGCGTAGCAGGGATTACCTCGGCGGGAGGCTCGCCTCCCCTGCAAGATCGTATCGATGACTGCGAAGAGTTGAACAGAGTTACAGTTAGCCCTTACACTGTGTAAGTCCACATGGCCTTTCGAAAGACACACCAATTGACTAACTCAATAAAGTACTGTGACAACCGTTAAAAAGCGATGGGAGTATCGCATCCCTACCGGCTGGCCAACTGCAAGACCTACAAACAGACAGCTCGTCCCCGTCAAGATCCCGATGCGACTACCATTTTCCCCACCGAGACACCTGCCTATGCTACTTATTGTGACTCGGCTGAGGAGTATTATGATGCGTGCTCTAGTGCTGGTGTTACTGCTATGACGACTACTCTGCCTACCCCTACTGAAAGTGAGACGGATGAAGGGCCTGGGTGTCGTGCGGCGTCGCTGGTTAAGAGGGCTGGGGAAGGTTTGGGATATCAGTTTGAGGATGAATGGGATGTCATCCGCCTGCCGGGATGGAGGTACTTCTGAGATACTACATTTTCTATTCACCCTGTAATCCTGGTGGGTTCTGTTCAGATCTGACCATTCTTTTTACCTATTCGACCAGCTGCCCCAATATCTCAAACTACCCTAAGTTATACGAAAATTACTAAAACGTTCTAATAACATCCATTCAAGTCACTGTGATAAGAATAAGAATTTCTTAAATGCTTCAGCCCCAAGGCCCATAGGAAAACGAACGCCAGAAATCACACATCCGCAACATTATCATGATCTACACTGTTGCCTCACATGCCATTCTTACTAAACATGAACAAAAAAAGTGCGATTGACAGACTAGCTGCTTCTCGCGCTTAGATAATGTTTGGCAACAGGCGTCTCATCAAGAGAAATCCCGATAAACTTAACAGAATTTCCTTCATGGGCCATTGCAATTGTATCGCCTTGTACATCGACATTTCTTGTCTTATAGATTGGCGGCCGATATGATGGCGGAAGCCAGATAAGTCGCTCACGCCCTTGGTAGACCCAGTCATCCAAAACGTAGAGACACTTGTGCATATCATCCGGCGACTCATCCGAGCCTGTATCTGCAAGTTCCTGTGTTGGAAGCGGCAACCGCCCCCTATTTGACTCCAGAAACATTTCGTTTTTAAAAGCACAGAGAGAAAACGCCAGCCCTTTGAACACAAGATTCCATAAACCAGTGCGTTGCTTAGTTGCGGTGTCCCATGTTTCGATAATAGTACCTCCATCTACTGATCTTGATAAGACCGCAAGTTTACTTGTTTTTGAGAATGTAAAATCTCGCACTTCAAAGTTCTTAGGCGCTTGAAACATGAAACGCTTAACCCATGGCTCGCCTTCCCATACTGAAATAGTTTTGTAAAAGTCAGATACAACACCGAAAATCTGACCGGATGGGTGAAACTTTATAGACTGGCCGTCGATGAGATCGCAGCCTTCAACTTCTGTTCCGTCCGATGCTTGGAGGAGCTGAGTCTAGGAGGAGTACCTTCCACACTCCACTCCAATGTATCTACTCTCGGGTGAAAATTCGATTCGATATATACAGTGATACCGAATCTCTTTGATCTTCTCCCTCCTAGGAACGTTCCAAAGTTGTAGTAAGGTGTTGTGGCTGCCGTGGTCGCGGCAGTCAAGGATAATGGCGACCACTTCACCGCTTTGTGACACGTGGAGGGGGTGCATTCTCCACCTCTGTGTTGTAGCTGTGCTGCCGTGGGACATGCCAGAAAGATTGAAAGTGTTAACAGTGTCAAGTGTAAGGCATTTGGGATCATAAGAAAGAACCTGGAGATTCCCCAACAAAGACAAGGAAACCAAGTGGCTGGTTTGTGGTACAAACACCATACTAGCCAGTCGGTCATACACAGCAATCCTTTTAGTCAGCGATCTATCCCAAACTTGGAACTGATCATCGAGGTCTAACTGCAAGAGAACAAATTGTCCATCTGGTGAGTATGTAAGGGCCTGAACCCTGACCTCGAAGGACTTCATAGACCCATCAATCACGGTCCATTGTTTTGTTGCCATTTTCGAAGAATAACTGATCGCCAGGTTGTTGCCATCCAAGAACTCAACGTTGTCCGGAGGTCCTTCTGCGACCCCGAATGTCGAAGTGGATTGACCGCCGAGGATTCTAATCACAGGAACATGACCCCATACATGTGCTCGCAAAGGCCCCTCATTAGGGTCCTGCTTGACAAAGGTCCTCGAGAATGTCCCAATGGACTCTCCGGTGACCAGGTCAAAAACATCGACCATATGGGTATGGCTTTCATAAATTCCAATCATCTCATCCGGAGATATGAACAGAAACGAGGAAAATACGCTCCAAGTAGCCCGATAGCTCCCAATCAACCTTTGTATTTTTGGAGTCATATCCCAGAAATCGACACTGTCATCGAACCTCACTGCGACAATTCTGTTGTCGATAGAGATTGATAGTTCGTAAATATCCTTCGCGGCTCCGGAGACCCATCTCTCAGACGGCAAGATGAGAAGAACTAATTGCTCCAGTTCCACGTGATATAGCGCAGCAGAGTCGCCCTGACAAGCAGCTACGAGCTGTCCATCTGGTGAAAAAGCTATATGCGTCGGGGGGGTTTCGGGCCGGAAGCTCTAGAGTGGTCACCTGGCTTTCATCCTCAATATTCCATACGCAGAGAGTACAGTCGTTTGATATTGATGCCAATATATTGCAACTGGCTGGTGAAAACGAGATTTCAATCATGCCGGATGGAAGACGGAGACTGACTTCAGTTCCTTTCCCAAGATTCCTGACGCGCACTGTCCCATCCCGGTACCCAGAAGCAAGTTTGAATCCATCGGCCGAGAAACAGACTGACACCAGCCTACCTGACTCCTCAAACCTGTATTTTTCGGATGCTGTAATATAGTCCCAGACTCTGGTCGTGTTATCAACTGATACAGACGCCAGGAGGGTCTCCGTTGGGGAGAAGGCTGTACAGCGAATAGCCCCCGTGTGCCCTTCAAGGGCAGAAAGCTCGGCAGGCCAGGTTTGTTGTGTTTCAGGTTTCTTCGTAATCCAGGCAGGAATGAGTCTTAGGTAGTCGGAACGCACTAAACTGTCTTTTGGGGAGAACAGAAGAGCAGAGCAATACATTTGAAGAGGCGTATGCTCAATAGTCCATCGGTTGTTTAGCACAAAGTGCTTCGCATCGTATAACAATAGAGATAGGTCATGGTTTGTAGACGACTATCAATGAAGCTTGTGAGCCATTGGGAGTCAATTTATGATGGTGGCACTGAAAATACTTACTTCGATAAACCGACCCAGCTGACTGAACACTGGTATTATTGATGAGGCTTCTCCAATGAATGCCATGACCTCCAACCAGGATAGAAGGTTTTCTTTGAGAAAGCTGTATACTAGAACAAGTGATGCCTGGTATTCGGCGTCCCCTGACTTCTTCTTCGCGAGAAATTTGCGATGTGTTTGAATGAGATGATCTGCCCAGTAGCGGCACGCATATTGTAGATACGGTGGGATATGGCTTGCGATATGACTAGGATCAACCTCAGAAACGAGGGTTCCTGGAAGACTCAAACGGCAGATATTTTCTTCAAGCTTAGAGTTCATAAGCGCAAAACATCTATACAATACCTCGTGGTGCATTTCAAGCTCACTGATAGAGAATGGAAGCCGCTCAGACCTCTTCGGGTCGAGAATAAAGTCTCGGAATGATAGGTGAACAAGTAAGAGAGGAAATCCAGGATTTTCAGGGACGTCGATAATAGAATGGAGCTGGCCAAGATAGTACTTAACATCGTCCCTCGTTATCGTTGTCGGGAGCAGGTGGGAAAGTGTTTCCACTGAAGTAGGTCGAAATAGGACAACGATAAAACCGATCAGTTGACTGATGTCGGTATAAAAAGGAATTTTCTCCTCTTGCGACCAACCATCTGTTTCTGGGAAGGTCAAGACTTTGTGGTATATGTCATCCATCGTGTGCTGGGGACCTTGTGTCTCCCATTGATCTTCAAAAAAGAGGTTTAAGCGTCTCTCTCTGAACCGTCTGTTGACGAAATGGGGAGAATCAAGGAATCGACAGGCTGTTGCGGCGTAGATAAAAAGACCATCCGCCTTCTGGACCAGTCTGTTTATATCAGCCTCATTTACTCCGCCATCTGTGACACGCCATCTCGTAGCGATACTCCCTAAAGACTCAGACAGGTAAAATGCAATATCGTTGTTACTGCCGGGGGACGAGTCGATCTTGTTCAGTCTGTTTGTTTGGAACAACCTGCTGGGTAGATTCTCCATCGCCATGGAAATATGCCCTTCTCGCCTACTCGTAATGAACAGGCGAAGTTGGATCTGATGAAGCTTTTCAAGATTTGCTAGCATACCTAACAGATCTTCTGCATCTTCTTCCAAGCACTCATCTAAAGCGTCTATCACAACAACGAGTTGGAGTGGGACGAACGTCTTCTGGTCCAGTAGCTCCAGGGGTTTGATAATGAGCTTTTGTAGCTGCTGTTGTGGGGCTTTCATATGGATTCCTGGGTTGTCTTTGATAGCTTCTGCAATGCGTATTCCAACGTCTGGGAGGGCATCTGCCAAGCACCATGCAATTGTACGGAAGAACTCGGCTGTACTGTTTCTGGTGGCGTCGCCTTGAGCAAAGAAGAAGCTCGCACCAAGAAAGGCTCTACTTGGTTGTTTGAGCGGGTCGGTAAAAGGAGCTCTTGCTTCCAAACTACTCGCAACTGTTAAGGCAATACTCGTCTTTCCAGTTCCAGCCATGCCTTGTAGCCAGAATATCATTTTACTGTCGGGGTCGTTTGTCCAATCCTGGATTGTTTGAAGAATGTGGCGCCGAGTGCCTGGCAAGCAAACGGCTTCCACTTTTGAGGTTCGACGTGAGTCAAAGACAGCGTTTCCCGTAACCTGCAATGATTGCAAGAGCTGCCGTCGGTCAAAGCCCTGTTTGTCCAGTTATGAGGTCACGCCAACAAAAAAACAGTGAAATAGGATAACTCACCTGCACTACCCTTAACGTTTCATGCTGCAAGAACTCAACCCTTTCGGTTCTTTCCTGGATGTCTTTAACCACCTGCCATGATCTCAGCGTTGTGATATTGACTTCAGCATTTACACCCTTGTCAATACGCTGGCTAATGGTCTCTATGTCTAGCCACGATTGCTTCCAGCCGTCGGCATTCAGCGCATTCCTTAGAGCGCGATGTACCTTGTTTCGTCTCCCGTACTGGAGCACAAAGCGAGCTTCATATATATATATCTTGCCGTACACGCTGACGAGATCGTCTCTTACATGAGAAAGAGATTCCCGCGATGAATCAGATTGACTTAAGAAAGTTAGTAAGACGCTATTTTGATAGAATGGAACATGGACCAAGACAAAGGCTGAAGTATTCCATGCATGGATCAAGGAACGGGTAGTGTATCGAACACTTTCAGGGAAAGGACCATTTTGGAAGCCAGCTCTTACATACCAGGAAGACTGCAGGTGAGATACAAAGTCCTGTTCATGGAAGTCTCGATATCTGGCCATAAGAAAGATGACATTAGTGAGACCAGTAGCCGCATCCTCGTCTTGCTGAAACACGTTTTCCAATATCTTGTAAAGTGATGAATTAGACAGAGGTTAGTCTCGGAGCAAAAGGCACCCTTACCGGCAAAATAGTCGTTACTCCAGCCCAGGCCAAAGCTGCAGAAGGCTCAGCTGCAACTGCCCCAGAGATGATGGGCTTCAGCGTGTTGATGACTTGAACAGCCTTGAGAATACTTTCCCAAACGACGATTGGTTGACCCCGGATTGTGAAGGATAGATGAGCCTCTGAGAAATTCTTAAGTCTCTGTTCTGCATTCTTTTGAATTGTCTCTAGTCGGCTATTATCAGTCGCCTCGGACGGATTGCCTGGCGGTTTGGGATCGCCTACTTAGGTAGCAAATCATCAGCCTTTTGTCATGACGGATAACTGTATCAACAGCCAGTACATACCAGCCTCCACATCTCCGTCTTCACTCTCTAGGAACTTTTCCAGCTTTTGCAGAAGCGCTGAATGCTGTGGATTGCTCGTGACATTCTCGTAAGCCTCCGGCCATACATTGGCCTAACTGGAGAAATCGATATTCTCGGTTGATGAGGGATCCGCATCGGACTGAGTGGTAGGCATGGATGTATCTCCTGATTCTGCTGCAACGTCGGCTTGATCTTCTCGTTGGTGTATTTTGGTATGCGACTGTCGGGAGTCACTCGTGATTCGATCAGAAGCCACATGTCCTCCGTCTGCCTATCCCAGCGTTAGCGATCCGACTACCCATTATTTGAATTCAATCATACCGCTGAATCGCCTTCATCAGAGGTGATCCTGAGACGCTCAAAGCGCTCTCGAGTATGGACCTTGAGACGTCTTAGGGTGTCTTTCATTGCTCCTGGCATGGTCCCTTTACTGTTTAATAAGACTGAACCGCCATTGCAGCTTCACTAAACACCAAGTCGCGTCCGCGAAAGTCGTGTGAGAGGGATTAGTTACTGCGAAAGTTGGGAGAAAACCCCGCTTGATGCAGCCTGATTCAGCTGGGATCAGACAAAAAGACTCTCCAATCAGGCTCTAGAAATGCCAAGCACGTCGCTCATTTTTAAGGCACCCATGCATGACACGTCGCGAAAGAATTGATTCCACTGGATATTTGCGTCCAACGTGCTTAGAAAGACGGAACTGGAAGATAGTCTTGCGATTTCTTGAATAACTTAGCCAGCCCAGGCTAACTATTCAGTACATCTAATTCATCGAACACCTATCTAGAGGCTCAGGGCCTTCATGGTGTGTTTGATAATACAGCAGATTAATTGCAATTTCAATCAAGACCGGCGCGGTGGAGTTAGGCCGAAACGCAAACGACGCCTACCAGATCGATTAATGCTGTGGCCTTACCCAACAGTCGGGTTTAGATTGGCTGAAGTTGATCTCAGGGGAGTAAAAACGCTGATATGAAGATATTATATACAGGAATAGAATGAAGAATCTGGCAAGTACGTAGTTCTACCATAAAGTCGATCAATCCTCAGTCCAACCACAGAGATAATCATAACCCATCGCCGGCGGCAAGTTGAACCAACACTTAGTGTACTGAATCGGGTTCTCAATATCCATGTCGTTGTAATCCGGAACAGTGGCGTCTTTGATGTTACATTCCTCGGGAACGTTGCCATTGACGGAAACGCAGCGCTTGGGGTTGTCGATCCGATACTTTACGCAATCATAGTTGTTCTTGAGAGCCGCTTTATAGTCAAAAACATAGTCCTTCAGCGTCTTGAGGTCATCGCCTTGGAGGTTTCGTACTCCACCGATACTTCCGGGACCGTTGCCTTTGGAGCCAAAGCAGATGCAGCGCTGTAGTGCACATTAGAATGGCCTGAGTAAGAGGTTTGTGGTGGCTTTTTACCTTCTCGTGCCAGAGGCAGCCTTCCATGTGATCTTTGCAGACCTGTTCAGACATGTCCTGGTAACTTGGAATCGAACCAACACCGTTGTGGTGCTTTACGAGTATTAGCCATGTCTATAGAATCGAGTATATCTTGGGGTATTTACCTTTGAGCACTCAGTGTCCTCCTATTAATTCGAAATCTCGTGTTAGTGTTGCTCTAGATTTCCAAAATAATAGGACTAGTGACTTACATCACTGACCATGAGGAAGTAATCGGCTTTGTTCCTTGACTTCATGGCCTTGACATTAGCGAACTCATCCTACAACACGCTCGTTAGTAAACTGAACCCAAGCTCATGAGAGGTGACGTACCCATTTGCTCTGCACCTGCGTGATATAATGGTTCATAAAAGGCTTCGTAATGTCCCTACTGAGCCAGTCACCATCACGGAAGAACTCATACACAAATTCCGTCATCTTGTCGTCGCTCCAGCCGGATGGGTTTACACCACCAAACATGTTGCCAACAAAGTTCTCAGTCGAGTTGAGGATCTGACTAAACATATCACCATATGCTTCCTCAAGCTTCTTTTCCAAGGTTTCTGGTGAGACTTTCTCCTCCCAGCTCGTGCCAGCCGACATCGCAGCAAACATACCGGCAAAGGAAGTCATTGTGCCTGTGAACAGAGGCTTAGCAGCACCAAAGCCTGCCAGCGAAGTCAGGATGCCAACGAGCATATTCACGAAGTCTCCGTTTTGTTCCTGGGGAGGTGTGCCGTATTCTCGAACAATCTTCTTGATCCCCGAGGAGAGCTGTATTACAGATTCCTTGATAGTCTGCCACCAAAGCGTTTTGAAACCATCAAAGGTGTTGGATATCTGGAAGTGCATGTAGTAGCCTTGTGGTGGAATGTAAGTGGAGCAGCGTTTGTCCTCGGGCAAGGCGCAGCTCGAGGAAGTCAAGATAGTGCAATCATAAGTCGAACCTGATGGCGTGTCCATGACTTGCATGAAAAAGCGATCGGACCAGTTCTTTGCTCCGTGGTCGTGAATCCACTTCTTCCACCACTCAGCCGAGCCACTGTCTTTCCAGCTTTTGTGTGCGACGTTGATATCCGGGGTCTGAATCGTGTGATTGCACACGCCCTGGCCATGGTCTTCGCCTTTACCGGGTAGGTCAATAATAGGAATGTCGTCTCCTACAGAGCCACCGCCAGTCTTGGGCAAACCAGGGTCCGCTACAGAAGGTAAGTATACATTAGGGCACTAGAGAAATGGCGAGAAAGGACACGTACTTGTTGGGGAACTGTCGTCTCCACCAGTCGAGCTACACCGGTTCCAGTATGTCCATGCCTGAATGGTATTGTCAGCGAAAGACCTCGGTAAAGTCGATTCCCGGTGAAGCGCATACTTTGTTTGTTTGAGGATCAACTTTGACTAGATCCGCTCGACCTTTGCCGCCCTGGTTTGTGAAGTGCTAGCAACAAAGATCAGCCATCAAGATAACCCATCACCTCCGATGACCAACATACCATGTTCTCGCCTCGATCAATAGGATTATAAAGCATACCGCGGTTAGTCCAAGAAAACGAGCTACCTCCTTGAGCTTTATGACCTTTGTTGGTGAAGACATCAACAGCACCAGTGTACTTGTCAACATGAAGAAGGTCGGCTCGTCCAGACGCCTCGACATCTGCAAAACGGATGTTGGCTCGATCCCTATACTAGCTATTAGTACTTTTCTATGGCTGTTGATGATGATGCAGCGTACCAGCCTTCTGAGAACTTGATCTGGCCAACGTTCTCCAGGCCATTGGCTTTGTTGAGCCAGCCAGTGATACGGCCGTTCTTCTCAATGCACAAAGCATCAGCTCGTCCATCGCCGCTAGAAATTACGTTAGCCGCTGGTTCGGTTGGTCGGGAATCGATGTTTCAAGACTTACTCGATGTCATGGAATCTCATTCCCAGATCAAAGATACCAACACCCCAGCCTTGGTTGCAGTCTGTCGAAACAGCGGTTACGCTATTAAAAGAAATGCGATCAGCTCCCTTGTCGTATTGGTTCTTGTACACCGTCAAATGTCCGGTTGCCTTGTTCTGCACGATAACATCGCACCTCCCATCGCCAGTCCAATCAGCGAGATGTATACCGTTTCGCGGCCTAGGGACCTTAAGCTCGATCTTGGTGTTGTGTCCCCACGCAGGCGGGGAGTGGATGTTGACATTGATCTCAGCAGCATGGCCGTCCTGGTATATCCAGACATAGTCATCGCTGCCAGTACCTCGCATATCGCAGTAGTAGTTGCCGTCTGCCTTAAGCTTTGTTCCTCCAGCGCCCTGGTTCTGCCAGACTACTACGTCAAAGTGGTCTTTTTCTTCTTTGAGGAAGATGTAGTCAAGACGGTTGGAGCCGTAGATGCGTCCGAACTTGATGCTGTCTTGGATACCCGTCACGGCTTGGCCAGCATGGGTTTGACCCGCGGATCTCCATTTCGGTACCTATACTCGTTAGTCTGGAGATCCTTCGACTGGATTGTACTTCAGACTTACTATTCCGCTACCGCTGCCTCTGTTGTTGATCCATGTGCTGACTTGACCGTGATCGCCGATGTACATAACATCACTCCGGAAACTGTATATGGGTATCAGCACATCTCTGGCTTATATGAGAAGAAAACACAGATCATGTTGACTTACTCTCCGTTGAGGTCGGCTGCCAGTCATGTTAGCTACGTAAAAAGAAGGAGAAGTGAAATGTGGCATACCAAGGATTATACCGGCCTTGTCTGGTTGGGCATTGTTGAAGACAGTTCCACGAATGCCCTTGGCTGTGCTGAACCCTTGCCACTGAGGCTTGTCGCCCCAGCCACCGTTCCGGGAGCACCTAATACTGTCAGACCTGGGCCATCATATTGAGAGTGAACGTACGCTATCTCGCCAGCAGACTTGACTAGACAAAAGTTTGCTCTTCCGTCACCATCGATATCTGAACATGGGTCAGTACAGCTGAGCCGTAGGAGGAATGTGACGAATGCATGATGGCGACTGACCTGCGATGCGTACATCAGTGACTTTCAGGCCGTCAAAACCACCGATGACTTGGCCGATGCTCTCAAACTTGGGGGGATTTCCGCCTCGGTTGAGCGAGACCCATACAGCGTTCTCCTTGATACAAAAGAAGTCGTCGAGGCCGTCATTGTTCTAGTCGAACTATTAGTGCGATTAAGAATGAGTGATGGTCAGAGGCACTTACAAAGTCGGCGAAAGCGTACCCTGTTAGAATCGCAATCAGTAATGCTCAAGGTGAGGGGGCCTGGAAGTACTTACAAGGGCCCAAATCACAGTTCATGTCAACATCGAACTGAACCGATTTGTCAAATTTGCCTCCTCCCAAGTTCTGGCGGAACCAATACGCGTTTTTGTCCTTGGTGTTATGATACACACGTATCCAATCATCAAGAGAAGCCGTCCGTTCCGCATTCGGGTCACCCTTGACAATATTCGCAAAGAAAATATGCCAAGGAATCGCATCAGTAATAGCCTTCGGATCGCTCCCCTTGTCAATCTCGGCACTCTCAATAACTCCCTTCGAAGTGCTTTTGTGAACATAATTCCCATCATCATGACCACTGCCCATCTGAGACTGACCAGGCAAACCAGCATTACCAGCAACCTTTTTACACTGGTTACTCGAACCACCAGCTGCATCATCGATATTATCAACCTTTGCAGGTGGTTGGATCTAGTCTTCAATCTTGCTTATGGCATCCCACCAGACACCCGCAAACATCTTGTACCCATCGTCGGTAGGGTGGTCTTTGTCAGGGCCGATGTCGTCCATGGACATGACGCTTCGTACGTCTGCGAGGGCGATGCGTGCTCCTTTGTATCCTGCTGCGACTTTTCGGATTTGCTTACTGATGTCGTCGGAGCAGGAGTTTCTCGACGAGTCTTTGTTTAGGAGGAGGGTTGATAGAATGACTGTCACGCCAGGGACACTGTCGAAGATATCATCAACGAGGCTTTTTGTTCGTTCGCCGGCTTTGCTAGGGTCGCCTCCCGAGTTGCAGTCATTTCTAGCTAGTTAGCTTAGCTTAGGGAGGTTTCTGACTTGATAGGCTTACAATCCAGCGTTGATGAGAACCAGGTTTGGCTTCATCCACTTGCTTTTGGTCCAAGCGCCGTGAACGGACTCAATCGTCCAGCCAGGATGGCCTTCATTGTCCTATCAAGCATTTAGCAGAAGACTAATGAAGCGATCTCCATGCATAACTTACTGAGTCTGCCATGGTACCATCTCTCTCTGATCCAACCATGTTGACCTTCCATCCGCGGAATCGGAGCTGAGCTCGGAGCCACTTGCGGTAGCCATTACCATCGCTAGACTTGTAGCCCTGAGTGATGGAAGCACCAAGTGGCATTACTCTCAGATAAAAGTCTTTAGCAGCTCTACGGTCAAGTCCAGAACTCTCATAGACTGTGACTGTCGAGTTGTCGAAATCATTGGGGTCTAAGTCAGTGCCGCGAGACTCGTGCAGTCCACGGCCTTGGTTAGGTGGATGAACAACGTCTGGCGCATAGCCATTACCGTACGGCGAAAGGCCATCTGAGTGACTTGCAAGGAGTGTATATGGGTAAAGAAGAACGACAGTTAAGATTGAAATGGCGGCTTGGCCGCTGCGAAATAGCAGCATGTTTGCGTCTGGACAAGGAGTACACTCAGTACAACAGAATAAAGAGCGTACAGAATATTGCTGAAACACGAAACCCACGAGGCTGGTGATCTTATACCATATCCTTCTCGCTGTGCGATCGGACCTCTCTGAAAATCTCCATTTCAGGCCTCACCTTTACTGCCCCCAAGACTACTGATACGACAATCAAAGGATTCAGATCCCACAATACTCGAGATCATCACAGCATTATATCTGACTAAGACAAAAACTTCTATGGGTTCGTGACTCTTGGCATTATCCATTGCGATTCCTTTCTGATTGGTTTGTTCGTTCCGGCCCTTCCATTATTGGCTTTCTCAGAAGCGAGACGTGGATCATGAACAACTGTATGATGATTGAAAGCACCACCTAACTCGGCTACATCCCAATTTGGCCGGGACCTTTGCCCTTCTTCCTGTTTCCAAAAGTCCTTCAGGTGATATTTCGTTTCGATTCACTTTTGAATATGGTGCACGACGGTCTGGGACGTGGCAAATTAAAGCAAACCGGCCAATATCCCGGCCTTTCCTGACTACTGCAAGAAACAAAGTCCTGAAAATGATGTCATGAAGTGATCAGAAACGACTGGATACAGTACTCTGCAAAAGTTAGTTTACTTCAGTCCCATTATACTCTCGACTACAATTCTCAGTCTTACCCCTTTCAGCGGGCCCGAAACTGTTCATCACCATTTCAACATCCGCTTACCAACAAAGCCAAGCCTATCAGAATCATCACCCTATGACCTGACAACCCTACAAGGCTGTGTCAGAAAGGGAACATAGCCACGTGCGCCGCATATTCAACCCCCGTTCTTGAGGTCGGTTATGCCGGGAATAAGAAGGTGATACTCTCTGCACCAAATCTGTGTCTTATATCCTCCTTGATTGGCTGCTCTTTGATCGACATGTTGCCTGCCAAGTCTCCCGTTCGGCACTAATATCCGCGAACTCAATCTCACATAAGCCGGAGAGTTAATCTTAGCTAAGTCCGGAGAGTCGCTCGCATTCGCTTAAATGCACCCTCATTTGTCTCTCATACATATCGAAGGGGCAGAGAGCATCCGTTCTACTATCACGCAACGTAGATGATGTCATACCACCCCCCTTGGGAAACACGTGTGTGAGGCGCGTGATATGAGCCATCAGCTATAGGGACTATCAACTCAAAAACATTGTCAATTCCCAACCACTGGTAACAGAAATGCCTCGCTGGTTAACTATACTTGCCGTCCTCTCCTCAAAAATCCTTTCACTTTCCTTTATTCTCACGGCAAGCAAGTCAATTAACGAGGTAAGTGTTGAGATTTACTGTCATGACATCCTCCGTCTCGGCTCGTACTGGACAAATAACAAGCGAGATATAACCTCACGAATCTACCTCAACCTTCCCATTGAGCGTCGGCCCCTTATCCCCTCCCTCATCGATGAATATTTCCCTCAGTCTCTTCTTCGAAATCTTAGGAAAGTAATGCGCAAACCCATCAGGACCCCTCACCAACGTTTCAATCTGACCCGCGATCGTCCCGATTATGGTACGTTCATGCCCCGCATGAACACCATAGTTCATATGCTCCTTCCACAACGGATCATTTCGTCTGGAACAGGTCCCTAGATCTTTCCACGATGTCATCACGATGTAATTCGCGGACGAGCTCTCTGGCCGGATGACGTTGACTGCGTAGTCAGTTGTGCACCCGCCGCATGACCATACACGACCTTCGAGGGCGCTGTCTAGTCTGGCTCTTGCGTGGCAGTTTAGCCAACAGTCTCCCTTGTGAGTCCATAGACACTCTTGTAGCTGTTGGCCTGGAAGGTCGAATTCTTGTATTTTTGAGTAGCGGAATGACCATTGTCCTACGGGCCATTTGAATTCCTCATCTGGTCGAGTGATGAACGGGTACATATCGGTCCACTTAGCATGCCCACAAATACTACCAAGTTCTTCAGATTCCTGAAGAGTTCGGTGTAGAGCTTCAACGCCCTCAATAATCTTATCCGGTTGGCGGCCTGTATTCTTTCCCGGAAACAGTATCTTCTGTGATTTGATTTGGATGTGTTTCATGGAAGAAATATACATTTTCTGCTGCAGCCGTATAATAAGGTTGCCTTCATCGTTGAACAACGGCCGCACAAACTGTACATTCAGCTCGCCTGGGGGCAGCACGCCAGGTCTGAAACGGTTGTATCTCGATATAGCCGACATGACATCGAAATGAAACCCTCTCGAAAGGTAGGGCGATACAGACGACCGCTGCACATGCGCAGCGCCATTGAGAACACATGTCCGCCTGCCCTCCTTTTCAGTAAAGAATGTACGACTCTTCCGCGGTTCATGGAATTTTCGACAGACATCGCATAGTATCTCGTCAGGCCACATGTGGCTTTGTTCAAGCCGACAGAGGAAGAACCATTTATCAAATCCGTTAAGTGTTGTCGCGTTCCCGAATAGGCTATGAAGCCATCCTGATGTGAAGGCAAGACTTGCACGGTCGATCGGTGCGAGGAGAGTGACGATCAGAGTTAGAAGCTCTGGTGGGAGGCATTGGAGTGTTATCGGCGGTGACCGAGCGGCGGGCTCTTTTCTCGGAGGAGTCCTTCTCTTACTCTTTTCTAGAACGTCAATATTTTGGACACGTGTTGGTATCAGCATATGACTCTTGGGCGTAGGGTTTGCATGTTTCTGGCGGAGAGTAAGCCTTCTCAGCTTAGCGAGGAGTGTCATTGTGGTTATTCGGCTCGGCGGACGTAAAGTAGTAAGATGAAGGAAAAGAATTTTAAGAGGTATGTCCGGGTTCGTCGTCTCTTATAAGAAAGTCAAACATCTACTTGATGGTAAAAAGGAATATTACAGGTGCATTACAAAAGTAAAAGCGTAAACATGTTTAAATGAAAGGGCTTAGGGCAAAAAGCCCAATACCTGGCGTTGAGGCTTAACTGTAAATGAAAGTATATTTCACAATGACAGTTTTAGATGGGGTTCAGGGCTTTACGAGTGGCTCTGATTTTGAGTATAGCCTTCGGTCAACGATCAGAATTGGACGACATGAGCTGCGTTGTGGCACACCTAACCGCCCCAAAACTCATAATGGTGGATCCAGGAGTCAAGGTATGAGGACACTTTCCGCTTGGGGATAAGCAATTACTTAGTAACCTTTGTTCACACAGCCACATTCACTCCCACGCGTCTTCCTCATCGTCGTCCTGGCGCACTGCATCTAGTTCCTCCCTCTCAGTTTGGTCTTCATACCGTACTTCAAAAGCCCCATCCCCCAAGTCATCCTCAAATGTTGTCAAAGATGCGGAGGTCGTGCGACCTTCACCCCGAAATCTCCCGGGGGCCTTCTTCTCTGCCAACTACAATCATTTAGCTTTCGTGCGTTTTACGGTTCAACCTTATAACTCACTCCGCGAATGGGAACCCATGTAAATCTGATCCCGTGAAAGAAGACAACGTGGCCTTTGTCATTCTATACCCGTTAATTAGATAATTGGCAAAACGGAGCAAAACAACTTACATCATCACTCTGAGTGCTTATCCATCCCTCTGCGCTTCCTCCGTGCAGATAACTTCCCTTGGGGGCCACTTCACCAAACTCAAGAGCCGTTGTGCTAAACCCAACATCGACCACCTTATCTTTAGAGTTCCAGCAATTGACTGATGCATTCTCTGCTGCCCACGTCGAAGTGATAATCCACAAGCCATTTTCTTTGACCTCAGGGTATGATTTCACTACGCCTTTCGCGTTCTGCTTCATCCACTGAAGAAGAGGTTCTTTATGATAATACCTCTCATGAACAACAGGACCACTGGTCAGAAGAACAGCTCCATGATTTTTGTCGGCCTGGAATCGGAAGCAGGCGGAGACATCGAAGGGCAGTGCTGCTGCTGCCAGCATAGGTATTGTCCCAAGGCCGACACTCAGATCAATCGCGCGGCCTCTTGTCTCGTTACCAAGCTTGGGTCCCCATATTTGCTTCTGAGATGGAGCACGTTTCAGTGTTGTGCCGTCGATGGATGACAAACCCGACGGTAGGCTTGCCGACGATGTGAGGTCTCCGATGGGATTCCAGGCCCCAGTCGAGTCAAAATATCCGATAAATCCAGGCTGGAATTGACTCGAGGGAATTGGTAAGTACAGCGCCGTGCCGAAAGGATGCGCTCGCATGAGTTCGGCATACTTGAGATCCAAAGCCTTGCCCATTATTGTTAGCTACCTATTTGGAAGGTTTGGTTAGTGATAGAGGGGTAGCAGGTCTCTCTTATCTTGGGTTAACGCAAGGCAGCACAAATACCTCGTATATCAGTACCCGACTTAGCCGATGTGGCGCTAATAGTGTGCCAATATTTATGCGCGCAATGTTACACTGCGCTTCAGCTTGTGATACTGTATCCTATCAGCTGGTCGCATTGCACAATTGTCTCGACCGTTCGATAATCGGTGAATGAATAAGTGCATCAGCCACGCTCCAGAACTGTCCTGACATATGTCTGACCTTTTTTATCGCCTTGAACCAATGTTTCAGATTTCTTACATACATTTGAACCCCGCATCAGAGCCCAGTGATCATATGCCTTATTACTGCCCCTAGTGTTCGCCCAAGCTGTCTTTCCCCTCTTTTCCTGTCATTGAATGAATGCTCAAGTGCCTCTTCTCGAAACTCACGATGGCATCAGATCTCACGGCTCAACTTGAACATGCTGCCACGTTGATCGCGTCTCAAGAGCAAGATGAGGAGCTCATCCCGGACGGTCAGTTCTGCCGTAATAAAGATTTCCTAAAGGACGTTGATCCGGAAATATGCAAGTTTATCTATGCTGTCATGCTTTCCGATCGCTCCGAGAGGGCAAAGCGATTCTCCATGGCAAGTGAGGAAGTATTGATGACCAGAGGTGTCGGAAACAATACCTCTGGACTAAAGGATGCCGCTATCTTGGGTGCTCTGGCTGTTTTCAACGTTCTCAAAAGCGAGCCTATGAGAGGTGTTGTTGTCAGCATGTTTGGAAGAGTTCTTCGGAGACAGTGGGAGGTTGCTACGCCAGAGAATGAGCCTGATGCTTTGGACCGGGCGGTGGAATATCTCAGAAAGGCTGTTTATTTTGGGCCGCGGGATCACTCAAGTCGAGCACTGCATCTCGATGACCTTGGCGATATTCTAACACAAAGGTACAAAGTTACCCATGAAGAGGTCGACTTTGAAGATGCGAATGCGGCTTTCCATGAAGCTTTGGCCACAGACTTCCCAGGGAAACCAATCTTCTATCTAGGCTTGGCAAAACTACAACAGGAAAGGGCGTTGTTCCAAGAAGGACATACGGAAAGCTTGCTTCGTGAGAGTATGGCCACTCTCCAACTTGCCGAAGACTCAGTCACAAGCCAATTCGACTCGACGCCATTCAGATACACCATTGCAGATATACATCGTGCTCGCGCTGCATGTTTCGTTCACCTGTACGACCTGAACCAAGATATCGAGAATCTCAGAAAGGCAAAAGCGTCTCTCAACAGAGGCCTTGCAGTCTCTGAAGAAAAGCGTTCGAATGACCGTTTCAACTGTCTCATCAACTTGGCATCACTGCAGCAAAAGCTCAACGAGGAGGAGAACACACGAGACCCATCTGCTGAGATCGGCTACCTGAGGCAAGCCCTTCGTGTTCATCCAAATTCCACGGCGGCACTGGAAGAGCTTGCGAATGCACTGGGTGAAAGAGCCGAGCAGAATAATCACCGGGAAACGCAGATCGAAGCAGATAAGCTCATTGAGCGGATGAATGAGCTCCAAATCGTCGATCCATCTCCAAAAACCCCGGCACGACTTATCAGAGACGCAGGTGCTCATGAAGAGCAATTCAGCAAAACCGGGCTCTTCTCGGAAATCGACCAAGCTGTCAAGTGTTTGCAAGACGCCCTCGATCACCCAGATCTACAAGGCCATCAACAGATTAACTGCTATCAACAACTCGCTATAGCACTTCTCATCAGGTTTGAAGCGAATGGTGACAAAGATGATCTGCGCAACGCATGTCAGGCGAATCTCGATGTTTTGCCGTTTCTCAACGATCTTGATGATCCTATGAAAGCTCGATGTTTGAGAGCTTCTGGAAGGGCTGCTTTTGTGTCGGCTCAGATTCCGGGACAAGAGCAGTTCATTGATGGTGCTTTGACGGCACTGACTGCAGCGAAGGAAATAGCGTTGAGGACTGATCCCTTTTATCTTACTGTCATGAATGATATCGGGAACGCTTACGTTGTTAAATGCCAATGTACCGGCGATGTCAAGTACTTGGCGCAGGCAGCTGAGGCATATCGGGATGGTCTTGATGCCTCTAAAGAGCAAGGGTCGTCTGGTGGAACTATGAATATCATGTTGACTCATGGTTTGGGGAATACAGCGCTCTATCAGTTCAAATTCTCTGGAAGGCTGGAAGACATCAACACTGCGATCAAGGCGTTCGAGCAATGTCTTGACTCAACTGGGCCAACCGAAGTTCGAGCTGGCTCGAGAACAAGAAGTCTTAGTCATGCTCTTCAGCTTAGATACGACGATACTGAGGACGTCAGAGACGTCGTCAGAGCTGGTCAGATCGTTGAAGAGGTACTGAGCAGGAATCTCAACCTTCCACCAGTCGAAATCTCGGCACTGCGCAATATGCTGGGAACAGCTTATCTTCGTCAATACCACCGAGAGGAAGATCTAAGCTTTCTCGCTCAAGCTGAGAAGAACTTCAACATTGCTCTCTCCTGTGGATGCATGGATAAGTTTTACTTATTCTCGGCGCGGGTCAATTTGACACGTGCGTTGCAATACAGAGCTAAGAAGACACTCAGCCTGCGAGATCTTCGTGATGCGCTCGTGAACTTCCAAGAGTGTATCTCCATAGGTGGTATGGACAATATTAATCGCGGAGGACTTCTCATCAACCAAGCAGAACTACTCATCGCAATCTGGACCGTCAGTCCAGCTCCATTAAGCACCGTCGCTGCAAACACATACCTGGTCTTAACCGCTCAGTTCTCATCGGCACCAGGTATCGCTCGTCATGTCCTCGCGTGGATGAAAGTCTGGGCATCCATGTTTGCGCATGTAGTCACAAAGGATTCGACAGCTGCAAGGAACTACATCCGAGAAGCAGCTGAGGATCTTCCCTTTGCGGTGTATGCTTGTACCACTCGCGCCGACCAGTTACGTCAAGCGAAGAAATTCCAGGCTGTGCCGACACTTGCCCTGTGGTTTTCCCTCGCCGCTGGAGATTCAGCGGTTGAAGCACTACAGTTATATGAGAGAAGTCGATGTGTTTTGTGGGAGGAGATTCTTAACAAGGGTGTTGATTCTGGCCTGGATGAATTGAAGGAGAAGTTTCCAGATCTGGCGACTCGTTTCATTAAAGCGAGAGTCTCTGAGAAAGCCAAGGGCCAGCGAGCGGCGCGGTTTGACCTTGATAAGAAGTTTCTACAGAGTCAGACGGCTTTCAACAAGTCGACTTCTTTTCAGGAACTGATAGCCGAGATCAGAGCAAAGGATGGGTTCCAGGATTTTCTCAGGCTTCCGCGCGAGGACTCGCACTTTTACGAACTTGCTGAATCTGGTCCAATAATCATCGTCGAAACGGAACCTCTGAGTGGTGGCTACGCACTCATCATTACCACCACTGAGATTCGGAAAATCTCACTCCCCAAGTTCACTGTCGACGATATAAGGGAGCATAAGCAACTCTTTCGCCAAGCCATTGATATGTCAGATGACGGAGATGGTCAAGGCGGTGATCTTCTTCATTATCTGCTCACATGGCTCTGGGAAGTTGTAGCAGAGCCCGTTCTCCTGAGTTTGGGGTATGATGGGGCTCCAACAGATGGAAATTTGCCGAGGGTCTGGTGGTTGACGACGAGTAGCATCAATGCCTGGCCCATTCATGCGGCGGGCGATCATCGACGGGCAGTAGAGACGGGAGAGCGTTGCACGGTGCTTGATCGATGTGTTCCATCGTACACAAATACCCTTCGTGGATTGTCCTTTGTGAGAGATCGTGAGAAGGAGATCACGCAGCATGTTAGAGGTCAGAAAGCGATGCTGGTTAAGATGGAGACAACAGATCATCTTGCGCCGCTGCAACATGCCACCAGCGAGGTCGACGCTATTAACACAATTCTCACTCACGGGGGATACGACGCCGTGATACACGATCACCCAGTCCGAAAGGAGGCACTCACGGGTCTGCTGGATTCACAGATCGCACACTTCGCCTGCCACGGCGAAGTCGACACCTTGAACCCAGCACGCAGCGGCCTTCTCCTGCGCGATTGGTACACCCAAGACGCAAACGGCGCAATCACAAGAGGAAACGTCCTCGACGTTCAAAGCATGATGTCAGCCCCAAAGAAACTAAACTGCGCTCTCATCTATGTATCAGCATGTGAGACGGCCATCACAGGCGATCCAATGCTTCCTCAAGAATCGATCCATCTTGCCGCTGGGTTCCAAATGGCGGGTGTACCGTGTGTAGTGGCTAGTCTGTGGAAGGCGGAGGATGAGACTTGTGGTCTTATCTCCAAGGACTTTTATGCTGACTTGACGAAAGGAGGGATGGGTGTTACGGGCGGTCGGTCTGCGAGGGCGTTGAGATTGGCTGTTTTGGAACAGCGTCAGGCTGGTGTTGATCCGAGATTCTGGGCGACGTGGGTTCATTATGGTCCTTGAAAGATTGTCCAAGTAAAGTTCAATCGGAGTCTGATGCATCAGCTGTCAGGATAAAACACTGATAGCATAAGCTCTTATCTAAGAAAGGTTAGCTCAACACCGCAAACACCGCGGATCTTTTAGATAACGGCTCCCGGGCCTACTTCTTGGAGACGTGCCTGTAGACCATGCTCCAATTAGTCTGCCAGCAGCACAAATAACGCCTTCTATCAAGTCTGTTATCTGTCAGTGGGGGTAACAGGGCGCCGTCTGCATAGTGTAGCAGCTTCTTATGCCTCAAATCACCAAGGCCGAGAATAGCCCGTGCATGTGGTAGCTCTAAGCTCAAGACTGCCTCAAAGTGGTCCTGGCCAGAGTGAGGGTGCTACCGCCAGTGGATCACAGGCAGGCAAACAAAGGATGAAGGCACACGGGTCAGTGAGGCAGTACAAGCAGTGACCTGGGTTAAAAACTGCATGTTATATAAACTCTAATACAAGTTCCATATATCCGTACCTACATCGACTTAGCAATTTGTCTGTTCATGACCCCCACCTCTGACCCCACGCTTTGACCTTTCCCCAGCTGGGCCGCTATAGGACTGGGCGATCGGAATCTCGCATGCCGGCCCTTATCAGCTGTAAGATTTACAGTTGGTACTCCATATACGGAGTAGGTGCTGTCGGAAGCACGGGTATAGAGTTTCGACGCGGCTATGAAGGCCGAGACACTGGCTAATGAGGCCTACACCACCTGGGTTAGATCCGAGAACAGACCCAACGCTACATAAACCTTCTAGCTCGTATTTTGCAAATCCTCCTGTAATAATGTTCGTTTAGAACTACAGTACGTACTGAATTGGTGCCTGTCCGGCAAAGGTTAAGCCTCAAAGTATTCGTTTATGATGTAAACGAAAACTTGGCACAGTGCCCTGTCAACTACGAAATCAACATCAAAAATTAGCTCATCAGCGTTTGGTACTTTGTAGACCAATCGGACCCGCCCTCCCCCTTCTACATTACTCTCGAGCTTTCAAAAAGACCGCTAGTTAACTTGTATCTACGCACGCTGAACCGCCTCAGGCCCCTGTTGAACTAGACCGCAGCTGGGTTGAGGTTGGTGGGAATATTGCGATCTGCAACTTGGCAGGTAGGTGCCGGCCGTGTCTTTATTTAGCAGCAATGCCACCTTTTCGTGTTTTGGTACAAAGTAGATAGACAGTGAAAACCAGTTGGACTTGATCAACTCCATTCTTTATTCTCTTGCGAGTCATTGTTCTTTCCATACACCATGCTGGAGACTTTGCTCTCAACCGCCTCGCCGGCTACCACAGGCCTGGCTCTGTTGATGATGTGCGCGCTCTTCAAACTCTGCCAAGTCATATACCGAGCCAAGTTCCACCCTCTCTCGACGATTCCCGGTCCCCGGTTTCCCACAATGTCTTCCATCTGGATACGTTGGCAAAGATGGCACGGCCGTCTATCCTTCAAGGCCGACCGTCTACTGTCAAATAATGGGCCGATAGTTCGCATAGCACCGAATATGGTGCTCATCAACGACGTGGAGTCTGTGCAGGCACTCTTCTCAAGACTAGACCTCGATACTGCACCGAAATCCATCCGAGCTCTGCGTATCGGCGGCCATGACTGGACGGTCACATATCCCAGCAATCCTGTCGCCCGTCCCCGTCGTCGCCCGGTCATGATTGCCACGACTACCAAGGCGATGCGCTATTGGCACCCAATGTTTGAGAAGAATATCGCGCAGATGGTCGACGATCTTGGTGTGTCGCGTGGCAATAGCTCGGAAGATATCGTCCATCGCTTGCGCATCGCTACCCTCTTGAGCTCTCAGCTTGTCATGGCAGGCCCGCACTCAAACCTGGAGCCGGGAGATTTCCCTCATGTCGTGGGCGAGTACAATTTCCTCGTTGTTTGGCGTCTCTGCCTCCCCGAGTGGCTCTTTTCGTGGCTCAAGTCGAGTCCTTTCAGCCATGCAGCCTTTCGAGTCCGCTCCAGTGACCGTTTGTTCGACTTGGGAGAGAAGACAGTCGAAGAAGCAGAGAAATGGTCGGGAAACGATGAAGTTTCTACTGTGTATGAAATGCTTGTGGATAATATGGTTGATCAAAGATCCCAAGACAGCAAGACTGAGATTAGTGCTGAGATGGCTGGCCAGATCCTCGCTGCAACCGAGACGACCTCCTCAGCTCTCGCTTTCATCTTTTACTATCTTGCCAGCACACCCAGCCTAGTAGAGGCTCTATATGCGGAGCTACAGTCGGTGCAAGGTTTCAATGGCCTAGAGAATCTGAAGCTACTCAACGCGTGTATCACAGAGGGTCTTCGCTTCCGCCCACCAGTTGCTCTAACTGGCAGTCGCGTCGTACCGCCAGGAGGGTTGAACATTCTGGGGTATTACCTACCAGCCGGAACCGTGGTGACCACACAGTCACTCTCACTTAGTCGACAGAGGCCAGACCTATTCCCCAACTACGACGAGTTCGACCCGTTGCGCTGGCTAGACACCGACACAGCGGTAGTCACTGAGCGTCGGCGCTACCTTGCGCCGTTCGGCTTGGGTGCTCGTCGCTGTCCAGGCGGGAACATGGCATCTTACCAGATGCGTGTGATCTTGGCAGCTGTCATCCGCGTGTTCCGTCTGTCAGTCGCACCCGAGACTACGCCTTTGTCAATGGCGCCATTTGAAGCAAACGGTTTCCGTTCGCGCCAGGACGCGTGTCACCTGATGTTCATCCCAAGGGATCTAGACCCGCAACCTGGGCCTAGAGGATGTGAATGCGGACCCAAGTGTGATTGCATCGAGTGTCATTGCGTTCATTATGAGGAGCATTAGCTTGATAATATTTATGTGTCTACGAGAAACTATGTATCAAGGCTAGTGTTGATTCGAAATTCTGAGCAAATTGGGTTGATTGTGGTCCCGGAAGGTCAGGTCGGGTAGGGTGATTGGTACGTGATGTGATTGATTAGCTGTTAGTTTCAACAACTCAAAATAATGTTCTCAAAAGCAGAGATCAGGCAGCATACCAGCTATCTACTTAAGGGCTCCAGATAAGTTGAAACCTTATCATATGATCTATAGCTTGTTCATCATTGCCATACCCATTTTTAACCCACGATTCTTATTTTCATCACATTATAAACGGATAAAAAGCCATCTTTCTTCTTTGTCGACTACTTATGTCTATTGATCGGTTTCTCTATTTACAAAAGTGTCGGACTTGGAGACATTATTCAACCAAGGTCACTCAAACAGAGTTCTTGTGAGACTTTTAGCTTTCGGGTTTAGGGCTAAAGACCCCGACCAAACACGCATCGCCTTTCAAGCCTCACAATACACTCTGACACTTGCTCTCTGTTTTTTATCTGTGTTATAAGCTGCCCGTGATGTTGCCAACGAGGCATCGCTTACCAAGGCATCCACCTGGCCCGGAACATGGTACACCACGTGCGCAATCATCGACCTTCGCCTCTCGACAGCGCCAAGGACTGCATGCGTCCACGGCAGTCCCAGCTCCTGTCGCGCCTCCTCGTCCGCCTTCACCAAGTACAACATCCGTTATAGCCACGATCCCTACTACGATGCCACTTCCCGTCCTATTACTACTCCTTCCTTTCCTACTCTTGCTCTATCTCATGTCTCACCTCGTCCTCTTCGTGGTGCTGTACCTCCTGCTATAAATCTAGCTCCAACGTCGACTCTATTGGCATTCACTACGGTCTCCCGACATCATCCGATCAAGGACCAAGCAATAGGGTCATATCCAGTGTTTGGATGAGCTGCCCCTAAAGACGAGCTGAGCTTAGGGGACTTGACCCTAAAATCAGATGACTTGGTTCAGAGCTCTTAAGTGTCGCGCCACAGTCTGAGACCTGCGCTGCCTATTCTTTTTCTGCTTTCCGATATTTCTTTAAGCAAGAATAAGAATGAACACTGCACGTCAGTTCCGTGGTACAGCGCGTGTTTCCGCACGCGGTCAGTCCCATGCGCGGTCTTCAACCAACGCTCCACGGCAGTTCAGAACAACGAGCTGGAGATACTTTGTTGCTATGCGAGCTCTGAGCCATCAGCAGATGATCAACGTGCCAATCTGCCAGTCACTTAGGAAGCGCCTTTTGTACCCAAAAAATATACACAAGCCATCGGAGTTTAAGGTTCACTGCACTAAACGTGGTCAAAGCTTTGAGCAACTGCACTAAACTTTATGATGAGATTTAGAGTAACTACTAAACTCATCTAAAGTGGGCCTTGCATGGCTGTGTCGCAGCGAGGTCTTTCATTCGCAGGGATGTGACAGCGCTTTCATTCATATATGCAGCCAATTAGATGGAGTCGGTGTTGGCCGAAGTTTCAAAGAATTCACGGCGACTACCGAAGGAATAGAAGTTTCACTTTACCCCGTACGGGGTATATTCACTAAAACATGTGAAACGTTTCAGATCAACTCATCTCTTCGTATCTAATCTCATACTCGCTATCCAGATAACACCAATACAGTCATGCCCATCAACTCACAAACTCCACATCGCTCCCATGCAGAAATATGTACAAACATTTATATACATGTCATCTCTCATCTCATCTGATCTCATAATCGCAATTCTACTTGCGGTAAGTGGTCCAAGCACTGTGCATGCGGGTCTTCTGACCAGGGGTAAACTCCTCGTAGCAAACACTACAATAACCATTAGTAATTATATCAACCAACGTTTCGGGAATAACTTACTCATCGGAGTAATCCATAAAGTTGTGGATGGGGTCATCACCAGCCTGGTTAGGGCAGCTATCCCGTCGGGCAGGGCATCCACTCGTCTGGCTAGCCTGAGCAGGGGTATCGCTAACCAGATCTCCACCATTGCAGCCATCTTGGAACGTATGGAAGAGGTTGAACCAATGGCCGACCTCGTGAACGGCAGTTCCACCGAGGTTATAAGGAGCCATTGAACCTCCGGGGACGGTCTCAGCGACAATGACGCAACCGTCGCGGATGAAGGTTGAAGATCCAGTTGAGACGTTAGGCTCAGGGAAGAAGCAGTATCCAAGAGCGTCAAGACCATCAAGCTTAGCAACATCAGTGAAGTACAAGTTGAGAGTCTTGTAATCACCCTGACGAAGCTGTCTCTTCATAGCAACCTCACCGTTTCCAGCAGCCCAGTTAGAGTTGGTGGTGAAAGTGGTATCAATGAGGTTAAAGGTTACATCATGAGGACCATAAGCATCGTTCAAGGCCTTGAGCTGGGCTTGGAGCTTAGCCTTGGTGATGTACTTTGAGGCGGAGGAGGACACAACGTGGAAGTAGGTGTCGACGGTGATGGAGGTAGCAGCGACTTTGGAGACAGACTCGATCTTCTTGAGGTTCTGAGCGTGCTGGACTTGCTCGGGGGTAGGATCTGCGATGGCACAGCGAGGGGGGATAGCACGTCCAGCTAGACCAGCGAGGGCGTTGCCGAAGAAGAGAGCGAGAGCGAGCTTGGAGACCATTGTGATGAGATGTGAAGAGATAGATGAAGATGATGATACCGACTATAATCTATGCAACTTCACTAGATATTTATAATTATATTCTCTTGTTGTGACTTACAGTATAGAGCGGGCATAATCTATCCATCCTACTATCTCATGGCGATCGTTTCCAATTATGCCATATCTCCGTTCATCCAGATCAAAAGACCATCCCATCACAGCATAACTCACCATCCTTATCTATGTCAATTCCCCATAAGAGCAACTACACAAGTTATTCCGTAAATCTGACCTGCCATATTGACTCATGAGTGGACGACTTGCCGCGGTGCCTATTCCGTACCAATGCTAGTGCTCGGAAATGAACCCCTGGACCTTCTGTTAAAGGAAACGGCCGCCGTGGTTAATACGAGACAGCCGAACTTCGGACGCCAAGAGACCTTCCCGTCTTGGAAGGATCTTCTGCCGACGCACGGGCTTGATCTGGGGCGGGTCTATCCCCTGTAAGCTTAAAATGAAGCATTATCGTATGGTTAACTACCGAAGCTTGAGAACTTTTGCTAGGCTTGTTTTAAAGTGATCACATTATCTTGATAGATTGTGGAGGTGATGCTGGGGTTTAAGCCGATGCCGGCTTGGCGAGTCGATTGGGCATCTCGGATCAAAGGATTGCTTATGATGGATGATTCGATGTCTCAGAATGATCGAGTCATTAGTGAAAATTGTTGGTCAATGTCCGGTAGACGACATTGCGTTTATAGACGAGTAGTATTCTTCTGAGTAAGAAAGAAAAAACAGGATAGGTGCTTCAAGCAATGTATCCATCATAATTCACTATACATACCCAGTCTCTGTGTTACTAATGATTGTTTACTATTTAAATCTACTTCTGTAGGGTAGTGTTAAGGATCTTATCGGACACTATCTTATCTCCCGCAGATCTCAATTAGACGGCCCAATCAAGACGCATGCATGGCTAATCATGAGTGGGCGCTCTGCAGGGACTTTTTCATCTGACGTTATCGGGTTGCATCCTCAATCAAATTCTGTGAATAATTGACAGCTGAGATATAAACCCCACACATCATTCCAGCCAGTCAAAAGCCGTAATATGTAAGTCGAATGGTTGTCGCAACTCTTATTATTCCCTCTTTTGGTAGACACCATTCGGTACTATCTATCGCATGTAAACGCCGACATCGTAAATATGCAGCGGTTAAAAGCATGCAGGGCCAGGTGAAATGGAGCATCAGGATTGAGATTAATGGCTCATTGTCTACCACCAGGGTTCTATGCTTGTTCTACACTTCTATCTAAGTGGGCTTTACGCTCTGTTCAATCCTCATCCCCAAATACGACAGCATGCTCAAACGCCCAGTCGCGAATGGCATCAAAGTTGCGACATGTATGAAGCGTGCTAAAATCAGGCCAATGACCATCATAGCCCTCGTAATACTTGAATGCAAAAACACCAGTGTCGCTCTGGCACATTATATTGTTTCGCAGAATCTCGATGCAGTGATCTACAGGTCAGATTAGCATTGGTCAGATAATTGACCTAAAGGGTTTGACTTACCAAGATGGCCTCTCAAGTCCTCAGGCTCAACCTCAATGTCGCCACCCATTTTTGAGTAGTAATCCCTGTAGGTGTCTTGCCGAAGCAAGTTCAGACAATGAAGCTGATGGAACACTTGGATTCCAACGCGATAGCCAGTATGTCCTGTCTTGGGATCCTTGACCTTGAGAGAATTGGGGTCAAGACCAAGCTTGTCAAGCTCAGCTTTTGAAATCATTTGATCACCGACGTCGTATGTAACATGGTTCCACGCTTTATCGACCTCGGGCCCGTAACCGACAAACTCAGACATCTCGAGGGCTGGAGTGATATTGTATCGGACCGTATGGAAATCTGCAACGCTTTGTGCGGGAGCTATTGGACGTTAATAGAGGTAAAAAATAGGCTGCGATTAACTCACAGTAAGGAAAGTTTGGCTGATTACAAACGCCATTTTGTAAAGGGCTGGCGCGAAGTAGTAATGAGAGGGCGAAGAACGCCAATGAAAAGGAGAGTAAGACACCGTGAGCTATCCATATCAAGATTGGATGTGCGCCTTGCTGTGAAATGAATGGCGAGATGTTGGTGTAGATAGGCAGAGGTGATAAGAGAGCGTTCTTCTCATAAGTTTGTTGCTCCTCATCTTCAGGAACTGGACGATACTTTGAACCCATTGTGGCAGAAAATGATGGACTAAGCCTTGAAAAACTTAGGAAAATGACTGGCCTGCAGTGAGAGAATAAAAGTCAACCTCCAGGGCGATGAGGGAAAAAAAGAACAAGTGCGACAAGTTTGAAGCAATGATGTATATATCAATGCCTAGAAACCTGATTCTATAATTGGTCCTCGTCAACTTGGCGTTTAGGTTCTAGAGTAAGCGGGTAATCGGCTTCCAATGACAACTCTTCAAACGCCAAGACGAAACGTGAAATGGTTCGTGCGACAAGTGAAAACCACGACAAGTCATCCAGACCACCCACTTAAAACAATGTTCCAGCTTCACGGGTTTGACAGACCTCGAATCAGGAATAGTAAACCCTTACTCACCGAGAATTATAGGCCTAGACAATATCTGTAACAGGGGTGAGTGATATTCTCAGGCAACGTGAGGCACTATACGTCGTAGGGGTCAGGGGTCGTGTCGTCTAGACCAATCATGTGAAACCAGCGAAACTTGTTGGAGTTTTATTTCCACCAATAGCGTGTCCCCATTGATTACAGTATGTCACTTCGCGTTTTCGCGTTTAAGCAAACAACGACCAGAGCCTTGGGTTTCGGCCAAGGTTGGGGTTTCATGATTGGCCGCTCTAACCGTCCCTACACCTTGACCCCAAAGTTACCTAGCGGGAGGCCAACAAGGAGAAAGCGCCTTTTTTCGTATACGGCGCTGTTGACTCAACAGAGCGGCAATGTCGGCATCATGTCCAACATGTCTTCAAACGCAAGCGCCAAGACAAGACCGATAGCGTTTGACGATTCTCTGAATTTGGGAGAGATCGAGGGGGGGGGGCAAGATCTATTCTAAGATTCTGGGGTTATCATCTCAAGTTAGACTTAACATGCCCCAAAATCGAGTACGTATAAGAAGCTTAGCATCTTTCAGCTCAAATCTTAATTTCTTCAACCAACTCACATTTCCTTCTTCAATCATCTGAGCTTAACTTTGCTTGACGCAAACGTTCTTTCTCTTCTTCATCAACTTTCAAGGCTAGTCCTACCTTTTATTCTACATCACTCTCATTTTACCTGCCGGTCAGAAAAATCACTTCTACACCATCACTTCCAAGTCAAGATGTATTTCTCCAACGTTGTCGTCACTGTCCTTGCCGCTCAGGCTTTCTCTCAAGATAGCCGAGTCTCTCGCTCTAGCTTTGGACAGGTTGCTGTAAGTTGCTCACTATGCTCATAATGCTCTAAGAAGCTAACAGGAAAAAGGCTTTGATGGCTGCTGCTGCTCTCCCAGCAGACGCTCTTGCTCTTCCCATCTTCAGCGCCGAGAAACGAGAGGTTAGTAGTAATAATAACTAATAGCGGTACTTCATCTAACAAACATAGCCTCATCATCAGGCCGGCCAGAACAATAACAACCAGGCCCAAGGCCAAAGTAACAACCAAGCTCAGGGCAACCAGAACAACAACCAGGCTCAGAACGCCAACAATAACGCCAACAACAATGCTAATGCCAATGCTAATGCCAATGGATGCAACGCCAACAACAAGCGAGATGAGGAGCTTGTAGCTCGTCACCACCAGGGCAACCAGGGAGGCAACGCCCAGGGTAACGCCAACAACAACGCCAACGGTAACGGAGCTGCCGCCGCCGCCAACAACTGCAACA
Organism: Fusarium tjaetaba; assembly: GCF_013396195.1. NCBI lineage: Eukaryota > Fungi > Ascomycota > Sordariomycetes > Hypocreales > Nectriaceae > Fusarium > Fusarium tjaetaba. The sequence goes on from NW_023501477.1 coordinate 212,062, forward strand.
ACAACAACAACAACAACAATGCTGCTGCTGCTAACAACAACAACGGTAACGCCAACGGTAACAACAACAAGCGTGACGAGGAACTCGTTGCCCGTCACCACCAGGGAGCAAAGAAGAACAGGAACGGCAAGAACAACAAGCGGGAGGAGCTCGTCGCTCGCCACCATCAGGGAGCTCAAGGCGGCAACAAGGCCAACGCCGCTGGCGCCAACCGCAATGGTAACAACCGCAACCAAGCCGCCGCCGCTGCCAATAACGCCAACTGCAAGCGAGACCTTGAGGCTCGTCACCACCAGGGTGGCCAGAACAAGCAAAACGCTCAAGCCGCCAACTGCAACTAAGACGATAAAACCTCATCAAAGTCGGTTGTAGGCTTGGACAGGGATCAGCAAGGCATGTAATGGTTGTTGTGAGGTGGGAGAGATTATGTCTTGGCTTGGAGTGATGGGGTGCTGGAAGTAATGGGCTGGCCCATGGATTCTGGTAATTAGAGTGCTAGTTAGAATAATAAGACTAGAGAGTTCGGTTCAACTTTGTTGCGGGACCTGTTGGTGAATCACCCAGTGAATGATCTGAAGGTCTTCTGAATCTCTCCTAAACTTACCTAAATCTTCTCATCTCTTATGATAGATATCCTAAGTTCAGTCCCTAAAGGTGGCTTGGTCGTGGCTGGGTTAATCCCGTGGCCGTGCTGGCCACGTTTCAACGTGGACTCGCTTCCTAACCGAAGCCGAGTTGGGCTTAGTCCTGTTTATTAACGGCATCTCAGCCCCTCCACTAAATCTTCAGGGTCCTTCACGTGATACCCCTCACGAATACCTTTTTCCCTCACAGGGTGACATGAAGCCCGGTACAGACCAAACCGGGATCTCTTTACGTTTACCGTGACCAATGTACTGTATTTAGTACTGAGAAATCTCACTGATTGTCAAAATCCGGCGTTTTCTCGTATTTTCTTGAGGTTACAGTGTATCAACGCGGCTTTCGACTAACTGGCCAGAACACTCTACACCCATGTCTTTAAAGTGGGCTATCAGGCCACTTCTGAAAAGTCTTCCTCACAATCCCATCCCTTGAATCCTCCTCAAAACAAAAACACCAACGAAAAAACATCTCAACTCCAAACCTGGCAACTATTGATCAAAAATGGCTCCCAAGAAACCCGAACCCGTTATCGACAATGTCGTCGCCTTTGGACGAGTTCGCAAGAACTTGAAGATGGGATGCGTCGGTCTTCCTAATGTCGGAAAATCCAGCTTGTTCAACCTCTTGACCGAGCAGAGCGCCGCGGCGGAGAATTATCCTTTTTGTACGATTGAGCCTAATGAGGCGAGATGTGCTGTTCCTGATGCGAGATATGTAAGTTGAGATTCTGTCAAATATCGGTGAGGAGAGAGCTAACTTGGTGAAATTTAGGACTTTTTGTGCGATCTTTGGAAGCCTCCTTCTATGTACCCTGCTTATCTCCAGGTCACCGATATTGCTGGCTTGATCAAGGGAGCGTCTCAGGGAGAAGGTCTTGGAAATGCTTTTTTGTCGCATATCCAGGCCGTTGATGGCATGTTCCATATTGTTAGGTAAGGTCAGTCGAATAGAGTGGCGAGAAGCCAGGCTGACATGGCTTGTTCAATAGAGCATTCGATAATGATCAGGTCTTGCACGTCGACGACTCGATTGACCCTGTTCGGGATTTGGGTTGGTCCAGCACCTTATCTACAAGTGACTCAACTGACAACGGTTCATTTAGACACTATCCAAAGCGAGCTCTGCAAGAAGGATCTCGGTATGTACATTCCTATCGGCAACTAAACAAGACTAACACTGATCTCAGACATTCTGGCGAAGCAAATCGTCGCTGAGGAGCTGATTGTCAAGAAGGCTGGCGGCAAGTACAAAATGCTGCCTCTTTTCACCGAGACAACAACCAAGATCAAAGAAGTCAGTGGAAAGAAAGGGAGAATCGCGAGATGGGGAAAAGACTGACATGGAATAGATGCTGGAAAAAGACCAACCAGTCCGAGATGGAAGTTGGACACCAGCTGAGATCGCCCTCATCAACGAGAAGATCCAGCTCATCACCACTAAGCCAGTCATTTACCTCGTCAACTTGACAATGAAGGACTACCTTCGACAGAAGTGCAAGTACCTCCCCGGTATTGCCAAGTGGGTTACTGAGCATGGCGGTACACCTCGTGATATCATTCCCTTTTCGATTGAGTTCGAAGAGAAGCTACACAGCTTGAAGGATGACCCCGATGCTCAGGCCGAGTTTCTCAAGGACATCAAGGTTAAGTCAAAGTTGGACAAGATTATCACTGAAGGATTCACAAAGCTCGGACTGCAATACTACTTCACAGGTTGGTTTAAATCTTGCGTGCGTCGAAATGGATGCTAATTTGGGTGTAGCTGGCGAGAAGGAGATTCGATGCTGGACTATTCCCAGGGGTTGCTTGGCACCACAAGCCGCTGGCGCTATCCACAGCGACTTCGAGAGAGGCTTCATCAAGGCTGAAGTTGTCGCTTATCAAGACTTCCACGATCTTTGCGAGGGACAAAAGTCCATGGGCCCCATCAAAGCAGCTGGCAAGTACCGACAAGAAGGAAAATCATATGTAAGTGCACGCAACGCGACTCACATCACATAAAGCTCACTCTTGCTTTCTGCAGGTTGTTCAAGATGGAGATATCATCCACTTCCAGTTCAGTAAGCAATACCCCCATCATGCCTTGTGTTCTGTATATGCTGACTGTCTTTACTAGACGTTTCGAATAAGAAATAAGTCTATTATAGCTGTAGTGAGAAACTACTATAGTAAATAATGAAAAGTTTCTGATTTGCGTTTTATTAAGTAAATTACGTTTCTAAAGAATATATGTAATATATTTATATACTAATATCATATATTAAGTATCTGCCCTACAGCTTTTAGGCAAATGCTGCAACATTAGACTATACCTAACTAACAGAATTATCTAGCATTACTGACAGAAGAACTCAGTAGCGGCCAAGGTATTTTGATCAAGGTCCGGTGATACCTTCTGCTTGAAACCCCGATCGAAACACTCTCCTCATGACACGCTTGAGAATGAATAAGTCGAAGATTCAGTGATAACTAAAATGTCTGAAGTACTGCCCAGACAAGCAGTGACTGGGAGACCTCAGCAACTGTGAATCACAGTAAGTACTGCAAAATTGTAAAAGATTCAGCGACAACTAAGATATTGACAAACTTCAGCCAGGTTCTGACCAGTACTACCCTCGTCTCCTGCAAATACCAACTTGCCATCCTCCACAGAACACAACAAATATTGCCGATTAGACATTATTGGGTGTTCGTCTCGTTACAATGGCAACTGAAATCGTCCGTGCCACCTACGCCGAGCAAAGCGCGATAGAGACTTTCTTGACCAGCGTCTTTGGTGAAGGAAACGCAACTGTCAAGTTAAGAAATTCGTTGCGGATGTTCCAGAGGTGTAAGAAGGCTGGCCATACAGTGGAAACATGGCAAGTACCATTATACCCTCCCAAGAAACCTTACCGAGGTTAGTAATTACCAATTCACTTGCAACTACAAGCTTTTGATCTAACAGTGAAAGGCCGAAAAGGAAAAGATGGGGGAAACGGCGAACGTGGAACACTATGAAAAAACTGAGAGTTCTGGAACCAGTTAGATTGTCTACCGCCTATAACCTACCACCTGAACCATTATAAAGAAATAACAAATTTCAAATTCGTCAAGTGCACCTTGACTTATTCTCAAAACCTTAGGCTCAAGCCATGTTCACAATGTTTAACTCCTTGGGCCATATTCTCAATGATCTCCCGGTACGTGTTACAGTGGCCTGACCAGTTGACTTTATTACCTGTAGCTATAGTGCTCTCTGGTTGAAAGTGTACTGGGTCAGCCGTTTGAATATGTGTCAATTACATATATGAATGACTCTGCTTGTATTTGATATGCCTCGCTGAGGCGTCATAAGCTTTAAGTATCAATCACTCTGCTTGTATATTCATGATATTCAGTCCCTTTCATTCAAACTGGACCACGGCCTTCCTTTCACCTTGCTTCAACTAATTCTGCAGCCCACACATCCATTGTCTGCACCCTTTTACCATCCAACCCTTCAACAGCTCTGATTACCGCTTCTCTACCACTCTTGACCACCATTCTAACTTTCCTATCCGTGACATACTGCTGAATATCGTCAAGGAAACTCATACTTCTCACGTCCCCAACTTCCCAGCCCCCATCTTGCAATCCCGCATGCGGTATAATATCCGTCTCTCGCTCAATCTTCCAGCCAGCATCCTCGGCAATATTCTTGATATCAGGAGGACTCAGCAGACATCGGATATTCGCTTCGCTCTCTGGTCTTTGTGCTTCAAATGTAGCGCGTGTCATGGCGGCGAGCAAGTGAGGAACAGCAGCTGGCTCAGATGCCTTCATGGCGTACTCAGCAATGCAGACTCTATCCACGCGTCCCCTCAGCGCTTTGAGCATGCGAGTGAGGGTTTCTGGTGCATCGAGATACCACAGACAGTGCACAAAGACGGCGTAATCCCACTTCTTGTCTCCGGTCTCTTTTAGAAAGTCTTCAAGTTGGGCCTGCCAGAATTTCACACGCCCGCCCAAAGCGCCTTGAGCGATATGTTCCTGTGCTTGGCCCAGAGTGTATGGTGCACCGTAATCAAGAGGTGCGGGGTCGATGGCGTCAACTTGGCCATCTTCCCCAACGGTATGCCCCAAGACAACAGTGCATGTGCCCTGACCGCATCCAATCTCAAGAATGCTGGATGAAGCAGGAATATGAAAAAAGTTGAGGAGTTCAAGCCGGTGACTTGTTTGATCAATCTCAATTTGTAGGGACTCCGGTGTTGATAGGGAGTGAGACGCTATTGATGGAGCGATTGACAAAGGCAATGCTTGCCATGTTTCTTGAGACCGTGTCTGAGCTGTCATATGGACTTAGGATCTGCGAACAACAAATGTCTCGACGTAAATTTTAGGTAAATGAATATTCAAGGGATTTGAATCTGGCATGGTAAAGTGGTAGAAGCTTACACTATTTATAAGTGACCGATAATCTTACCTGTGACTCATCCGTTATCGCAGACATCAACCTCCTTCCTATATAAGCAATCACCGTTGAACGCTGACAAAACGATCAGGTCGTTAAGGAGCCATCGTGGCGGAAGAATACTTGGGCAACAGCGATATTTATCAGTGGCCTACAAGCTACCTAAGCTCACAATACAAGGTTGGATCTTGCTGCTTATGCCATGTCCTTACATGCCTTTCAGCGTTGGCTCTCCGTGCCGTGCCATCGCGCGCCATTTGATACGTGCATCCCGGAAAGCTACAATACCATTTGATGGAGCCATGCTGTTCGTCTTGATGACGGGTGCGATCCTTCCTCAGTGCAAAGCTTGCGCTGCACCCAGTCTCGGTGCATTTGAATGGTCTTGTGTGTGTTTTAAGATGCGCACTGTTTGCATCTGTTAGACTCGACACTCCCAATGGTACATGGACGTGATACTCACGTATACAGCTTTTTGACAGCAAAAGTAGCTTGACACTCGAGACATTGATGCGGACCTGCAGTAGGCACGCCACCGTGACTGTTGTCGTTTTCGCGAGAGCTGTGATTCTCAATAACATGTTCTTGCCGTGAATCTTCTTCGACTTGTGCGCTCTGTCCAGCAGGCTGAGGAGTAGTATTTGAACACCCCCAATCATAGGGAGGCAGAGGACCCGCGTTTCCGGACTGAGTCCAGTTCGGATCAATGAACTGGGGAGTTCGATGTTCGTGATAATGTTCGTGTTGGTGAAATGAACTCTCTAGTTCAGGTGGCCCTGACTGGTCTTGACTAGGAATAAAAGACCCCTACCTGGGAGAAGGACTTGGTGATGTTCTAACCTGCTGAAGAGAGACAAGAAAAGAAGAAAGAATACGACGGTTGAAGAGTTTAAAAGGAGTGTACACAGTTGGCGATAGAAGTGGATGCAACGAGTGACTGCGGAAGCACCACTAGGGCCAACCGTAAAGAAAGAAGAGAAAGATTCGATTATCCGCACATTAAGATGATCTTATGTAGAAGATTTCAGTCTAGATGAGTGCCGCCAATCGGATATGGCGGATTAACTCAGTCTGGCCGATTGGCTAAACTCTCCGGCTAGGCCTCAGAATCTGCACGATGATGATAGTCGCATCCGGTTGGTTGAGCCAATCATAATAATGGTAGTGAGACGGCAGTTGATCGAATTTCACGAGTGCCCAGGTTGAGAAGGAAGTCAAATATTCAGTACTTTCTCTATCATTCTGCTTCCGCAATCTTCATACTTTCATCACTCTATCACTCTAATCTTTACATACTCTCAAGATGCCTACAATTTTCTGCTGCAATGCCATTGAGCCCTATCGCTCGCAGTATCTTGATCATCAATCCAAGTTTAATAACTTCATGTCATGGGGGTCTTTCCCCAGAGATTCTACTCTTGATGAGGCCCAGCATGACCTCTCCGAGCTCAATCCTTCCTATGCAGTCCAGCTTGTTAGACAAGTAAACTTCGGCCCACTCGAGTCCAAAAGATACTTCATCCCTCAAGGTTCATCCGAAGGGCAGTACATCGAAGTGTCTGAACACGACTTGATCCAGGCCAACTTCAAGAAGGCTAATACGTAAGTAAAAGCTTCTACACTATTCTGTAACAACCACATCGATGATACTAACAGTCTTTCCAGCTACAAGAACTACAAATGCCGTGGCCACAATAAGTTCTTTGAGGTGAACATCTACCAGAAAGACCCCGTCAACAAACACCACTGGCGCGCTGATATTGCGAGACCGGCTGGTTCAATCGACCTCTAGGCTGCTTCTGGCGAGGGGGTATTGTTCGGGTATCACTGCGCCATCCAACAATCTCCAGTCATTTGACTAACACGTACTACCGCAATCGATAATGACGTGATACAAGCGTCTAAGATGGTGATAAAGCCGGGGGTATTGGCCTACCGGATTAGGCTGTATGTTGCACGTTCTGGCTAAGGCATTTTTTAATCTTGCAGAAGGAATCAAATGTGATAGGATATTCAAATGCACTTAGAGGAGAACTACTTGCCTTTGTGACTCCATGATAGCGTCGCTCATGTCTGCTTCGCCATACATGAGGGTCACCGCATTTATCCTGTACTTGGCCAACTCGTAGCTGGAGAGCGAAGGGTGCAATACCGAGAGTTCCTGGCTTCGGGATAGCAGTGATTTCAGACAAAGAGTCTTGGTTATGTATAAAACTGGATCTAAGTTATAAAATCATGGAGGTGACATTCTGTTCCCCTTCATCTTTGTAGCCTTCACGATCCAACCTCGCATAGACTTGAATGGTCTCAAACCTAAAGAGAGACTTGCTTTAAGTGCCGAGGACATGTTCTTATGTCTCTTGTAACGATAGACTCCGATGTACCACCAAGCCCCAACTGTGAAGGCTGTAAACCCTGCGGCTAGGACCACGTAGATCCAGAAGGACTGAGACACAGATATAGTGCCATCGTTGGATTTCCACTCAAAGAAACCCATCGAGAAGATACTCTGCACGGATTATCAGTAGGCTATCAAGTGCTTCGAGCGATTGCTTACTGCAAAAAAGGTTCCAGGGAGGAATATCATAGTGACAAGTGCGATGGACCGCATATGACGGGAATCCTGACTAGTCGCCAATGCTATTTCCACATTTGTTTCTCCTTGAGCCTTGACATGATGAGCAAATCTTTTGAAAGAGAGCGTGAGAGGGAATAACTTACCCATTGTGTCGTCATAATCATTCCTTCGTAGCCTGTAGTGCACTCTCGGATCTTCTCGTTGTATTCCTTCATAATTTCTTGTAGTCTCCATCGCATTTTAGCGCCAGTCCGTCTCATATAACTGTTCCTGAGTCGAACTAATGAAACCTCTTGATGCTTGTAAACTTGTGGCTCCGGAGAAACGACCCCCGCATGATGGCTGATTTCTTGGTTTTGCTGACCATGTGCTAGAGAGACCTCGTCGATCAAGTCATACCAGTCTGTGTCAGCGTTCTAAGAACTCCTGTCCCGAAAGACTGTCCGGTTAAGGTGATCTGTATGTTCGTAAAAGGCTTCCAAGCAGGTGCTCCAGCTCAGAAGTTGATTTCGGAGATACTGCATATCCAGCCAAGCTAATCTTCTTGCCTTTTTGCGAGAAACCTTTTCTGTCTCCGTTATGTGTTGCAGAAACTCGGGATCCTCGTCCAACTCCAGGATTCGCCCTTCGAGCTCGTCAAGAGTGTTGTTCACTATTGGTAGGTGGCGCTTTCTCTCAATTTCGATAAGAGTACTGGGAACTAGTAGTGGATGGCAAACCTCGTAAGTGGCCATCCCTAGCCGTGTCAATATCTCTGCTTCGACTGACAGCGTGCAGCCAAACATAACTGCGAATGTTAGGTTACAGTGCGGGAAATATGTTGATGATACCGCTAAATCACCTTGCCAAGCATTGGAGGTGCGGGCGTTATATACTAGAACAGTATGAGAAGCATTTCGTGTCCAGGAAAAGATAGAAACGGACCTTGTGCAGGTAGGCAACGACCATTTTGCCTGCCCATGTCGACCTTGACTGCGGAGAACTGTGAAACCGCTGCTTGGCTTACAACCCCATTGATCGAGTCGTGTATATAGAACCTCTTTGCTATTTCTTTGAAGGACTGCTCTGAGAATGGCAATTCCCTGACATCGAGGAGGCCATAAGTCTTGTCACGCGGGGTTCTCGGTGCGTGTTTGTTGTGACATGTTGCTCTCCTGATAGCCTCAACCCAATCGTTCGCCTCGATACCGTGCACCGGATCCATCTTGGGCTCGTCTCTCTTCCTGGCTAAACTAACAGGACATCAATTTTAGGACGTTTTAGTTAAGGGATGAATATACATGAGAACAAGGCCAGCGTCTAATCCTTCAAGCGTTGGATGCTGCTGGAGAAATATATTAGTCTGAGCAACCTTCAGAACTAAACGTTAATATAAACCTTATCAAACCATTCAGTCCAATCACTACCATTTGTCATGGTCCACACCACAGGCTTCTGAAATATTGTTAGTAAACTGCAACTCATTCTATTGTTGAATACAAACCCTTCTGTCTGAGAACACCCGCACCACGCTGGTCGGTCTCTCATGATATTTGAATACTCTGCTAATTTCGCCTTCGCAGCATATGGCTTGGTCATTTACCCAGTTCATGTTTTCCCGGGTTTGAGAAAGAAGAGTATGGTTTGATTAAAAGATTCAAGGCGGCTTGGCAGAGGAGATTTCCTTTTTTTATCTTTCTAGATGGGGCTGTGTTAGGAACACAACGTGGAACCTCTACGGTCTTGCCTTTGGGGCAATAAACCCTGGACTATGGCTGTGCCGAGACACGATAATGTTGTGCAATAATGAAACGGGTGACAGGCGGTTGAAAAGCATCGTATGAATGATTAGGCGAATGGTGTGTTACAGTTTATTTTCCCCGAAAGAGCACTATTTGAAATAGATGTGCGACTCACTCTGTGCCCGTACTACGTAGAGTTGGCATTCTGAAAGGTAACTTCAAAGAGAAAACATCTCCAGGGTGCCACGAGAATCAGAGCAGGCTAAAAATATTTAATTACTGTCTGCACTAAAACGAGAAAAAAAACTATTTATAAGTATTTCTAGGTGCTGGATTATTTATCCTCTTCCGATTTACCGAGAGTATAGCTGAAGAACAACCTTAACTAAAGTACTAATAATGAAATATATATACTAGTAATGGATATAAAAGTAAAATCTTTAAGAAGAACCAAGCCCAATGGGTTTAGGAGATAATTGCTTCAGCTTGTAAAATTCCTGACTGTAAAGTACCTATGAATAGGCGCAATTTCTAACGTTGCGTGGAGGTTGCTGGTAAAAAGACTCGAGATCTGCAGCGTGTCTGCTCGAGCAAAAGTTGAGTTGGAATATCAGTTGTCGATATTTATGTTTGTGGCCACATCATCATTGAGTTTTCATCGTCACGACTTCCTCCATCTTGGTTCTTTCATCCTTTTTATATTAGTTATAAACCACTACCAGGGTGTGGCCCACTAACCTCGGTAAGACGTCTTGGAAGCGTACAATGGAACTTTCCTCGATCCCACTGTGAATGTAATCAGTGTCTTTATTCGTATTAGGCATAAAAATTCCTGTACCTTGACCGCCACACTTTGTTGATCAAAGACGCTGGCTAAAAACGTCTCTAGGGAGCTTTTTTCAGTGGAGGATGCACGGATAATTTCGACCGCCATTGTAGTAAGAGGATAGTTATTTGCAGTCGTGAAAAGAGAAGACAAGTGTGATAGACCTTTAGAATAATGGAGGTTGCTTAGAACAGAATTCGCGACACAATACTGCAGTCAAGGTTGATATAAATACCACAGTCGTCGCTACAGCCTTCTGTCAGTGATCCTGGGCAGTTTGATAACAATGCTAGCTGTCAGTGATGCTAGACCTTTCTGTTGGTGATTCTGGAGTGTTTTGACGCTGATGCAGAAAGCTTTTGTTGGTGATTCTGGGTTCTCCTGACGCTGATACATGAACCTTGTGTTGGCGATGCCCAGCCATCATACCAGTGACGCCAGAGTCTGATATTGCAGCTCTCAGCGCAGACATGGGTTTCTGCATTGCTTATATTACAGGAGGGCAGCGGCGGTGTATGGTCATTTAGAAAGATATAATAAATAAATGAAACTGTCTATTGGGATTAATAGTAACTTAGTTATTTTCTAAAAGGATTCAGTTTATTTACAGTATATATATCTAGAAGTTATAAAATCTTAAATGATTTATAGTAATAAAGAACTACTAAACCATGCCTCAGCTGACTATAGTTGAAACTTAAAAATAATGCCAGCTATTAATATGAATGCGCTTAAAATCCCTTGCATTGATTATTTAAATGCTTACAAACAGCTGATGAGATCCTGAAGATAGCAGTGACTTTCAGAGCTGCAACACGAGTTGATATCCATCCCGAGCTACACTTATATCGACAGCTACTCAGAAGCACAAGCAACGGACCTTGACATTGTCAACTTTTCTCGAAAGTAAATACCGTTTTCAGTATACAGGCCATCTAAAACGCGATCTGAATGGGAATATGTCGTCTGAACTACAGCACTAAGAGAGGAGATAGAATACTAGGAAAACGTTAAAAATCTAGAGTTTCTGTACTCAGTGATCAAAGAGGCCCGAATGTCAGATAGCAAGATTGAGCGTCAAATACTAATCTATAACAAAATTTCCTTTTCCCTTTTCGCTTTCCCTACGATGACTGTTGAAGGCCGACGCCCTGCAACTTGAAACCCTCCACAAAATTCACCGGAGGAGTGTACGCCTTCTTGCCATGCGCAAGATACGCAATCGCGGCGATGATGATAACGCCAGCCCATATCAGAGGCGCCCAGTTCGCAGAGGCAGTATCGACGGGCAAAGTTAATGGGAAGCAGCAGAGAATGACAATGAACAAGCTGTAAAGCACAGAAAACGCGTTGATCGCCAGTCCAAAGCGTCCCAGGCTCCATCGGGCAGAAGGTAGCTGTTCACCTCTGATGCGCTTGAGGAGGACACAGCCAATGCTGAGGAGGTAAGTGCTCATGATGCCGAGTGTTGAAAGTGAGACCAGGACAGTAAAGGCGACGTCGGAGCCGATTTGGATGAGGCTCAGAAGAGCAGCACCGATGGACATGAGGTAGACGGCGTTGAAGGGCATGTGCCACTTCTTGTCCCTTTTACACGGTTAGCATGAGATACACGAACTTGAAGTGAGAACTTACATATGACCTATCCACTGAGAACCAGGAAGTCCCTTATCTCGCGCAAAAGCCCATGTCTCCCGAGCGCAGGTCGCCAGGGTCGTGATGTTTCCAAGGTAGACTAAAAGCCAGAGAATGACATTGAAGAACAGGTTCAGCCCTTGAGATCCGGTGCGATCAAAGAGAGCGATAAAGGGCCAGTCTGCCTCGATGATGGCGTCAAGAGGCCCAATGCAGAAGAGCATGGTGATGAGCATTATGAATCCGAAAAAGACATTACCCACGTAAGACCACCAGATGGCTCGTGGGACAACGATGGACGCGTTCTTTACTTCTTCAGACAAATGGACGATACTGTCTGAACCAAAACAACACCACAGAACGTAGATCTGAGATGAAATGTAGGCAAAGCCCATGTTGTCCCATCCACTCTGGTCCGTAAATTGCAAGAACACATCGTGCGCATCGTTCTTATCGCAGAGAACCCAAAGAGGAATCATGACTGCGAAAAATCCCAAAAGATGACCAATCAAGCTCGCTGTCTCGAGCTGCGGAAAGAAAGCAGTACCCCAAGTGTTGAACGCGATGGTGACGATGATGACAGCCCACATAATCAACGCAATGTGCCAAGGTGTAAACGCAAAATCAGGCTTCGTAACGTTGATACAAGCCTGCACCTGAAAAGCGATAGTGTAACAACTACTCGCGAAACTGGCCAGCCATCCCAACGTCGTCATCCACCCAGACGCATAAGACAGAACCTTTTCATACCTTGGCGGTGAAAACTCGCTAACCCAATGGTACTGCCCACCCGACGTAGGCGCCATGGAGGCCATCTCCGCCAAACTCGCAACAACAGCAGAGTACGCAATGGTCGTGGTGACAAAACACCAGAAAACACCAGCATATCCACCGTTCGTGAACCCCGGCGCCAGCGAAATCAGCACGAATTCCCACGTCGCCATGTAAATAGCCACAAAGCCAATTGACGACCATAGCGAAAACGTTCGTTTGAACTGCTGCTTCTTGCCGAGGCGCTGCATATCCAGGTGGTCTTGGTGATCGTTGTGAAAGCCATCTTGGTCGAGTTCTGTTTCTTCGGGGAGGAGTTTGTTCGCTTCTTTGGAGGGACCGACGGCAGCGGAGGGGTCTGTCGATGATTTGGATGAATCGTCGGCCATTTTTGACGATGGCGAAGGGACAGTGAGGATGAGGAGAAATTTACTAGGTACGTGGGAATTAGGTGGCGAGGACTATTTATTAGACTAGGTCTTACAGGGGAAGAGATTGAGCTTTATCCTTATCGAAGCCACAGATTGATGCCCCGCAGGTACAGATCAGTACTTTCATGCGTTATGAGCTACTAGTGAAAAATGTGCAGTTTCTTAGTGTGTGTGAGGCATTGCTAGGTACTCTTGACCAACCAATTTCGAGTCGGAGGCGGCCCGAAGGTCTAGATCCATTAAAATGCGTTACACTAAGATCAAACAAACGTAGATCGTCCGAAGCTGCGGGTCTGCTAAGGCTGAAACCGCCATATGAGGAAGCTGGCAAACAGTTGCGGTTTCACTGGCTTTCTCTTCATGTGAATATTTATTTATACAGAAATCGATAAGGTCTGTTAAAGGAAGTAACAAGGTCTCGACTAGAGTTCGACAATGGATTGTAGTAAGAACACGGCTTCTCCTACTCTGCCAGGCCCGCTTCCCTTCTCCTCACCTTCTGGATGATTTGCACGAGTGGATTATCCCTCACCTCTTCTGGGGCTTCTTCTCCGATCTCCAATTTTGATCCACTCGTCAATCTCTTGAGATATTCCTTGACCTCCTGACTTCTCCGCCAAGGCTGGTCCTCAAGTCCAAGGCTTGCATCGTCGAATGAATCTTCCTTCGAAGCGGGGCACTTGGTGAATGGGTTCGCGCCTCTTTCGATCAGAAACTCAACAATGTCCCAATTCTTGTTATGCACAGCTCTCTGTAGCGCTGTGCCACCGCTGTATGTAACCGCATTGATGTCGGCACCGTAGCTCAGCACCATCGTCATCAGAGGTCGCCATTCTTGCTGCGCGCCAGGGATTGAATGGCAGTGTAATCTTTTTACAACTCCATGTAGTGGACGCGAATATCGCGGATGAGCGCCATACTCAAGAAGCGTCTGTACCACGATCGTTGGACTCTTCTCAACTGCGAGGTCGAGCGCGAGTCCAGATGTACGGTCCATTGGTGGAGTGGCTTTCTCTCCCCAGTCATGTAGCCTTCCGTCCTTGAATGGGGCAAGATCAGGATCTGCGCCGTGCTCAAGGAGAAAGCGAGTGATATCCACATCTTGAACGCAGTGGTTTATGGCAACCCCGAAATGCCCGTCACGGCTGGGTATTTGCTGATTAGGGTGATACCCATGCTGAACGCACAGTTCAAACAGCGGGAGGGAGAGGTTATCGCAAGCTTCTCTCACCACTTCACCGTTCAGAGGAGTCCATCTTTCATCGAGCAAATATCGCACTATTTCAACCTGATCCGCCCTCGCTGCGTATACCAATCCGTCTTGTAGACCTAATTGTTGGAGCTCTTCTATCCGTTCTCCATCTTCTGTCCAAGACTTGACCTCTTCAAGCAAGCCCTTGTCGCAAGCCACCATAAAAGGTCTTATGCTCTCGTTGCTGTGCTTTTCAGCCCTCGTGAATAGTACACTTGTACTACATCCTGGAAGAGGAGGTGGCAGGGGAGGAAGGTTGAGATGTTCGAAGTAGCTGTAAATGATGAGCCTCAGCGGTTCCTTGGACGCATCGCTCCTAGCATTGTCTCTGTCAATGATATCTTCAAAAGCTTGCGCGTCTGTCTGACTCCAATCCTTGGAGTGGCGCGCGCGGAGTTGTTTGAGTTGTGCTTCATCTTCTTTGCTTCGCTGGAATAATTGTGGCTGATATGAATCGATATTGGCGAGTCTTGGTCTGGGAGGGGTGTCTCTGGCGAACTGCATATAATAGAATAGAGCCGGCCTACGCCCAGGACGACGCATATGACGACTTGTGTATGTCATCTTTGGTGCTACATAGCCTTGGGTTGGTCGGGTCTGGATTATCGCATACGTATTCCGTTTTGCCGCAAGGAATCAGCTCATTAAGCTTGTGTTGATACCTCAGGCGTCATATTGGTTGGTTGCCTAAAGCACGTCCCATGTTGTATCATGTATATTGCCATTATCCATCTTGGCCCCCAATTAATGTTTGTGTAACTGCAATAACTGTAATTTTGCCGACAAAGCAGCAATCGCCGCATGCTGTGCCTTAGCTATTGATCCTCTCAACTGAGGCGAATACGATACCTGGATTCGGAGCATTTGCCGCAGGTCCACTACATCTTGAATCGTTGACGCTAAGACTCGATGAATGTTTCACATGGCATCAATCAACAACCGGATAGTACGGCCGGATCTTTCGGTGTATCTTGCATGTCATCTCGTTCATAAACGAGCCTTTACTGTAAGACAGCATGATATTAACTTTTTGCCCTCCCAGGGTCCAATGTATCTGACCTTCTAGATGCATTACGCAAACATGGAAGGCAAGATCCAATAACGTAGCATCGAGCACCTTGGCCATGTCGTGCTTGTAAGCTGAATGGACCGGTAATCTGGTACCCAGCGGGGCTAATCCTAAGCGCACCAGTCCATGACACGACCGCGCATGCACTGTTTTCCGTATTAGTCTATATTCCTGACGATCCCCTGCTCGAGTATAAACTCAAATAGACTATTTTCTCACTAACATGAACAAAATACTACATGAATAATTCTTCCGTTTAGGCACAAATCTCTCCCGTGGACGGGCTTACGCTTGGCGGTGTGTTTTGTCGCCCCCAGCTGCGCAGGTGCAGCATGACAAAGAGTTTATATAGAAAACAATCCAGTAAACTCTATTAAAATTTGTTTTATCCGGCGGGCCAATCCTGTGCCAAGAGCGTACCCCGCAAACCCCCGTGTTCCCAGGGGGAATAGCCTGATTTATCAAGGGGACAAACTTAGTTGAGGTCATCATCACGGCAGTTGGTAACGTAGTGGAGGACTAGGTATAAAAGACAAGGCCGCGATCCACGATAATTTGGTTCATCAGGCTCTTGTTCAATCTTGTCAATTAAGAATTAGGTTCTACAGTCACTACGATGCAGCTCAAGTTTCTGTCTTCAGCTTTGCTGCTGTCTTTGACCAGCAAATGCGCTGCGCAAGATACAAATGATATCCCTCCTCTGATCACCGACCTCTGGTCTGCGGATCCCTCAGCTCATGTTTTTGAGGGCAAGCTCTGGGTTTACCCATCTCACGACATCGAAGCCAATGTCGTCAACGGCACCGGAGGTGCTCAGTACGCCATGAGAGACTATCATACCTATTCCATGAAGAGCATCTATGGAAAAGATCCCGTTATCGACCACGGCGTCGCTCTCTCAGTCGATAATGTCCCTTGGGCCAAGCAGCAGATGTGGGCTCCTGACGCAGCTTACAAGAACGGCAAATATTATCTCTACTTCCCCGCCAAGGACAAGGATGAGATTTTCAGAATTGGAGTTGCTGTCTCCAACAAGCCCAGCGGTCCTTTCAAGGCCGACAAGAGCTGGATCCCCGGTACTTACAGTATCGATCCCGCTAGCTATGTCGACACCGATAAAGAGGCCTATCTCATCTGGGGCGGTATCTGGGGCGGCCAGCTCCAAGCCTGGCAGGATCACAAGACCTTCAACGAGTCGTGGCTCGGCGACAAGGCTGCTCCCAACGGCACCAACGCCCTATCCCCTCAGATCGCCAAGCTAAGCAAGGACATGCACAAGATCACCGAGACACCCCGTGATCTCGTCATCCTCGCCCCCGAGACAGGCAAGCCCCTCCAAGCAGAGGACAACAATCGACGATTCTTTGAAGGTCCTTGGGTTCACAAGCGCGGCAAGCTGTACTACCTCATGTACTCTACCGGCGACACGCACTTCCTCGTCTACGCGACTTCCAAGAACATCTACGGTCCTTATACCTACCAGGGCAAGATTCTCGACCCTGTTGACGGGTGGACTACGCATGGAAGTATCGTTGAGTACAAGGGGCAGTGGTGGCTGTTCTTTGCGGATGCGCATACTTCTGGAAAGGATTATCTGCGACAGGTTAAGGCGAGGAAGATCTGGTATGATGAGGGTGGTAAGATCTTGCTTACTCGTCCTAAGATTTAGACTTGCGCGTGCGAGTAAACTTTCTCTTCTGATTGGAGGATAGTTATGAGTAGATGTTTTATGTAAAGAGCCAATATTATGAGTGGAGTCGATTATTTCTCATTCGACGACAAGACTATATCCATCTTGCTATTGTGTCTGTAGTGATTTCCAGTGCCTTACCAAGTGGTCCGCAAAAGGTCCTGACCTTTTATAATTCCTCTTTCCATTCTCACTGCAGAACGGGCAATTGTAATAATTATCTCTGTCTCTGAAACCAGCCAGAGTAAACGGCATGTCCCCCGCAGCAAGGATCCTCTCAAGATACTCTGCCAAAGACCTTGGTATCTCATGGAACGTAGTCCCAGCTTTTTTATCACTCGGTATCCGACACACATCATTATTTTGATCGACGTCGCCATGAGTTGTCATGCTGTTAGTAGGCTGCGACTTCAAACTAGGCGCTGCCTTCTCGTGAGGATTTGGATCATAGTGGATCGGCTGGAATGGGTCTAGACTTTTATCTGAGGCTGGGTAGGAGACCTGGCTTGCTCGTCGACTACTCTGGGGAGTATGAAAGACGGGCGACTCGGCTATGTCGTCGCTGAATGATATGATTGGGGGAAGAACCCTGGGCGATTCTGAGCGGTTGCTTCGGGTTGTCGGAGAAGTCGTGAAGGGGGAATAATAACCATCTTGTGGTGTTCTTTGGTGACTTGGTGGTAAGTGAGATATGTATCTCGGATGCGATAGGTTGATATTGTCTGCAGATGCCCGACGGATAGGCGGTAGACAGAGAGCATCCCGAAGTCTCTCCGCCCGGTTCTGAACCTCCATCTCTTGAACTGATGGAGGCGAAGATGAAGTCCCAGGTGCCGGCCTCAATGAAACAGTTTGATTCTCAGTTCTTATATCATCTTGCTGAGATGTAGGAACCCAAGGCGTATTCTTTTGCTGCTATAAACCTCATTAGCATGACACTCTGCATGTGGGGCCTGAGCACTGACCAAATGGCGGTAGATGCTCGTCTTCTCTATCAACTTGGATCCCTCATATTCTGGATATACTTCAGACCATGCTTGTAACGATCTCTCGACTTGAGGTCTTCCGATGATCCCGATGATATCGTGACACATCGTGGTGATAATCAGCCGCATTTCCTCCTCATTCTGCGCCGATTGAGCATGCGCTACATCTCCGCGGCACTTGGCGACAGCCTGTTCTATAAGCATCACCCGATCGAGCCATTCTTCGGTCGACATGTTTGCCTTTGGTTACCATAAAACAAGAGACATCTCATGGAGGGAGAGTCACAAGGACGATATTTGCGAAAATCATGTGAAGGGCGCTGTTGACAGGCCTTGGAAATTCTGCTTAGTGACTCGAAAGGTCGGGCAGCGCTATTGCTTGCCGAACCTCGGAGGCAGTGGGCGAATGGTTGCTATGCGGCTTAAATAGCGGCTGGTGAAAAAATTCATGATTTTGCTGTAAACTACTTAGTTCGCGCGAGGATGGGGATATTCTGGTTGGCCGATGTGAGAAGGGCAGAAGATTCAGCTGACGGCGGATAGATCGGATAAACCGGATTATGACGTTGGCAAGAGATATGTAAGCACAGCATCTCTATATCTTCTGGCCAGCTAACCAGTAGCACTTTGTAAATCACTGCAAGAATATCAAGCATTACAAGTGTCTTCTGTGTTGAGATAAATATTTAGCATAAACTGTTTCTCTACCTAACTACTTAGCTTGACTACCCGGGAGTGTAAGCTTTGAAGAGGTAATCAAGTTTAGAATAATTCTGATGAGTATTTCCTTATGACTCTCCATCATTAAGAGCTTAAGAATAAGAAACTATTCACTGCCGAAGATATTAGATCTATTAACTCTTTAAAATCAGCAGTTTGCTACGAGATATTCAAAAACAGCCATGGTGTTCCGCGGGATCTTTGTTTCACTAGCCGAGATTGCTGATTTGCACTAAGATAGGCGAACCATGATAGTGGAGTAGGCGACTGAAAGGGGATGAAGCTGCCGCCAATCATAACACTCTACATGGATCACTTCGCATTCCGCTCGAGCGGAACGAGTTTCTGTGGCAGGTGAAGGACTGATTGTGGCTGGTTTTGCCCACAAGCACGCCGAGAACGGAGAGAGCTCAATAGGAATTACAAAGCAGCAGTCGCGACCATCAGATGTTTGAATAACAAATCATAATTTCGCACAGTTAGAAAGATCCAAGACAAAGAAGTGCGATTGACATGGAGTAGGGACACAATGCCATGTGTAGGAAATGACTGGATCAGGTTATACTCTGATGTCTGTTAAGGAGTACATGAGATATCATATCAAGTCGCAGCAGTTATAGGTACTGCTAAACTCTTTCTGTTTTGCTGGGAACCGATGCAACTATCTAACCTTAAATGGAGTGCGGGGATTATCGTGGCTGGCTGTGGATATGGGACTATGCCCTAAACATTGGTCTCAGCTAAAGACTAGTGATGTATGATAAGCAAACTATTGACCGGCCACTATACGCCATGTATCTGATTATATTCAGAAATACTGCAGCTGCAGGTGCACAGAGTTTGCTAGCTCTCCCACATTGCTTATGGTCAGCCGCCCACCTAGGCAACTTTCTGAGGAAGTGGTATGAACTATAGTAAGCTGCATTAACGTGGCCAGCTGAGCTCGCACCGAAAAGACAGTTGGGGAGGTGAACTGGCCGTCTGGGACGCAGATTGTAGGCTATAAAATGCGCCAGTATTCCCCTCTTTGAAGTCTTCACATCGCAGATAAGAACAAATCGTGCTTCTTCTAGAATCAACGCCTCGTCAAAATGACCAATTATTCTCTGACAGTCAAGGTTCCAGTACAGAGCTTTCGGCAACTCTCACAGGAAGGCTACAAGCTCTGTTTTGCTTCCGGAGTGGAACGCGAGGGATTCAAGGTTATAGCATTAACCACAGGTGAGGCTCTGTGTTCCTCTACTTCGACCTACACTGACGTTTGTGATCAAGACATTGCGCCCTTCGTCATGCTCCAGTGTAATGATGACTATGCTATTGCTGCCAGTGGATCCAGCTTCATGGAAGGAGGTATGCATGCCATCAAAACCACAACTCGAAGGTTAAAATGCTGACTAGCTCCTTAGCCAAAGTCCAGGCGTACACTAATGTCGACTCCATCAGGCTCGGACAGACCTACACCTTGACCCCAGACTTTCAAGGCAGAGTCAATGATGGTGGACGTCAAGGTGCTATTCAGTTCAACAACCAGACCGACAGAGCCGCCCCCATTATCTACAGAAGCATCGGCGACTCCAAGGTTCCCTTTTACGTCGGGTCCCAGCAACTCCCCCGAGGCAGTAGTCAAGTGATTCAGCCTAATAACAGGGTTGCGGTCTGGTTCCAACGAGACGCCGAAACTGGCATGATGATCAGTAGAATTGACGGAAACTTCATTGAGATCGACATGTCGGGAAGGACCAGCGCAACTGTCGTCTCCAATGAAGATTTTACGTGGTCGCTGCAGTAGATTCGGCTAGTGCTGTGGTTATCTTAACTCGGGTACCTAGGGTCTAGCCATAGCTTTTGAACCATTGCGATAATGGAAGAGAGATCTCTTTGTTTCAATTGAGAAGTAAAACAAAAAAAGATTATGCGTTTCTACATGAATTCACAACCCAGTGGCTGAAGAGAAAAATGCCATGTTCTTGACTTGCGTGTCAGGACAAAACAAGCAGATAACAGGGAAGCTTCATGGACCTAGACGAATGCCACTATCTGAGGTCGAAAGGAAGACAATATAGTATCAGAATATATGCTAATTGCGGGATGAAGCGCGTTGCTGCTGCCCCGGGACAATAGATGCCAGATGCTCGGGTAGACTTAAGGCACTAGATAACCTGAGCGGACGAATCACCGCCCGAACTCGTTGACGTCATAGCTGAAACTGCCCGCGTCGGTCATCCATACGCGCCGTCCCGCGTCACAGAGTGATGACTTCTTCTGAACCAGATAGTCAATCAATTAAATACTCTCTGTGTATATAAGGCCAGCTATAGACTCCGGATAGTTCTAGTATCTCAAAAAAATACCGTTTTTCTATACTCAGAACACAATCGCCATCTTACAAGGCAGCTGCTTAAACCAATCACAACAACAATGCGCGAAATTCAAGAATCAATCATAATTGCTGCGCCTCCATCAAAAGTCTGGAGCGTCTTGATGGACTTGGAGTCTTGGTCAAAATGGAATACTTTTGTCACCTCAATCGAAGTGTACTCTCCACATACTCAGCTGGCTGTTGGAAGCAAACAAACTATCACGATCGAAAACAACCAGACATACACAAATATCGTATCGGTGCTACAGCCCGAAAAGGAGCTTCGATGGAACGGCAGCATCTTGACGCCGATTGTCTTTGATACGGAGCACTGGTGTCGACTGGAGGCTGTTGACGATGGACGATCGACGCGATTTACGCAAGGAGAGCGCTTTTCTGGCATTTTGGCACCAATAGCTGCAGCGGCGGGAAAGCTGAACGAGCTACGTGAAGGTTACGTGAGAATGAACGGAGACCTGAAAAGAGTTGTCGAGGAAAGCATATAATAATAGGTCTGTTGGACATATTAAATTCTTCGGCTCGGTGTTTTGTTTTGGCAACGCATTGACATTTTTTGTTACGGCATTGGTGGAGGGCCTCAAGATTAGGCAAGGCGGAGTGATATAAATAGGCCGCAGCGCCTATGCGCATCTTGGTATTGGCCATAGAACGAACTTTCTGATATATCACAAACAGAAAGTCCCGGGGCTTAGTTTTCAGCTCATTCGCGTTCGGCAGAAATGATCTGCCTTTTCTCCACTATCTCTCTGTTTTTCCTGTTTTTTTCTGTTTTTTTGTCCTCGAGACCCGGCAGCATTACCGAGCAAGCATAATAAATCATAATAAAAATCGCTTGGAACAGCCAACCATAAACGCTTAACAGCCCGTGAGAAAGATATCACAGCCAACCCATAGCTGCCAGCATGAAGTTCAGCCAGATGCCGCCTAGGTACCTGGCTGGAGTACTTCTATTTATTCCAGGGGGCCTGGCTGCGGAGTTTGGCGATGATTTCGCCAATAATCTATTCACAGATTTGGCACCGTGAGTTCAAGAACTTTGTTATATTATTTATGCTAAATACTACTCCAGACTTATCGCCCTTTTTGGAGAAAGGGTTACTATGCAGTATATGAGTCAGGCTACAGGCTGGGCTGATAGTTTTACTCTTGCAATGGCACCCCTTGGTATCCTCACGATTATTGTCAGCGCTATCAGAGTTGGAGGGCCGTCTTGGCTAAAGGCGATCATTGGTAGAGCTAGAGAAAACTTGGCTGCTGCTGAGGTCGAACTGATGTCTTCCACTTCTGTGGATGTCTGTGAGTTATGGAATGGTTCTGAGATTGTCCGGAGCCTTGGGTCACCTCCCGTGCGGGAGTTCATTCTTCTGTTACCTAAAGATCGGAAAGATGCCAATCTGCCGACTGGTACTTTCGACTTTGAGTGCAAAAATATTAAAGAGGCCGAGAGAGATGGCCTCTTGACCACTAGTATGTCCCAGCCAGCATACTCAACAAGGTAGCTAACTCAGACAAGGTAATCGAATCGGAGACTCAGAAAAGGGGATGAGTATGTGCAGTTCTGAGCCAGGTAAGTATCTCCGCCACCACAAGATTGATGAAAGGCTGCTGATCAATGTCGATAGACTCCCGAGGGATTGAACTCGAAGACTCGAACAAATCAGAAAAAGTCATTATCATCTATAACGAATCAACCTCAGCACCTAACATATCGCTCAATGTCCATCCGCAAAAACGAGCTGAGGCTGAGGCTCCACAAGCACATGCTGAGCTTTTGGCTAGTGTAGCTGTCAGCCTGACTGCATCTCTCATTCTTTCGAGCATCTCGTCAGTTACTACCCAGGATAGCAGTGTTCTGGTCTATGGCGCATCCACTGACATAAAGACTGCCCTTACCGCTCAGGCTTCTTGCAAGCTTATCTTCGCCAACTCTGATGTCCAGTCTGACTCAATCTTCATCCACCCCAGAGCCTCTATAAGGGCCATGCAGCACTTACTCCCTCGCGGCATCAGTCACTTCGTCGATCTCACCGAGAAGACCGACAACAAGATCAGACAGCATCTATCTCACCTATATAAGGCCCTCAGCTTCAGGCTTAGTCATGCAATGACCTCCAACACTGCTAATCTACTCGAGACTGCTTTTAAGTTCAGTGGTCAATCACACCTAATTCCGACAATTGTCACCGTTCAAGACATCACTTCACTTCCATCACCTGACCCCACGCGAAACATTGGACGAGACATCGGACGAGACGTCGGACGAAACATCGGACGAGCCATCATCGATTGGAGAAGCCCCCAACCCGTCAGCGTCACAATCCGCCCCATCAGCGGACAAGGCCTCTTCTCCGCTAAAAAGACCTACCTCATGGTGGGTCTTGTCTCGGACTTTGGTCGCTCCCTCTGTCACTGGATGGCTGAGAACGGCGCCAAGTACATCGTCCTCACCAGCCGCAGAGCACAGGTCGACCAACTCTGGCTTCAAGAAATGGATGACTTGGGCGCTATTGTTAGGGTATACCCCATGGATGTATCCAAGCGTGACTCTGTACAGGCTGTATGCGATTCCATCAAGGATCTCCCGCCTGTTGGTGGTGTTTGTAACGGTGCACTTGTTCTCAAGGATCAGCTCTTCGTCAAGATGGAGCCTGAGGCATTAAGTGACGTATTTGCACCAAAGGTCGATGGAACGATCCACCTGAGCGAGATCTTCTCTGAGCCCACTCTTGACTTCTTCGTTTTGTTCTCGTCAATGAGCTCTGTTGTTGGAAACGCTGGTCAGTCCAACTACAATGCCGCATCTCTGTTCCAAGCTGCCATTGCACAACAAAGACGCGAAAGAGGTCTCGCAGCGTCAGTCATGGCTTTGGGCATGGTCGCCGATGTTGGATACATCGCTGCGAAGGGTCCAACACTCATGGAGCGGCTGAAGAAGGCTTTCTACATGCCAATCTCAGAGTCGGACGCCCATCAGATCTTCGCTGAAGCTGTCGCTGCTAGCAAGCCTGGGGTGACAGACGACGACACGATCGAGATGGTCTCAGGCATCCAGCCCTTTAACTACACGGCTTCGACCAAGGCTCGGCCTCCTTGGGTCAACAATCCACGCTTCTCACACTTCGTCCGTGAGGAGGAAGGTTCCAAAGACGTTGATGCGGGTAGGGCAGGCCAGAGTGACATCCGCATCTTGGAACGACTAGACGCCGCTGGCTCTGAAGAAGAGGCTGCTGCTGCTCTTCTCGTTGCTTTCAGAGCCAAGGTTGAGACGATGTTGCAAATGACTCCAGATAGTCTCAATGTCGAGGCGTCGCTATTGGACGTCGGTATTGACTCCCTCTTGGCTGTTGAGATTCGATCGTGGTTCTTGAAGGAAGTCCATGTGGACGTGCCTGTTCTCAAGACACTCAGTGGCGACAATGCAAGGGATATCTGCGCCGACGCAGCGAACAAGTATCTCTCAGCCAAGATGCAGGAGAGCAAGTCTGAGACCGGTGATGCGTCCAAGTCAGACTCAGCAGCCAATGGGTCAGCGACCGGCACGTCAAGTGATGGTGGTTCAAGTCCAGTCAGATCAGGTCACGCGACACCGCCCAGTACAGTTGGAGAAACAGAGCATCAAGAGGACGTGAAGCAGGAGAAGGAGTTGGAAAGGGCTGAGAAGCTGTCATATGCTCAGGCGAGGTAGATGCTTCATGGCAGTAACAGGATGTACTTTAGCTAAATTGTATATAGGTTATGGTTTCTAAGTCAGTTCTCTAAGGATGACACCTCGTACAACTGCGTCTACGTCTATAAACTTACCGGAACCATTCAGATTCCGCGATTGAAGAGGGCCATTTACACTGTTGCAAATCACCATCACTCGTTGAGAGCATGCTTCTTTACCCGTCCGGGAAGTGGTGAGCCTGTTCAAGGACTCCTTGCGTCAGCAAGAGACTGTTTCAAGCATGTCAAGGATGAAGATGGTGACGCCTTAGACCGCGAGATTAAGACCTGGCGAAACCATGTTTGGCAGCTGTCTGACGGAGATGTTCTCAAAATCATATTTATCTCCCATGGAGCTGAAGAGAACTCCCTCATCATCGCGTACCATCACATTGCGATGGATGGCATTAGCATGCATCTCCTCCTGCGGGATCTCAACGCTGTATACATGGGACACAAGCTCGATTCGTCATTGAAGCAGTACATGGACATCTCAGTCGAGGAACGAAAGGCCATAGAGAGTGGCCAGGTAGACGACAGGATCTCTTACTGGACCAATTTGCACTCACCACCTGCAGAGACTCTTCCACTCTTCCCATTCGCTCGTGTCAAGTCACGACCTATTCCCAAGACCTACCAAAACGTAGAGTCTCTTATCGACATTGGAAGGGAGCTCTCAGACCAGATCAAGCGAGCAAGCCAATCTCTACGCATTACACCCTTCTACTTCTACCTTGCCGCGCTGCAAACACTCTTCAACAAGCTTTTGGATGTGGAGGATATCTGTATCGGTGTCACAGATGCGAATCGCAGCGAAGGTAGCTTACAGGCCATCGGCTTCTTCCTCAACTTGCTGCCCCTTCGTTTCAACCTCCAGAAAGATACGAACTTCTCAGACCTCGTCACGAAGACAGCCCAGCATTATCGAACAGCGCAAGCCAACATGGGAGTTCCCTTTGATGTCATTCTCGATAAGGCGGACATCCCTCGAGAGTCAACCAGTACGCCACTCTTCCAGGTCGCCATGAACTATCGACAAGGCAACTTCTCCAAAATCCCACTTGGTGGAAGCAACCTGGAGTTCAAGGACGGCTTTGATGCTCAGAGTCCTTACGATCTTGCATTCAGTATTACGCCTAACAACGACACTACCTACGTGCAAGTCGTTGCCAGAGAAGACTTGTATACAAGAGAAGGGACTGAAACTTTATTGTCTGCATATCTGGCGTTGTTGCACGATGCATCCCGAGATGTAAGCAAGACGTTGGAGACCATCAATCTTTACGATCAATCTCGTATCGACAAGGCCCTATCGCTCGGGTACGGGGACGTGGTGGACTACGATTGGCCCTCAACACTGACGGAGAAGGTGGATGAGGCTATCAAGAGGAACCCTCATGATGTCGCTATCAAAGATAGCAGTGGTCAACTCACCTACGGAGAACTTGCCATCAAGGTCAACAACCTTGCCTCAGGCATCCAGTCTCAGCTCCGGCCTGGTTCAACAGTCGCTGTTCTCTGTGAGCCGAACGCATGCTGGGTCATCTCCATGTTGGCGATCATCCGCTCCGGGTGCATCTACGTTCCTTTGGATGGGAAGCTACCTGACGAGCGTCTCAAGGTCATCTCTGGAGCTGTTTCACCCGGCCTCATGCTCTGTGAGGACTCTACCAAGCAGCGCGCCAATAACATCTCTACTGGGGCACCCATCCTTTCCGTGACTAACAGACCCGGCCCGACAGAGACGACTAGTGCGCCAAATCGAGAGCGTGTGAATGAAACGACTTTCGTCCTCTTCACAAGCGGGTCGACAGGAACACCAAAGGGAATTCGACTATCGTCACGAGGTATCATCAACTATGTCGCCACCAAAATATCCAAGCTCTCTCTTGGTCAAGAGGTTGTTCTTCAACAGAGCGCTCTTGGGTTTGACATGTCCCTTGCCCAAGCATTCCTGGCTCTTGCGCGTGGTGGCACACTGGTCATAACGCCCAGCGTCAGTCGAGGCGATCCACTCGCTCTGGGTAAGCTCATGGCTGATGAAGGAGTCACATTCACGTTGGGAACTCCGACTGAGTATCTCATGCTCATACGCCATGGAGGTCAAGCTGTGAAGACAATGGGCTCTTGGCGTAATGCGACTTCCGGTGGTGAAGCCATCACTGCTCAGCTGAAGGCTTCTTTCAGAACTCTTCAGCAACCTCCAGTTCTAACCGATTGTTACGGACCCACTGAGATCTCATGCTGTGCAACCATGATGACCATTGAACTCAACGATGACGGAGACGACAGTGCTTACTCGTCTGTTGGTCCAGCGAACCCCAACACTTCCATCTACATCCTTGATGAGAGTGGACACGCCGTTCCGCAGGGCCTCACAGGTGAGATCTGCGTTGGTGGAGTTGGTATTGCTATCAGCTATCTCGATGAGAAGTCAAGCTCACAGAAGTTCATCTCGAACCCGTTTGCGACACTCAAGTATATTGAAAATGGGTGGACTACGATGTATCGTACTGGAGACAGGGGCCTCATCCGTGCTGATGGCGGTCTTCAGTTTATGGGCCGCATGGACGGTGATACGACTGTCAAGCTTCGTGGACTACGTGTTGATCTTGATGATGTCGCCAATACCATGCTACAGCAGTTCAAGGACTTTCTCGAAGATGCCGTGGTTACCGTTCGTGGTGATCCAGCTTTTCTCGTGGCGCATGTTGTCATGACTCCAGGAACTTCTATGGATGGCTCGAAGTTGCAAGACTTGGCGAGTACCTTGCCACTTCCTCAGTACATGAGGCCTGCGTTGGTCATAGAATTGGAGAATCTGCCATTGAACAGCAGTGGGAAGGTTGATCGTCGTGCTATCGCCGCCTTGCCTCTTCCTACATCGCCTTCATCCCCCGTTCCTACCAAACCAACGTCAGACAGGAAACCAACGCTTATTGAAGGAGAGTTGAGACTCATCTGGCACAACGTACTATCCCAAGCAGGTCTGGCCAACACTGCGAGACTCGAGCCTGACACGGATTTCTTCCACGTTGGAGGTAACTCACTGCTTCTCGTCAGACTCCGCAGTGCAATTGAGAACTCGATGGGCATTACACTGCCGCTCAGCGATATGTACCGTTCAAGCACACTAGTTGGAATGGCGGGTCTGATTGCACATCAGAAGAGCTCCGACTATGCGCCTGAGGTAATTGACTGGGACGCCGAGACAGGTTTGCCTTCTTCTATCGACTTGAGCTACTCTCCCAATGCAACTCCTGTCAGGACAGAATCAGGTCTTGAGATTCTCATGACTGGTTCATCGTCATTCCTGGGGAAGCAAATCCTCCAGTCTCTCTTGAACCGTCCGTCAGTGGCACGCATTCACTGCATCGCTGTTGACCCAGACTCTGAGGCCAGTCACCTCAAGGATGATCGCGTGACAGTCTATCCTGGCAGCCTGAACGAACTCATGTTGGGACTCAAAAGAGAAACGTATCAGCACCTTCAAGCCACTGTCGACACTATCATACTCGCAGGATCTCAGGGCCATTGTCTCAACAACTACTCAACCCTTCGTGTACCCAACGTGGAGTCTACACGACAGGTGGGATTCTTTTGCTCTTGGTCGCCGGATTCCCGTTCATTACATCTCATCGAATCGCGTTACACTGCTTGACTCAAGCGCAGATTCTGCCCTTCCACCAGTCAGCGTTAAAGACCATCAACCTCCTACAGACGGAACGGAGGGGTTCACAGCAGCCAAATGGGCAGGTGAAGTATTCCTAGCAAACCTATCTGAAGCTGCAGCAGCGAATGCAGAGAGGCACCTGCCTGTCTCAATACATCGACATTGTGCTATTGTGGGTGACGAGGCTCCTATCGAGGATGCACTCAACGCTTTACTTCGATATTCCAAGCTTATTAATGCTGTACCACGTGTATCGAGCTTGAATGTCGGCGGTCACTTTGACTTTCTCCCTGTCACGGATGTCGCCGCCTCCTTCGCTGAGTTTGTCCTATCTTCGCAAGGAACGCACTCGGGCGTGGCTTTCAAGCATTACTCAAGTGGTGTAAAGGTGCCGCCTACAGAATTTGCTTCATACATGCAAAAGACATGTGGAGACGAGTTTCGAGAACTGGACTTGGACGATTGGATCGAGGAGGCTAGGAGCGAAGGAATTGAGGAACTAATTGTGTTGTATTTGCAGGCTATCGTGGAGAAGGGTGAAAGGATAACATTTCCGTTCCTGGGGAACACTGTGTAATTATATATAATAGGAAATCTAGGGGAGGAAATTTCAGGACCTCGATCCTGGATGACTAAAAGACTTAGGTAACTTAGCATAAGTTTAGGATATCTTTACTGAGTTTAGGGTACCTTTGCCAAGTTTAGGATAGCTGTTGCTGAGTGCATTCTGATATCCTATACCAAGGTCTGATGTTTTTCTCCTTGAGGGAGGTTTCTAATCAAAGCATTCTTCAGGCCTTCTTCGCCACTACAACGACAAAGTTGGGGTCCTTAAGATAATCCTCCCAGAACTCGTGATTGTTCTTGACGAGTTCTGTCTCTTCGGCTGGTGCAACATGTATCTCAACCAATCCGAGTTCCTTGCCAATGTCATCAGAGAGTGAGAAAGTCGATTCCATTGAAGTAGCCTCGAATGAGAACGGTGGTTCTGTGACACAGTTGACATTGTATCTCAAGCCACCCGGGATCTCAGTGACATCGGTAAATGTGACGCCGTATTTGCCATGGCTCATGTACTCAGCTCGAATGCTCTTTGACCTTACGCCGATGAACTTTCCGCCAGTCTTGAGATTCTTGACAACATTCTCATACATGCTTCTCAGCTCTGAAACAGAGGTAGCATGATCAAAAACCCAATTGGCCATGACGACATCGTAACCCTCCTCCAACTTGACTTGCTCCTTGACGGGTTTGGTGACATCAGCCTCGAACCAACGAATGCGATCCTTTCGTCCGAGACTCTTCTCAATTTCCTCACCCGCTTTCATCATTTCCGGTGAAATATCTACAACATCGACAACACTCGCCCCAGCATCAATCGCTCTTCTCGCATGAAGTCCACTACCTCCACCAAGATCCAGCACCTTCAAGCCCGTACAATCTCCCAGAGCATCAATCACAAGCTGTCCCTCAAGTTTCGAACAGGGCAACTCCTCCACAGAAGCATACTTGGGCGCGAACGAATCGTATTGCGTTTTCTCGGCGTGAGACATGCTGGGCACAGACACTGGATAGTGATCGGTTTGTTGGTCGTTGATTTGCGTGTTGGTTCTGGGCAATATCACTCAAAACCCCGCTCTGGGCCTTGGATATTGACAGGGATGTCGTGATTCTGATCTAGCCGTTATAATGCTAGTTGGACGTTATCATGATACAGACTGGAGTGTGATCTTATCACACGTGACTGGTGACATCTCATCCGTCTCCAAACCCCACTCGTCCCGACCGCCATTTCGATCTAACGTCATGTCAAACACTAAGTTAAATCGAACCCTTGACGATGTGCGCGGACGAAGACCCCCTTGCTGTCGATGAGCATGTATGCATCTACTGTGGCTGAAGGCTTACTGCATCCGACTAACTGATTGGACAGCAGGCTCAGGACGACACTGATGCTGACTCCGCCATTGGAGACGTAAGTGGATACTTTGAGGGAAATCACAGTAGTTAACGGGTCACAGGACAATGCTAGTGATACTACGTCGCTAAGATCGAGTATTTTGAGATACCGTGAGGAAAATGGCAGGACTTATCATGCTTACAAGGACGGAGGTGAGATCCTAGAATTGGTAGCAGATGCCACTAGAAGTTGAACTAATTTAACGTAGCTTATGCGCTTCCTAATGACGAGGTAAGCCTTTTTTCACCTTCCATGGTAGCTGCCACTGACCTGATATAGATTGAGAACGAACGACTAGGTAATCCATAGCATCCCTTCTTGATTATCATTCTCATCAAATAATCCCGCAGATCTCCAACATCATCTCTTTCTACTCACTTTCGACGAAAGACTGCACACAGCTCCTTTACCTAAGACCCTCAATCGCGCTTTTGATGCGGGCTGTGGCACTGGAATCTGGGCCATCGAGTTTGGTGAGTAGTACAAGCTGCGCAAGAATAACCATGGTGTTAACAAATTGGACAGCTGATGAGCATCCCGAGTGCGAGGTGAGTTCTATGAGGATGACTTGGGTGACTATTACTGACTTTTCAGGTCATCGGCGTCGACTTGAGTCCGATTCAGCCTGCGGCGTATGTATTCATTCTCGTGGTCATAGGGCACACTGACATCTCGAAGCATTCCACCCAATGCCTCCTTCTACGTAGACGATCTAGAAGAGTCATGGGACTACTCCAACAAATTCGACTTTGTCTTTGCTCGTTTTCTCACAGGTTCTATTCTTGACTGGCCCAAGTTCTTCAGCGAAAGTTACAAGAACGGCATCCCGACTCCCTTGCAGCTATCAAATAGTCTAATACATATTAACAGGAACCTCAACCCTGGAGGCAGAATAGAGATGATCGACATCATCTACCCTCTCCTCTCCGACGATGACACTCTTAAAAAAGACTCAGCACTATCCAAGTGGTCGGAGCTTCTTCACGACATCTTTACCAAGAACGGTCGTGGCATGGATAGCGCGCTGAAGTACAAGGACCAACTCGAAGAAGCTGGTTTTATTGATGTGAATATCGTCAAGCGCAAATGGCCTTTAAATCGATGGCCTAAAGATCCCAAGCATAAGCAGATTGGTAAGTTAATTGCTACTTTGTTCACGATGTCTCCTAACAGCATTGGTAGGTACCTGGGCCCAGCAGAACACTTTGGATGCTCTAGCAGCTTTGAGTCTAGCTGTCTTTACACGTCCTGACGGCCAGGGTGGACTTGGCTGGAGTAAAGAAGAAGTTGAGGTTTTCCTGACTGATGTGCGAAAGGATATTAAGAATGTCAACATTCATTCCTACTGGCCAATGTAAGTCTAAGACGAACCAACTAAGACTGGTACTAATGGTGAATAGCTGGTCGGTGTATGCTACAAAGCCATAATAGAAGTCAAGCGTTGAGACTGCGCCTTTGTACAGCCCAAATATTGGCCTTTTATATGCATAGGCGCAGATTAGTCGGTTATTATGTATCCAGTCCCGTTCTTCTCTGTAGCCGAAGTATCAAGCAGCGAATCGCCCGTCTAGTAAATGCGCCAGTCTTTACGTTGCTACCGAACGAGCGGCAACAGCGATTGGTACGAAATTGATGTCCCTATTTTTCTATGGCCTCTAGGCTAAGGGGTCGGGTGCCATCCTCGTATCTAGTGCTCTCTTGGTTGTCTTCACAGTTGTAGCGCGCGCTGCCGACCATGTAAAGGCTCATAGGTTGGTTGTTCATCATGTGTCTATTATGAGTTCATAAAGCGCCATTTATAGAAGGGTAAAACATACTTGATATAATTCTGCTGGGGGACACTCTGCACTGGAATTTTGAATCCATTGTAAGCAGCTGATAGAAGTTAATAAGTAGCCAAACCTATGGTTATAACATCAAGATAATTTCACTTACTAGACGCAACGTCGTGGAAGGCCTTCTCCGCTCGCCGGATCCGGACAGGTGTTACAAACAGCAGTAGCTCCTTTGCAAATGCCGCCGCCGTGGCAGCGGCATATTCCTGCCAAAGGTCCGTTGTATGTGAATTCGCATAATCGTGAATGCCGCGGATGATAAGGCACGGAAAGTCGTACAAACCTGCCGCTTCCGTGTCGAAGCACATTGCGCCATGTTCTTGACTCAGTCGCTGACGCGTTTGGCCGTCCTTGACCGCCGCACTTGCGGAAGCTATGATACCGTAATGGAAATATGGATCGGTGTCGTCTCGCTCTGGTCGATGAATAATGTGCGATTTGTCGCATCCGTTGCATGTTGGATCTCCAGACTTGACGTGATGATAGTCTGCCTGATAAAGTCGGTCATTTGAGGCGCCTTGATAACTGAATTTATCCCTCAGCCGCTGCGGAACCTTTACGACCAGCTGCGCGAGAAACTCGGGGACTCGACTGTCTTCACACATGTGGGTAGCTTGAAGACGAGCTAAAGCCGTCAGGAGGAGCTGAGGAGGGGCGTTGAAATAGCCTGTACGTTGGAATCCTCCTTGCGGCAAGATCTTGCCTCTGTCATGCTGCACCACTCCTCCAAGTGTTCCGGAAGGCTGGCTAATCACTACGTCGCCTAGTCGAATATCGTGTTGTGGTGAGGGCGCGCCACTGCCTATTCCGACCAGCAATCCAAAGCGAATTGATTTGAAGGTTCGTTGCAAGTCCTTCGCGACGGTAGCAACAGAGCACGATCCATAATTCTTAGCAGGTAGGCAGGCAATGACGACGTAGTGGCCCTGAATCTCGCCCAGGGTATAGCTATTATGGTCATAGGGATCCTGCTCACAGAGGTCTGGGTGGACTCGGTCCAGCATGCCCTTGGCAGCAGCCATCTCTAGAGGAAGAGCACAGAGCCAGCCAACAGTGTACTCTTCCAGTGCAATTGCTTCGTCGTCGTCGGGCATAATTACCTACTGTCGCTTTAAAGGTAAGGAAAATATAATTTAAACCTACTAGGTAGGCGAGGAAATGAATGAGTTTGGCACAACGCGGTACACAGTGAAATTGGCAAGTTTGCTTGAAGGGGGTAAATTGAGGAATAGCAAGAAGTCGTCACAGCGCGTATCATCAGAATTGATTGGCCATCCGCTAAAGTGAGACGAGACGAGAAATACGCGCGCTGTCAAGGGTCCATTGCTCTTGGCCAATCGGGTACAGTACAACCTCTCACCTCGCCAAATGAGAGGAGAGAAGAGAGATAACATGATAAGTCATTTTTTAGGGAGAATAGCAGCATCTACGGAGTATGCCTGCTCAAATACAACAGTCTCTAGCTTGTATATGGCTCTCCTATGAAGCAAGCCACGAAGCTGTTTTCATCTCACTTCTTTCAACCTTCAGATTCCCACACTTCTTTCAATTTCCAGACCATCCATTTTCTCTTTCAAATCTTTCCTCCCTTCATCCTGAATCTGCCGGTGAGACTTTTCCTCCGCATTCAGTTCATCCATCAGACTTCCTTCATCGCCTGGAAGCCTTCGAAGTATTTCTCCCATGAGTTTGTACTTTCTTTTTTTTAATACTCCAGTCCAGGACATTTCGTTGGCGGCTTCATGTAGTGGCGTGTTTCCTTCCAGGTTCTTGACAGATACATCTGCACCATGATCAAGAAGAAACACGATGGCATCAACGTTGTCTAGGTTCTTGACTGCCAATTGCAGTGGTATATTGCCGTCATTGTCTGTATCCGTGACTTTTGCTCCATGGTCGAGCAACGTTTCGATCGCGGCTATATCGAGCGGTAGTCCTCCGTCATAAGAGCATAAGCTATGTAATGCTGTTTCGCCGTTTTTGTTGAGAATGCTAGAATCAGCACCTTTCTCACAAAGGTACTGAAAGACGGCTGTGTGATCTTGTCCGCAGTTGCCATATTTCTTGGCTGAATAGTGTAGAGGCGTGTTACTGTCCTGGTCCTGCGCATTGATCGTTTCTGGGCTGCAGTCTAGCAGTAGCCCAAGAAATGTGGTAACTCTTTGCACCTTCTCCTCCATAACCCCGGCAGTCACCTCACGAGGGTCTTCGTCCATCCAGACCTGACAAGGCCAGTGAAGTGACATGCTTCCCCAGCTATCGCGATAAGACACTGCATCTGCCACATCACCAACTTTTCTTGCGCAGTCAAGCAAGACTTTGAGAGCTTCAACGTTCGCACACCGACTTGCCGTAGAGATGATCGTCACATCAGTGCGAACTGGGAATTCTTTATCCTCCATTTGACGTGGGGATCAGCGCCATTTTCAATGAGCCGCCGGATCAAATCGGCCCCTGCCCACTCTGCAGCAAAGTTCAAGGTCGTCAGGATCGGCACCTGTTTCTTCGTATACTCGCCAGTCCTAGGGTCGAGAGAGGAGCCCCACGTGTATTCTGTATCGGAGGCGCGAGCACCTCGATCAAGCAAGAAATTGATGACGGCCTCCTTTTTCTCAAGATTATCTTTACAATAACAAGCATCGGAAGCGACCATAATTGGAGTATATCCATTATAGTTATGGTGGATATCAGCTTGAAGAAGCGGATGATCGAGCAGAAGCTTGACCACTTCGAGATGGCCAGAATGAGCTGCTGTGTTCAAGACTCGACAGTAACGACCATCAAGGTTTGTTCTACCATCAGGCTTGATAAACTTAGAGTAGTGATACAGGAGCATTTTGAGCGCATCGAGACTTCCATGTCTAGCTGCCACAATGAATGGATCATAATACATTCCAAGAGCATGACCACTCTTGACTGCCCAAGGTGCTGATTGCAAGTATTTTTCTAGTGTCACTGTATCGCTGCGCTCTATAATTGCTGTGCGAAGACGGTAAAATTGTTGTTCACAAATAGTTGATCCGTCAGTATCAATAATTGTGGGATATTCCGTCAATGGGTTGAGAAGTTCCGGCTCAACAGATCGGCGACTTTGACGGAACGCCTCAACTGGGGACGTAACGGTCATTGCGAAGACAGTAGCAGTTATCGAATATGATACTATTGAACTGGGAAGAGGAAATAAAAAAAAGAAAAAAGCTTATATAGGCAATAGTTCATATTAAAAGACTCTCAGCTATAGGTAGTCCTGTATCCATGTCGATAAATTCTCATAAACTACCCTGAACCTACTCAGTCTCCTGTACCCGGATGAGTCAGGCCGTCAATTATCCGGATAATAGCCCGAAGCTCCATAACACACGCAAGCTGCTAACCGAGCTTACAAGACCCTGGAAAGCATTTGTCACAACGAACCATTGCATCAAGTGACCCACTGGAACGAGATTTTCCGGGAGCATTAGCCTATTATTTGTGAGTCCAAGCTTCCGGGATTGATGACCCGGGGAGTCGGGTAGCGGATCCTGGATTCTGAGTGGCCACAACCGTGATACTAAGACCAAGCTAGCTAGTCGATCGTAATAATCCTTGACGCCAATCGATTTTATCGTGAACCTTGAGCTAATGATTCAACCCAGGCAGAGTCAGAAGAAATTTCATTTATCAGCAAAAACAAGAAAGAGATCTACGGATATAGCAAGAGTCTATGAGAGTGATCGTGTTCTTACTCTATTCAGAAGAATATAGTTATGGCTAATAGCCAAGGCTGCAGCACACGATCCCGTCATCCGTATCCATCATCGCTAAAATCTCTAGTCTCGGCCTAATGAACCGGAAGCGATCGCTTCATTTAGATTTCAGGCTCACCGCAAGCTAGCGACAGCGGAAGCTGGAAAATTCCGGGTTCGCGCTAAGAAGGCGGGGATCGATGCTCCATATATCGTCCCATCTTCATCTTATTCCTCGATTCGATTTCGACCTTGATGAGAGCATACATCATATCTTGGCTCTTAAGTCCGTCTTCTGTCCGATCCGGCAACTTCTCAGCTCTTTACATACCTACAAACAATTAAGGCAGTTGGTACAGAACAGCCACCGTCAACATGAGCAATTTACCGACAGCTGTCCCTCGAGGCTCATGGGTCCTCGTGACGGGAGCGAATTGTTACACCGGTAGCCATGTGGTCATAGAGCTTCTGAAGCAAGGCTTCAAGGTACGCGGAACGGTGAGAGATCTCTCGTACAGCAAGTGGCTCCTCGAGCACCCAGCTGTGAAGCCGCACGCAGACGAAGGAAAGGTGGAGTTGGTTGTCGCAAACACA
The DNA here is from genome assembly GCF_013396195.1 of Fusarium tjaetaba. Taxonomy (NCBI): domain Eukaryota; kingdom Fungi; phylum Ascomycota; class Sordariomycetes; order Hypocreales; family Nectriaceae; genus Fusarium; species Fusarium tjaetaba. The sequence continues at coordinate 248,692 of NW_023501477.1, forward strand.
TCAAAGCCCGGAGATTTCGATGAGGCGGTCAAAGGCGTCTCGGCTATTATCCATCTCGCCAACATCGGCGATTATACGCCAGACCCAAATGTCGGTTTCGCATCAGCCATTGAGGCTGCTTTGACCGTTTGCCGATCTGCAGCCAAGGAATCGTCAGTCAAACGATTTGTGGTGGCAGGTGGACTATGGTCATCAGTCTGGCCTAAGCCCGGGGAGGCCAAGACTGTTGGACAGGATACGTGGAACGACGATCTGGTCAAGGTCGCACAGGCGCCACCACCATATGAGTTGAGCCGTATTCTTCCAGTGTACTTGGGTGCCAGAGTCGAAGCTGAAAAGGCGGTATGGAAGTTTGCAAAAGACGAGAATGTCCCATGGGAAGTCAATACAGTTAGTCCTTGTTGGACTTTGGGTGATCCTCTGGACGCGAGACACTATGGGCCTATGCCTACTCAACTCTTGCAGCAACTATACCTTGGCAAGATCGAAGCCCTGAAGGATAACACAACGGGTAAGTTGACGGATAAATAAGTCAAGAACCTCAAGAGTACTGACGAGATAGTCTATTACACTCACGTCTCCGACGCGGCTGTTATTTACGTTGCAGCCACCATCGACCCAGATGTCAAAGGCGCTCGTATTCCAGCACTAGCCGAGTCTTTCAACTGGAACAACGCTTTGGCCATCATGCGCAAAGCATATCCCGAGGAGGATTTCGAAGACGACTTTATTCCTGGAGACCCTGTTTTAAGCTACAAGATTGAGAACGATATTGCACCCGGGCTGCTGCAAAAATGGGCTGGAAGGGAGTGGATCAGCCTCGAGAAGGGAATTACTGAGACTATCGACTTCTCGAGGAAGCTGGGTAACTTGGACTAGTCTGATTACTCGAGAGTGGAAGAAGATGACGGAAAAGCTTTCAATGGGTTTATGTAAAGTATGTGCTGAGCTGTTACGAGATTTGGCAGAATGAGATTTATGGAAACGGGGAATACTACTTTGAGCCACGCAAGAGGACATACCACGTAGATGGTATCCCTAGGCTTTGCCTGCAGGCTGTTCCAGTGGCTTTCTTCCATAAACCACGTAACTATTGATGCAAACGTCAGAAGATAATCACAGTAGTATGAAGTGTGAAAATGACTTACACCGGGATGTACGCATGAATACTTCGATCGCGAAGCTGCTTTCTCATCGCACTGCAGAACACACGGACCTCATCCGCACTCCAACCCAAAAACCTCGTGAACAATCCAAGCAACAGACCTTCCAAGCCATTGTTAATGTTAGCATAAGACCACTTGCCTAATTCCTTGTAGTGCTTATCCTTGGGCCATTCGTTGATAGGCCACTTGAACTGTTTCTCCACCACATCGACAAATCCAGCCTTTTCAAGGAAGCTCTTGTACTTGGGAGCAAGGTTAATGGCTCTTCCTGCTTTGGCGCTGGCTTCGATGCTGAGAAGACCGGAGCGGAGGACCTCGCAGTCTGGGGGGAGGGTTCCGTCATCGCAGGCGATGGGGTAAGTTAGGTCTTGCATTTCGAGATAGCCGCCTGGTTCAAGATTACTGTCGGACGTTAAGAGGAGAGTGGTGATCAGATGGGGCTTGACTTACTCGTAGGCGTTTTGAACGAATTTCTCCATATCGGCGAAGGATCCTGTCATGACGCGGCAGAAGATAAAGTCGAATGGCTCTGTCCACATCCACTCTTTTTCGAGATCATCGATTTCAAAGGTGCAGTTCGGTGGGACCCTAAGGGAAAGGTCAACCATATGAAGTCTGAGATTGAGGGCAAGCTATACAATGAAGGTTGAATAGGGCTAAGGTCTACGCCGACGACCTGAGCCCGTTAGTTGATGTAATCTTGCTGACAAAAAAGAGGAATCATACCTGCGCTTCGGGATGAAGATCGGCTGGATCAGATTGTCAGTAAAGAGATTGGTTCACGAGTTGCCTTACGCACCATATTCGATAGCCCAAATGCCAGTTCCAGTACCAACATCCATGACCCTCTTGGCAGGCTCCGTGATCTTTGGACTGAGCCCGAGCTCTCCGTGAAGGGTGAGTAGCCAGAGATTATGCTGAAGATCTTCACCAACACTCAGCACGTAGCATAAACTAAGGATTACCGATAGACTTACCCAAACGGTCACTTTCGGAAGCGTCGTTAGGAAAATTGTATTCTGGATGGTTTGTTAGTCATAAACGAGACGTCGAGTAGAATGACTCACTTCCAGAGCTCATCGCGTGGTAAGTTCTTCCATTTTCTTCTTGGAATCGCAAGACGCTTGATCGAAGTGACTCTAGGCTTTCTGAATCGGTCTGTGATTGTTTAGCTCTAACTCTAGGTGCGATGTCACACATGCGATCTGGCGCCACTGGGAGACTCGTAGCTGAACTTACACCTGAAAAAGTCGAGTCGCTATCGTCAAAGGTATCGGCTGCCTGTTCAGCAAGGTCAGCATTGTTCAACGCAGCCAATATCGCAGTGTCTGTATACCAATGCCTCGTGCGGCTCCTGGGTTGGCGCCGACATCATGTAATGCGTCTGTTTGCCGGTAATATGTAGCAGAGGGTTGATGAGTATCAATGAATTGGAGAAAGGTGTTGACTTGCGAAAGGACAGCAATAAAGCCTTTAACAGTCAGGTGATCTTCGGAGTTCGGCTCTGGATAGGCAGGAAAAAGAAAAACACCTCATTTGCGATCATACAATACTCCCTGGTTGAGTAACGTAATCCGATGCATGTAATGGGCACAGCGAGAGACCCAACCAACAGACCCACCAACGTCGCAATGATGCTCTTATTGGGTATTATTTATCCCTGGGGGCTTTCTTGAATGGTAATTCGTTGACGAACGAGGTTGAACGTGAAAGATTTCCCATTGAGTCATCTATAGCCTTGGCAAAGAATGAAGACAAGATCATAGATGATTTACGTAACCGCGGATGGCACCCGCTAGACTAGGCAAGTAATAACCTCGCTATATGATCACCTAAGTCTGATCAACACTTCCTCAGGCTCTAGCTTCAGCCATTGATCCAATGATATTTCAGGACAAACCTGGACTCTTCGAGCGAGGCCGTCATCTTCTCTGGATATACACATCAAATCAAGTACAAATCGTTTCCTTGAACATAAGTCCTGCCACCGAGAGATAGCTGCATCATAACTCCATTGATCGGAAAACAAGCGACCGCTCATCTTTGCATTATATCGGCTCGTTCCACAACCGGCTGGATATCCGGAGTACTGCGGAGGCTCGGGATCCGTCAGTTTGGCAGTGGCAAAGACGATAAACTCCAGCTTATCTGGCTGTTTGGCACGCCAACCAGGATCACACTGTAGGCTTCCAATCGAATACCCGTCGTTACCTATCATATTAAAGTGTGGTAGCCCAGTCCTGCCATCGGGCTCTTTGGCGACTGTGATATGAGCAGCTGAGGTTTTGAACTCAAGGATGGGATCTTGCGGCGCGAAAGGACTTTGTGATACACGCACTGGTGAGAGATATTTATTGTATCTTTCACGCAACGTTTTGTCGATGTCTGTCTCTTTGATGATGCCAGACCTACCCCAGGCACTCTCTCGCCCTCCACCAGACGTCCGTGTACTAGAAGGTACGTCAAGACGCCACTCGACTGGACCCAGGAAGCCAGACCAGCTCCAACTAGGGAAGTCAGGTCGCTGCTTGTCAGGATCGGGGTCATGGCCATGAAGTGGTTGCCATCCCAACGCAAATCCAAACTGGTCCAAAGGAAGACCGAAGCTACAAATCGATCCCCACTTCTTGTCTTCCTCCATCCACTGGACTGCGGCAGCCCACGCATTGAGGATATCCTCAGGATGACCCAGGGTTCGTTTGGTGTACTCTTCGACGATTCTGTAATAGCCCCCCTCTGGGTACGATCCGTTTGAGCGGAGGAGCATCAGATCCTTTATTCTCCCGGCCTCTCTCGTTTCTGTGTTTGCTGAAGCTGCCAGCGCACTACCGCCTGGTACTTCCCATACACTTTCCTCGCAGTACATCGTCTCCCGACAGAGGAAGAAGGTTTGTGACTCTGTGAAGAAAAGGATTCGTCTAGAGAATGCTGCTTCTTGGAATGTCCAGCCGCGACTGAACCAGACTGAGCTCTCGATTTCTGTGAAAAGAGATGGGTAGCACGTCATGACACTCAAACCATTTATGGTAGCCCGATGCTGTGGCTCAGGATGCCTGGCGCCTGGCCGAACTCCCGGGAGGGGGTCAGAAAACGTTGTGCCGCTTAAGGCCACCAGAGTACAAGCTGCTCCAGAGTAGATTGACGCCATGTGGTGAATCTCGGGGTCGGTCGACCCCGGTTTCTGGGGAATGCACAATTGATCGACCCACAAGAAACGGAGACCGATCTGACGACAGAACCTCATGGCATCAGTGATGGTATCGCCCAGAATGATGCCCGGTGCAGAGAGACTCCCTGGCTTTCGGAGCTCCTCCTCGTTCGAGGTCTTCAGCTGTGTACCAGGTGTACCACCACCCCAAACATAACTCAAAGCGGCATAGCTATAATTTGAAGAGGATCCAGAGACAATGCAGCTACTCTGAACGTCGATAAGCCTGTTTGGTCGAGTTATCTTGCCCACTGGCCTGTACTCCCTGCACTCCTTGTGCTGCTCATTGCAGAGACTCAGCCAGGTTTTACAGAGCTCAAAGTCGATATCCGTGCTGACGGAACGACCACCGAAACAGCTCCCAAATTTTATGTTGAGTTCTTTGTTTGCTTGAAGTCCCGAACGCGACTCCGCTTCTTTCTTGACTTGACGTGCACGCTTCCAAGCTGCAGTAGGAGAGAGCTCTGGAGAACACAGCTGAAGGCCACGAATCATGAGTGTTTCATGGCTGGGATGTCGATATGTACCGCTATGGAAGCCAATACACTGAGTGAATTCGTCGTCAAACATGCCCGTTCCTATCTCGACCGCCGTAATCACCATCTCATCTTCTCCTGCATCTGGGAAAGGGTCGGGTACGCGTAGACGGTTCGGGGTTCGTGTTATTGTCCGAAATGTACTTATCTGATGGAAAGTCAACATGCAAAAGGCACAGCACTTTGCATGCATTTTGATGTGCTGCCAGGTTCTCGGGACTTGTTTGTTAGTATCGAGATCTGCCCGGTAAGGGTTGAAGCCATCAGGGTAATTGCCGTAATCGCGGCCTGTGAACATGCCGTGGAAGTCCACATTCCTGCAGATGTTGCAGAGACTGCCGTATGACATATTGACTTGGCTGTCTGCCACGACAACTTTACATGCAGGTAGATGGGTTACTGGAGATGAGAGACTTTTATTGAGGGCGCAACAGTGAGGCGAAATGGCAGTTATAACCTTGAAGCAATAGTTATACCCACGGGAAGTTGTACTACAGCACAGTGGGAGGGTGAGCCAAATTTAATCGTTCCGCAGAAATTGAGGAAACGGACAAATCCCGCACACCGGTGACCTGACCCCAAAGGTCATGCAGCATATGATCCAAAGCTGCGTTGCAGCCCATCTGGCTTTTGGAGTACCACTATTGGGTGATCATGCTAAACCTGTGGATCCCTGCTATATACGTGGCACCAATATAAAGACGCATGAGAATATCAGGGCTGCTTACAGCTGCAGCCAAGACGCGCGTCCAGCGCAGTGAGTACTCACTGAGAAGGCTTTCGGCACTGAGGATCACATCGTACGGAAAAGGACGAAGCTGCAAACTGGTATTATCGAGAACTAAGGGCAAAGTGACAGAGACAATGGATGATATAAGAGCCCGCTGTTCATTTTCACTTCAAGGAACTTATGTTTCTCCAGAGTACTGACTATTGTTCAGTCATGCAACAAAAGTTTGACCTCTCTAGATGTAGCCAACTGCTTAATCCTCCTGATATCAAACATAATCGGATCATCCACAAATGCTTCCGAGAGATCCAAGACCTTCAGCTTGCTAAACCGCCCCTGTGGTCCGGTCTCTTCAAGTAGTTCTATAATACCCTCCAGGTATGGCTCAAGGAACGGGTCATTACTACTGCCGACCCACGTTTCGATGAACTTATGGGAGCGAGGCCTGAGAACTTGGATATCTTTGGGTATTCGATCAAGGACGATCTTGATGCAGCTCTCATGGGCATCTTCAAAGAAGTCGACGATATGAACCGCAAGCGTATAGATACGTGACAGTTGTGAGTAGGCTGACTCCAAAATAGGGTCTGGGTTGGGAAACCTTGTGATACTAACGTCGAGGTCCAGGTCCTCCAGAGAGTCTTTGTGTTTCAAAATAGCCTTTGCTAGTTCTCTCTGATCTGGAAAACCGTACATGTCCAGCCCATGGTCGACTCGAACGTTGAGCTTTGCGAGTGCTCGACATGCACTGATGAACTCTGGGACGCCAGATCGCAAGCATCCAACAATGGTCAACTCCTTGATTGGTGATGTAGAAACTGAGAAAGGCAGCTCGTAATCATCATGGAATGTTAGAGGAAGTTCATTGTCCCCGTTATCCAACTCGCTTTCCAGATCATCTATTAAGCCATAGACACAGAAAGTCTGAATACAAGGAAGGTGCAAGAACGATCTAGCATACGCCATGTCGAAAACTTCCTCACTGTTCCAGGGTTGCAAGGTAACATGACGAATTTGCCCAAGGGGCAACTGTTGTGCCATTTCAGCCGGTTCGTCAAGCAATCGACAAATAGCCTCCCTAACGTAAAGCAGAGGCATAAAATGTTGGCGGGATTCAGGATAGAAGGCAGGCACCGTAATGGTCAGATGGGTCAACCTTGTACACCAAGCCAGGATCAACACAGCGACAGCATCCTCGCACCCAAGACGTATGCGATGGCACACGTGTGTCGAGAGAAACATGGATACCTCCAGATCCTTCCCAGCAGCGTCTGCGAGAGCAGCTAGACTCTCAAGGCTCAAGTCAACTGAATCAGGGTCATGCTCGTGCAAGGGCCGAAGATAGCCAAAGTCCAGCCTTTCAACCTGCCGCCGGAGATCAGGGTTTCGAAGAAGGTGAAGCGCAAGTCTCTCAATGGAAGGTTCAAGACATTCTTGGCTGTTGTTCCATTGGCGCACGAGCAGAGGAAAGGCGATTTTATTGAAGCGGCTGTTCAGGAGGCTGGCGCTTTCAAGAGACTCGCGGTCAGTTGTGACGAATTCGAGAACTCGGTGGAGGGTCTCGTCGGGCAATTCGGATAAGATGGCCATGTTGTGAAGAATTAGTATGGCCATTGTGAAGATGCGTTCTTGGTTAATGCCTTGACTCACAGTACCAGAGGTGAGAGAGACAAGTGATGTCATTATGTTCCTTGCGCGTATCACAGGCTAGTATTTACTGACAGAAGTTCTTGTGCATAAAGTCCTAAATCGTTAGCATAAGAATTATGTATGTTGTGCACTAGGTTCTCTCTGCTGGAATAAGCTCACAGCCACAAATCTCAACGTATGTTGTGCACAAACCTCAAACTGCGTGACTTGGTCGGCTGTAGGAATTCTTCATTGCTGTCCCAACATTTAACAAGATGACTTGATTAGCCAAAAATTGAGGCTTTCAATTTTTAGAGCAACATAGTCAATATTGCTGGACGAGAAGTTGAAGTAATTGAGCATCACTTACGAGTCTGGTCTGGCCTGTGATGTGTTCCAGACGTGGCGTTTCAACCCCTCAATTTAGCGGCAAGGATCACCATGGGCACATCTAGACCACCATCGCCAACACAGAACCGCTCTCTCCACCATCTGATCACAAAACCTCCGCTGCTCAGATCCTCACACTTCACAGAGCCTCACATCTTGGCTACATAATCTCCTCTCAATCCCCCCGCCCGGCTTCTCCGTAACAACTCATCCAAGACCCATCACCTACCGCAACGTTACCATCTGTCTCTGAACATCGAGAGCCTTACAAGGCTCATTCTCCGGGGGCAGTGGCTGTTGCTAAGACCAATAGTCCCAAATCATAGCGCCCAAATCTTTTCAGCTCCCGACGCCAAGCCAATGAGACATGACAGGGCTGACTTTAAGCATATTCGCCGAAATGAAAACGGCTCATGCTTATTTTTTGGTCAAACAGTGGTCTTAGAGGTCATGCCCAATTGAGTTGGGTTGCGTTACACTGTGGAGGGGATCTCGTATAGAGGCAGGGGAGCTGTTTGGGGGATGCTGTGCGACGATAAGCAAGGGACGGTTGATCTGTGGATGGTGTGTGGCTCGCCACTGTTATCGTAGGTATGCCTCGTTCTGCTGTTTTTCTTTCTTTATTCGGTCTGGGCTTGGGATAGATTACTGTTGGCTGCAATGAAGATAAAGCGAATTCGGAATGGTAGAGGGGCTGTGCTTGAGTAACGGTTCGTCGATGCCCAACGTGTGCTTTTGTGGTGTCATTGTCGTGTACCTCAATGTGGAACAAGGCCTTTTCGTCAATTGAGTAGCGGGGTAGACGATATTTATCCAGTCCTAGTAACAATATTCTGAAGCAATTGATCTTCTCTCCACGTCTTGATGGTCCCTGCATGTCCCTCGTCGACGGAACAAATCTCAGAATATCCCCCGACAATCGCGACTTTCCCTATTTTTGGACCTCAAGCCCTCGTCTAATTCTCCCCTCTCAGCGTGATTAGCTCCGTTCCGAGGCGGAGATTGCTAACATTCACCCTGAATGGGTGCGGCTGAGGTGACCCTTGGTATGTTGGCTTCAGCTTCTGCAAGCCCTGTCACACAATATTGGTTCTGGCCCTCCGGTGGCGTTCTGATCTGCCCAGGGGGGGAAATCAGCTGAGCCGCATTTCCGCTCTTCATAATAATTGTTTCCTGCAATCGCGTCGCTTGTTTTCCTGCTTGGTTTGTTTCCTCGTGCATCTCTTTTATTTTACCATACTGAGTACCAATTCTCTTCCCTTTTGGCCTGCAGATTCACTATGAGGTCGAGTTCGCAGGCTCTTCTGTTTGGAGCTATGCTCCAGGTTACGAATGCAATGGAGATGGCTCACGCCGTCCAGAGGAACAACGTACGCGATGTACCAGCAGCAATCACAGGAGCCCCATTCGGTATCATTCACGAAGCAGAGCTCCTTGTCGGCCACGGCGGACTTGAAGCACGACAAGCGGCCTCTTCGACTTCGAGTGAGCCTCTGGTGGTTACTGTCGCGCCCGACGCAACGTGCGGGTACTTGTCTGGGCAAGCCGGCGCTGCAGTCACCTGTGACAATGGTCGCGCATGTTCATGGGCCCCTGTGAGTCGTACCGGTATTCTTGCTTGCGGCCCCGAGGGTTATCTCCTTTGCGTCGAGTCTAGTATAGCTGTCAATCCCAGTTCATGCGATGACGTGTGTCAGAGTAACACGTTCTATCTCAAATGGTGAGTCACTACTATCGCCATGTCAAATTCCTAATACTAACTAACCTTTCAGTACCGACTCCGATCGGCCTTTCTGTCGCACGTATCACTACCCAAGCGGTGTCGCCGACTATCGATGTGCATCCACACCCGTCGAGAATATACAATCTGTCGAGTTCACATATGACGGCCAGAAGAATGCCAACTTCAAGACTACAACTCTCAGCGATGGCATCGCATCAGAGTCACTATCGGCTACCGACACTGGTAGAGGCTCTGCTGAGCAGGCAAGCTCGACGGAGACACAAACAGAAACAACGACTACTTCAGAAGCTCCTGAGCCTACAAAGAAGTCCAAGTCAACACCTGTCGGTGCTATCGTCGGAGGTGTAGTTGGTGGTGTCGCTCTCATTGGCCTCATCGGTCTTGGTGCCGTCTGCCTGCTGCGCAGACGCAAAAAGACTGAACCTGCTCCAGCACCAGCTCAACCCGTCATGGCTCAACAACAAGCTCCTCCTCCCGCCCCCATGGCTCAGAACCCGTACCCTCAGCAACAGCACTACCAACCAGCTGCACAGCCTTATCCTGACCATAGCATGGCGGCATCTCCTGCACCATCGGATGCTCGTATATCGATGATGAGTGGACCTATGTCAAGCGTTGGACCAGCTTCACCTATGGGATGGAATCAACAGCCTTCGCCCCCGCCGTTTCACACACCTGCGCCGGCTTATGAGATGGCAGGTCCTGAGGCTCGTGAGCAGGAGCCGGTGTATGAGATGGGTTCTGACTCGCATGTGAAGAAGTGAGATGATCAACATTCATTCTAGCTATTATATGCATCGCTTGGTAGTTCATTTAGAGTAGTCATGATTTGGAATTAATATGGATTTCTCATGAGATGATCTAGCGGCACCTAATCCATGTTGACCATTCCCCAATCAGCAAAGATCTTTGATGTGAGACTCAAGTCACCACTCGCGATCGGCTTGGACCCTCCAAGGAACTCATCGTAGTTGTTGTACACCGAGACTCTATGCTTGTGACCGGGAACAAGCGACAGCCCAGGTGCATCAGTCTTGACGACCAAGGTCCCCTCCTCATTCTCCTCTTGAGGTCTGCAAAATGTCAGTATGAACAAGTCCGTTACGAGAGGAAGAAACTTACAGCGGCTGAATCGAGTTCTCATAGACGTCTTCCAGTACAGCGACTACACCCTTGCCGAGCTGCTCATCACTCAATGGCGGGTTGAGGTTGAGCTTGACGCGATCGCCACTGAGTTGAGCATTGGGCTTAGTTCTCAGCACATGGTCGATATTGGCCTCAGCATTGCTTCCATAAAGATAGAAGGGCATTCTATCGGGGTATTTCTTGTCCAAATCATCATACGACATGGATCGCTTGACAACGACCTGAATGTTAGAGAGCTTGAACTTGGCCAGAGGTTCAGCATCACCTTCCGGAATGCCGTCGTCCAGTCGGAACTCAACATCTCCAGTCGACTCAAGAAGATTACCAAGTTTCTCAGGATCCACGTTGGCGATGGTGTAGAACTTGTCGGGGTTCTCCTTGCGAAGCTTTTGATAGAGCTCTTTGACTTCGCTGGGGAGCTCAGCGGTGATGATGACTTGCCAGCGGTGAGCAGCCATGTTGAACATGGGAATGTGGACGAGGTAGATCTTTTCGTGACCTTGGACGACGAAGCCGTGTATATCTGGGTTCTCGGTGTTGCGAGTAACGACATGCTGCTGCTATTAGTATAAGTTATGCAAGGCTTATTCTGAAAAGCTTACCTGGACCTCTTCCTCTGCGATCTTCCTAAACGAAGTCACCAAGCTCTCGAGGAATGGCGAGTCCGTAGGCCAAGGACTCATCGTAACATTGACCAAGAACATGAGATCTCCATGAGCAGTATGATCCTCGTTCGAGAGTTCAAGGCGTCGCTTGAAGTTGGTTAAACACTTGCCATAGGCCTTCTCGCTGAATGATGACGAGGTCAGGAACAGAGGCCGGTCAGAGATCGGGGTCTTGTCGTCTTCAATAGTGTAGGAGAGACGCTGGAAGATGCGCTGGTTGAGGTAGTTGGCTTCTCCCTGTGTCTTGTAAGTATACACGCCAAGATGAGAGTGTGAAGTGGCTCACAATATCAGTGTTGGGCTTGCCATTGATCCTGAAGTTACAAGCGAAGGCATTGATCATCAGGTCGCCACCGAGGGTCTCGAGAAGCCCCCAAGTCTCTTCATCTTTGAACAGATCCTCGTTGCTGACTCCGAGGATCTTTGTGCGGATTCGTTCCTTTTCTTTCGCAACATCTTCAGCTGACCCGCCGTTGCGCTCGATGGGTAGTCTGATGAGGGGCACGACGATCAGATCATCTTCAGGCTTGGTCAAAGTTGCCCAGTGGCAGTAGAGCTGTCGCAATTAGGACAAAGTTTCTTGAAGACTTCAGGGGCGCATACCTTGGTGCAAGTGAAGATGGCCTCTCCGAGGAGTCGACCGTATCCGTCGACCTCAAGACCGAGGGTCTTGTGAGTCAGCCAAGTAGCCACTGCTGCTGCTCCGGGCTTGCTTCCCTCAACACCATATACGCCCATACTTCCCTTATCGTCACCCTGGTGGTAGACAATTGGGCTGGTCCAGGTGATGAGGTAACGCATGCGCTGATCACGGTAGCAAAGACCACCGGCAGGATAGTTAATGTACCCGGACCTGTGAACGGTTAGCAAACCAGAGTGATTCTTGCCCTTTGGGACTCACTTGTGAGGATCAATAGTGATGCTATCAGCAAAAGGCAGACACTCAAGCTGCTCCCTCGTATAAGGCTGAATGGCCAACTTGGGCACAAAGGGCAAATCTCCACCAGGTATGGGAGCGAACATCCTGCGCTCAATCATAGAAGAGAAGTAGCCTCCCCAAGCAGCATCGCAGTGGATGGCGAAGGATAGACCGCGACGTTGGAATTCCTCACGAAGCTCAACGACTTGACGAAGCGGGTCACAGGCGCCATGTTCAGTTGATCCGATGATGACGACACCGCCGAAGACGGGAGTGTACTGAGATTCATCATCACCTTCGATGCAGGACTCGAGGTGGGCGCGGAGGCTGGAGATGTCCATGCGAGCTTCTTCATCGACGGCGATGTCGACGAAGTTGTCGGAACCAAGACCAGAAATGGCTGTAATTTTGTCAGTGTGAGCTGCCACGATGTAAGATTTGGTAACCAACCTCCACCCTTTGGCCAAGAGTAATGCTTCGTCGCACTGACAAAGAACTTGGCAGGCTTGGTGATGCCAAACTGCTGGTCAACATATTCCTTTCCAACAGTCTGAATCAGATAGTCATGCAGAGCAGTCTGCAAAAAGGTGGCAGAGATGGCATATTCGCTCGTCAAGCGAGTGGGGATTTGGAGAATGGCGGTGGGCTTCAAGTTGAGAAGTTCCCAGGTTGACAGCTCAGTGAAGGGCTTTTCTTCATCCTTGCAAGTGGTCACCTTGAAGGGCGGCTCAATGCGGGTGAGGAAGTTGAGCGGTGCGCCTTCGGCCATGGCGAGTTTGAGGGATAGTGGGTAAAACTTGAGGTTTCGAACTGCATCATCGGTCAGAGAGGCAAAGTTTTAATGATGGAATGATAGACTTACTGGCCCAAATGGCTTCAAGATTGGCGACCGAACCATCCTGCAACGTTGTCAGATATTATCACGGCACAGCAAAAGATTACTGACACAGGTAATGTGACCCCATGGTTCAACATCAGAGTCTTCACCTCCAGCACCATACCCATAGCCCAACATGCGGCAAAGGTCCTGGCCGACTTGGCGCTCCACGCCAGTAGTGTAAGGACTAGCCTCTGTCGCAACGTTGTTAGGGTTGTACATCATAGCAGCCATATCTGCCAGTCCCGTCAGCTATGCTCATCAGCGCATCCAATCTACTTACATCCAATAATACTAGGCATAGCAGTATCCATATTCATATGAGCATTATATCTCGGCGACCAGAAAGGAATCGAGTTTGTCGACAACTTCTTAGAGATATCCTTGACATCTTCACGGAGTTGAGCGACACTACCTTGGAACTCCTCAGTCTTGATCATGTCTTGGGTGATGAAAGCAGGATCATCTTTGTAGAGATTCTCCCGCGTGGTTTTCTGCTCGTTCAAGACATAGGTGAAGAATTCACTGAGAAGATCAAAGTTCTCGGCGCGGGGCCCGAGGAAGTATGACCCGACGCGGGCGTGTTGGCGACGCTCATGCTCGATCTGCTCGTCGCTGACCATCTTGTTTATGATGGAGTAGTGATGGAGATATGGAATGGTATGGGGATCTCGAGAGCAACGTTGAGTAGTAGGAAGGGGCGCTATTCTTATATCGTAGTACTTGCTACCACATACCCATCTCTTCAGTGCCATGAGGGTTGCTGAACCTGACCGCAGCTGAAAGTCCAACCCTTCGTATACCGAGCCTATCCATCCTCAACACAATGAGGGGTATCGCAACCTTCCCCTCCATCGCCCAGTCTAGAACAGGTGACGAGTAGTGCATATGAAACATAGCCATCACGGTGTATGTTTAAAAGCCTATAGTTTCATGCACGGAACAAATATATGCAGTCTCGTATGTGCCAATTCTTGAATGGGGAAAGGTGAGCTTGCGCTATTGATGCTTCAGCTGAGACTTGTTAGTGGCCGTAACCTGATTGAGCATCGGGGAAAGGACCATGTTGCCGCGTGACCCACGGAATACGGCAAATCGTGTATGTGAAAGTTTACGTTCCTTTAGGGCCTCAAATGCATTTGTCTCATGTGAATATGCATCTTCGTGCATTATTCTGTTGCTATCATTGGGCTTGTTGTCATGTTTTGCGATACCCCGCCTAGCCCGCATCATGGTTATGTGCTCAACGCAGTCTAGGGGAGGAAATAAAACTCGGAACCTAAAGCCTAAGTGATAAAAAGACTTAGGTAACTTAGTATAAATTTAGGATATCTTTGTAGAGTTTATTTTATCACCCTAAACTTAGGTCTTGTGTTTTCTTGCTCCTAAAGGCGCAGTGTCTTACAACCCCACTTTGAGAATGCGAAAACGCGTACACGATTACTCATGGTGAGGCCAATTACTTCTCTTCCTGTTTTTGCGAGACAATATCCTTCATCGCCTTTGCAGCTCGTCCAGCCAATTCCCGAACTTCTAGTGACAACTCCTCGTTGTGAGACTCAGCCTCAAACCTCCTCCGCGCAAATTCCCTCCTTGCAGTCTCCCATCTCGCCCGGCCTTTATACCTCTTCCGCGATCTGTTCCATGGAAGCTTATTATCCCTCAACTCCAAGATCCTATCCACCACCTCAATATCCCTCTCATCTCTCGTATGCGGATACCTAGCATAAACATCCTTCCCAGCAATGATAGTCCACAACGCAGCGCAAGTAACGTAGTGGCTGAGAATCTCATGATCTGGCGGCGGTGATATACGCCGATACCATGGCGTCGGGGCTTTTTCCAGCGCATCAACAGCACAGATTTCTCCTTGGACGTGTATGTTTGCTACCCCGCTGGCAGTCAGTCGAGCGTAGAACGCGTTCAAGTTCTGCTCTGCTTGCTGCTCTGGCCATGACCAGCCAGCTCCGCATCCACAGGAGTCGTTCCTCACTTCGGCGATTGAGGCGCCCAGGATGATTAGGTCGCTCCAAACAGTACCTAGTTGCCAGACCCAATCTCTTTTGAGGGGAATCGTCATTGGTACTGGTTCTGGGGGATTTGGTCGGCCTTTGAGTGCTCTGACTAGATCAACTAGCTTCTCTTGCCGAGCCTCGTTGGTGAAGGGTATTTTCTTTGCTGTATGGAGAATAGAGTACCAAAGATTCCATAGCAGCATCTCAGCGTTTCCGGAGTGATCTCGCTCATTTTCAGGCTCAGGCCAATCTTCTTCAGGCCCCCAGAGCTCGAGTGCCTTTTCGGGACTATGATACTTTCGCTGTACTCGAGCGACCCTCTCTTGCCGGAAGTATTCCGTGCTAGCGTTTGCAGTTGAGTATGCCTCGTCTATTGGCTTTGCCAGAATATTGACTGCCTCTGCTGCTGAAATCTCGCTTGCCATGTATTGATCAACGACAGTTGTATCTGCGCAGAACCAATTCCGTATCTGTGCTAAATGCTCAATTTTCGCAGCGAAGTCGAGGGTGTTGTCATCAGCGACTGCTTTCGCGCGGTCATTCTCCCTGGTCTCCTTTTCTATTCTCCTGGCACGTCTCTCTTCCGTTTTCGCTTGGTCTCTCTTCTCTTTGGATGGTCTGTTCTTGGGCATTATTGAACTTTTATAGCTAATTCGTAATATTTTTGTTGATTCGAAACTCGTCATGGGGCTAAATACTGATCGAGCAGTGGGTCTGAAGGATCAATCCCCCATTTCCCGTATCGGTCTCACCGAAGAGTCATTGCCGATCCAACATCTTACATCAGCCTGCTAATCGTCGATATGCAAGACCGAATGCCCTACCAGGCAAACCAATTGAGCAGCAGAGTAGAACGGGGACAGCAGCTACGAATCTCAACGAGGATTTCATTTTGTTCTATTTTGCTTGTTTTACGACTCAATTGGCATCATGCCTTTGCTATTTAAGAAGGGCTCTATGTATCATAAGTACAGTATCGCAATGGCAACTATCTCCACAACAAATAAGAATCAAAGCTGTCCCTCACCCTCGGAAGAGATCATCATTGTTTCTCTTGCGCTTTTTTATTCACTTCCTTGAAAGGTGGCCTTATGGCGTGACATCCTTTCGCACTGAAGTCCCCAGCTTGAAATCTTCGAATCTGACACCATGACAGATATCAACTTTGCACAGCGTTTCTAACCAGGGTTCTGTTCTGGTTGAGAACCAACAACAATGCTTAGGAATGGCACCACGGTAATGGCGCCACGTTGGCGATTCGAGTTGAGCCGCGAACTCCTGCAGCTCCAAAAGGCTCTTTTCTTGAGCAGGAGGGCCGCCTATGGGGCGCGGGACCTTCAAACCGAACCTGAGCATCTGCTTTATTAACGTCCCCAGCATTATGGCGGTACATTCCTTGCCGCAGCCACCATCCTTGCTCCAGAATGAGTCAAGAAGCTCATAAAGATTATCCAGAACCCTGTTCGTGGAACTCTGTCTGCGTTCTTCTAGTGAGTCTGCACAGCTGTCAGTCAGTTATGGACCTCAAGCAGTTCATTGTTTCAATTTACCCAGAATGGTACTAGGGAGAGGCAAGTCGGTTTGTATAGACCTCTTGTTGAACTTAATAAGTGAATAAACAACAGAGTTGAACAGCTCAATCTTCCCAAAGACCCAGCTGATGAATAGTCGAGATATATTCGTCTGGGAATCAGATCCTTCTATCTTATCTTCTTGGACGACAGCGGCGATCCAGTTCTCTGCAAACATCTCCACATTATCGCTATCGCTTATCGGGTTATCTTATCTCTTGCCCAGCTGTTTTTTTTGCTTTAGGGTAGTATCAGACTGATCAATCCACTCAGACCGCGCTGCCGCGCTTCTACACATGTGAAAGAAATACTAACAAAATATCCATTCTTGAAAAAGATATTATAGCTGTTGTTTGTCACAAGAGCTCCGATAACATCGGCCGATATCCGATGAATGTTGTTCACATGACTACATGTCTGACAGCTAAAATTAGTGGGCTAGCAAATTGATATTCCGGCGTTTATTCAACACACAGCGAATCATTCACAAACCCCGAAACGAGAGACATCATAGGACTGAACTTTTCACATCTGCGTGCCTTTGATGAATGTGATATACACTGCTGAGCACATATATTTGAAATCTTTATCAGTCATGCCGTATTGGTGACATGTGAACCCACCTCACTCAACATTTTCCATTAACATGTTGATTGTCGCATACTAAACAAAATGCTGCGAAACGAAAGATCAGCCAAGGATGGTTCGGCAACTGGTTCCGAGTCTTTATATAGCCCTCTTTTCTGCGAAACTCAACTCGATTGCATTCAGTAATCTCTCCCGCATCTAAAGCTCCTCGTATTATAACTACAGTACAGTAGCCATGACAAAGCTCCCGAATAAAACAATTACGACCTCCTCTGAGCTCCAGAGCATACTCTAGTGTTAGTGATGACTACACTTGCCTCTCTTTTTCTCTTTCGACTCGGTTCGTTACCCTCTTGCGTCGATTGGGCCACTTCGAAATCCCTGAATCTCACACCATTGCAGATATCTACGCAACAGCGTTCCATGCACCAGTCCCTATCTTTCTGCCGTAATTTCACGACTTTGCAGATGCCCCCATGTGAAAAGTGTTTCAACTCGATTCGACTTGTGAAATCACACAACTGTGTGAGGCTCTTTTCGTTGGTAGGCCGGCTAACTGGTCTTGGTATCTCCAAACCAAAACTGCGCATCCCTTTCATAAGTCTCCCTAGCGCCAGGGCACAACAGTGTTCATCCTCAGCGAGAAGAGGGAAACCAACACTATCTAGAGGCGTGGAGTCACCACTCCAGAGCTCTTCTAGTAACTCATAGATCTGGTCTAGGACTTTGTTTACAATAGCTTCTCTCCTATGCTCTAGTGCTTCTGAAAGGGTGTCAGTCACCCTTCGCAAGCGCTCTGATGCAACATACCTAGAATTCTAGCTTGGAATGGCAGGTTTGTCTGTATCGATCCTGCGGTCGACTTCAATATGTTACGAGCCAGCAAGTCGAAGTATTCGCCCTTGCCGAACACCCAACTGATATAAAGCCGATACATGTTTGTCTTCAAACTGTATTCTTCGATCTTGTACTTGTCAATGACAGAGTCAACTCAATGATCAACAAACATTTCCACAGCTTCGCGACACTTATAGCTATCAATGAGTCCCCATAGCTCAATCAATAACCTTAGACTCATCGCCTTTGGAACGCTCTTGTGGTGTCCATGGATAACGTCAAGCAAGATGACCGGCGCTTCACCATACCGTCTAAATCCCCTTGCGCTACGGCAGCTCAAGTCAATCGTGGCCGATGATTTATCGACCATTGCCTTGAAAACTGGGGAGGCAAGGGCTAAGTGGGCTGATGACACATGGTAGCGTAATTCAATGTGTTGCCCAAGCTCATTCCGCGATTCCAAGTTCCTCAGATCTTCGACTGTTCGAATAGAAGAAGAGATGTTCTTGAATTTCACGGGACGGCCCTGTTCAGGCTCGACTTGATCCTCCGCCGCTGTGGTATAACTACTTGGCTCCTCATCAGCACCGTCAGAGGAAGACGATCCGTGTGTAGTTTCTTGAGTACGCTGTGACCTCGATTGCCGAAGAATCAAATCCATGTCTCCATGAGGATTGAAGACTAACAGTGAGGGCTTCATGGTTGTTGATGTGGCAAGGAGCCGTGAACGATCGAGTATCTCCTTTTCGTAACCAGACGCGTGAGGAAGAGCGGAGCGACGCGTTGCTAGCGTAATGTTGTTCTTATCTGTTATCATCTTATCGTCTATCTTATCTTTATCCTTGTCCACATGGCTTCAGGGTTCGTGAAGGTTTCCCCCGCTCACGAGATTTGACAGCGGTTTAGAAAATTGATTTTTGGTATTTTTGTTAGTTTATTATAATTGTTGAATTACTGCTACGCAATACTATGGAAGATGATGCAGTGAGGGAGGATGTATTCAGACAAATTCCAGTCATCGAACAATCTACAAAATTACAGTCATATTTTCGGTTCAATGGCAAATCTTGCCTCTACTATACCGACCATGGGATAAGTGTATCTGCTTGAAAGTGAAGTCAAGTAACGGAACTGCCATAAGTGGCTTGCACATCCACAAGCCGACCACTTCGTTTTTCGGCAAGGAATAGTCACGTTTCTCGATGGCGGCTGATATCGTCCGCTAATGTTACGGTTTAATAGTTCACTGCGCTAATAAAAACTCTCCCCTAATTACAATTCACTCGTGGCTGGTGCTACACGAATGACCATGCCGTTTCCCATCCTGCAAGTTCACGCTATCGGAAAAGTCATCCAGGATGAGGCCTAAAACTAGCGATATCCCGCAGCGACTAGTGGGAAGCTAAAGGTGGTTCAGCTGGCTCTAGTGCTCGGACCGCTATGGCAGGTAGCCCAAACGGGACAAGATCCCCCTGAAGAGAGCAATAGTTTCAGCTTAGTGACGTGGATTGGAGGCATGATGATAAGAGGAGAAAAGAGAAGAAAAGCTGATATTGAATTGGGTATTTATACAGTCCAGCTGCAGTTCATCTTTCCCAGTCACTTTCTTTTCATTTTATTCATTCACAGCTAGAAGTCACAATGGTCTACGCAACACCTACCAAGCATCCCAAGGGACTCCGTCTCCTCTCCCTCGATGGCGGTGGCGTCCGGGGTATCATGGGCCTCGTCATCCTCAAAGAGCTCATGGTTCGCGTCCAAAAGAAGAAAGGCCTCAAGACAATTCCCCTACCAGCTGACTACTTTGAGCTCGCCGGCGGTACCAGCACAGGCGGTATCATGGGAATCATGCTCTTCCGCCTCCGCATGAGTGTTGATGACACCATTGATGAATATGACAGAATCGCCAGGACCATCTTTAGCCCCAAGATCTACGGCTGGGATATCAGTTGGATCCCTGGCTCGTCGTACCTCAACAACAGCAAGGCTCTGGTTCAGGACAGCAGATTTGATGCTGGGTCTATGAGCAAGGCTATTGACGAGGTTGTTGAGAAGTTTGGCCTTGATGAGAACGACAAGAAGCTCAAGGGTAACGCCCCTCTTCAGCACGAAGGCGGTGCACGCATGTAAGTACCTCTCCCCCTTTTCGATACGTCGCTGACACCAGACAGGTTCTGCTGTACTACTGCCCAGAACAGAGCTGAGTCCATGTTGATGCGCACCTACAAGGACAAGACCATCTATACCAAGTCCAAAGTCAACGATGCTCTCCTCAAGCACGGTGACAAGCTCACCATCAGCATCGCAGCACGCGCAACATCTGCTGCTCCAACTTTCTTCCCCGAAGTTAAGTTTCCCGAAGACAAGCCTGAGCTGGTATTCTGGGACGGTGGCCTTCTCAACAACAACCCCATTGACCAGCTCTGGTACACACGCTTTGAGCTCGTTGACCCCAAAGACCCCTCACCCCCGATCTCCTGCGTTATCAGCCTGGGTACTGGATACGTCAGCCCAGGAAAGGCAAAGCAGTCTTGGATCAAGGTCGTTGGCGTCGCGTCAAAGGTCATGGACTTTGCTACCAACACCAACGCCAAGGGCAAGGACTTTTCACGACACATGACGCATCTGAATGAGCGAGATGAACACAAGGATACTAAGTATATTCGTTTTAACCCATTCTTGAAAGAGGAGATTGGGCTTGATGAATATTTGAGGATGAAAGACCTCAAGGATATTGCTCAGAAGACCATGGAAGATCCTAACCCTACGAACCAGTTTTGGATCAACCAAGCTGTGGATGCTATTTGCGCATAGGATAGATAAGAGCGGTAGAAGCATGTTAGTTTATTTAAAACAAATAGCATGATAACCTACGTGAAGTGCCAATGGTGTCATCTGCGCTACACTGTTCGTTGACTTCACTAAAGACGGTGATTTATAGGTTTCTGAAGTAGTGCATAAGTAAGGTGATCAAAACCCAAGACATTTTGACAAGGACGAAGAATTAATCTGCCTTCTGGTGGCTACCTGAAAGTGATCGTATTGACTGATGTATGTTGCTCTGAAAACGGAACCCCGAAAGACAAGACACGCGGATCTTTGGCAACTAAAGAAAACAAACCCGACAGGGAAAGTGCAGAAGTGATAAGCGTATTATGACTGTTTATAGGAGAGTGTTTGGGTCGTCGCCCGCAAGAGAGTAACGAGGATCAACAAGCTCCAGCTCATCCCACCGGGAATCATTAATAACTGAAACAAGCAACTCCGGATCCGAATAGTCCTTGATACGATAGACGTCCTCAGTATCGAGGTAGTGGAGATAAAGCTCATCTCCAGCTTGGAAAATGACTTGGCCATCTCCATTCTCTTTACCAAATAGAGGCTTGGGCTTGGCCTTGAGGTGAAGCCCTTCAATAACTTCTGCGATACTCCCGTCCTCTGCCCACTCATAGCCTTTGATAGCATCAAAATCATTTGTCCAACCTGTCGGGGGATCGATCTGCTCAGCCATCAGCTCTAAGTTGTGATAATGGGGACTTATGAACGGACGTCGATTTTGGTGACAAGTTTGCCATCAACCTCCTTAACGATATCATCCAAATCCATTCTTGCTGTGATGAGAGAACTGAAGCAGTTATGAAGTGGCAGTAAGGGGATATGAAGGTGAATAAAAAGGACTGGAAAGAACTTGGCAACATGGATCAGATATATGAAAAATCCAATAGAACGCCATCGACGTCAGCTCACAGAGATTGCTGGCGCTACTCTCTTGAAATGGCTAAGATGCAGAGCTGAGATGACATGGCCCATCCAATCGCATCGCATCGAGACTCGTCATTTGCTCACAGACAGTGTCTCAATAGGGCTTGGAAACAGGCCAATGGTCACTTAGAAATTTATCAGAAGCTTGAGATCGGCAATGCTTCAAACAAGAATAGGACATTCTGCCTACCTTAATGTTGGGGTTTGATGGTGATTTACACGAAACTGCTTGCTCCATCTTCGTAGACCTATGCAAAGAGCACCTGTGCTCTGGGCCACTACAGCCTACTGCAGAGCCCTGTAAATATCTTAGATAGCATAGTAAACTGGCCTGCTTCCAGGCGGTAAGAAGAAAGACCTCAACATTCGTCCGCTCCCTAAGACGTCTCCTGAAGACCCAAAGTCTGCAAAGTAAGCTCCCAAGTTCGGTTCTCCTTCTCTGAAGCATAGATATAATCCTTATACCCCATCATACCCGGGATCAACGGCTCCGGCCTGGATGGTCGACAGTCCTCAAGGTACTTCCCGCCTTTACCCTCCCACTCTTTACCAACTGCTGCCAGAACGGTAGTCGCAGCACCTTGCTCGGGACTTTTCATAAATTTTATCGTCTTTGGATCCTCTTTCATGTCCTTGAGCACTGACTCAGGCATATGCTTCTGGAGGTTTGATGCGATGCCACCAGGCATGACGCTAGTAGCATGAAGACCCTTTGGGCCGTAAACACGGTCAATGTAGTTAGACATGTAGATCTGAGCGAGTTTGCTCTGGCCGTAGGCCTTGAAAGGACTATAAGCGTCTGGCTCTTTGAGCTGGAAGTCGTCGTATACGATCTCTGAAGCGTGATGGCCTGAGGATGATACGTTGACGACGCGGGAGTTGAACTCAGGCGTTGATCCTTTGAGAAGTGTGTCCTTGAGGAGCCAGAAGAGGAGAAAATGGCCGAGGTAGTTGGTGGCTAGTTGTTGCTCGAAACCATCCTTGGTCTCGATGCGTGTAGGTGTCGCCATGATAGCGGCGTTGTTAATGAGGACATTGAGTGTAGGCGACTTTTCCAGGAATCAAGCGGCGCATGCGCGAACAGAGGACATGTCGGATGTATCAAGACGTATCAAGTCAACTTGACCAGGCTTCAAGAAAGAAGAGCACGCCGCCTTGCCCTTTTCTAGATCACGCACCGCGAGAAAAACGCGAACGCCGGTTGCAGCAATGGCACGGCCAACCTCAATACCAATTCCCGCAGAGGTGCCAGTGATCAAAAAGACTTTATCCGTCAAAGCGCCTTCAAGACCTTCATCGCGCACGATTTGCAGGGCTGTTGGACGAGCATCGCCAGGGCCGGAGGTGTTCTTGTGAGCGTCTGCGTAGCGGGACATGATGCGTAAGGTTAAGAGAATGTACTAACAATTGAGTACTGGGGGTGAGAGAATGTGATGAGATTGGCTCAAAATTGTAAGATGGTATTGGAGAGAACGAGGTCGCATGTCTGTCGTCAATCCCTAGGAAGTTATAACTTAAATCAAAGCGTCATGCGGATCGGGCTTAATCCGGATTTATAGGCGCTAACTCTGTTTTGACATCGAACTTGAAGAGGCTCATGCACGCCAAGAGGCACAGAAGCAGGCAGTAGCAAATCAATGGCAGAGATATGTAAGGCACTGGATACATTAATTCTTGGCGAGCTCTCACAGAGCTTGGCGAATGAGATGGCCTATGGAATATTCACTAGCTAAAGATAAGTCCACATCAAAAGCTGATTCCTCCAAGACGTAACTTTAACCTTCCCTGTCTTATCAGCGTCAACTGGTTGCTTACGGTATCTCTTTTATAACCCTGGTATCTTCTCGAAAGCTTGTGCAACCACAGTACTCATCTACCAATCTAGACCGATCAGAAAGCTAAGTGGGGGATATCCGTTTCATGACTGAATAACTTCCGAATATGAAACTCCGGAGCGCTAAGAAGAGTATTATTTCATGCCACCCTTGAAGATAATCTATAATCTAAATACAACTGATTGTCTTTTCCGGTCGTTGAACATTGCGATCCAGCTTGTTTATGTCTCATCAACAACCTTGAATAACGCCACCCTAATCCTCCCCAAAAGCGTCATGACCTGCTGCTTCACACTCTTCAGCATCATAAACTGAGCGTGTCTTCCCTCGATTGCTGGACTCTTCTCTATATCACCTACCAGCGTCTTGATTTTCCGCAGCTGTCCCACAGTGAGAAGCTGCAACATACTCCCCCACTCATCGGTTTGATCTACCTCGTAGTCACCCACGGCAAATGCTGCTCTAAGTCAGTACCCTCTCTCGTATACCAGAGTATCTTTTTGTTCAGCATGGTGAGCTTCTCGCATATCATGACTAGAAAGAGCATGGCGTCTGGGTCTGTGTAGCAGTTTTTGCAGCGGACTACCTGGGTGCATTGGATACAATATTGTTTTTGGAAAGACAGGGCCACGTCGGCTTTGCAGGGGTTCATGTCGTGCATGCGTGTTTCAAGCTCTTCAAGCAGTGACTTCATGACTTTGAGACATCGACGCGCACAGGTACTGCTGCTGTTGACATTGATGGGATTGTTGATTATGCGTGTAGCTGTCGTGGCCGTAGACGAGCGGGAATCCAAGAAGGTGAAAGTGTCTGCTTGTGTACTCCGCGGCGAAGGTATACCAGGTATACTGTATGGTGACCAGTGAAAATCTGGCAATGAGTTGGAAACTGGCACTAACTTTGCAAAGAGAAAGCTTAGCTACTTGCAGTTTAGAGAGAGAGAGAGAAAGTTATGGTCAAAAGTGGAGGGGTTCAAATCGAAGAATACAAACTCGTCTCCCGAAGTATTACTGCTCATGGCCGCATCTTCCAAGAGCGTCGCATCCAACGGATTCGCCAAAGGATTAACAGAAGAATTGCTCCCATCATCACCGCTATTGTTTCCTTGCACCGAAGCGCTCGGAGAGTTTCTGCTAGTAGCGGCAGCCGTGCTCTGCATCGTATCCGCCTCGGACTGTTGTTCAGATGCCGGCGACTGCGATCGCGCAGCAGCTTCATTCTGCCGGGCCGTCCGCTTTCCAGCGCTCGCAGCCCGTCTTACGCCCTGTGCAGCGGAGCTTCTTCTGACGGCACTGGTCGCACGTTGTGTGTTGTAAGACGTTATCGCCAGGGGCTCCAAAGTTCCTTTGCTACGATGCGGCTTGATGAACAGATCTACGCAACACTTCCGAACAGGCTGTAGCGGAAGCAGCTCGTATGGATCTCCGCATTTCCTCGCTGATGCATCTGAAGAATACGACGACTTTTGAGATATGTCTGATACAGGATTTCTGGAACCTGTGCAGCTTTGGGGTCATTGGTGGCAGCTTCTGGGCTGCTGGAGTTTTGTGAAGCTGGCAGTCAGGCAGTGATACTCTAGGTACGAGCGATAGGAGCAGATGCGCTATCTGAAATAGCCCTCGCCTTGAATGGTCGGTACAATGAGTTGGAGGAGCTATAAGCTAACCCTAGGACATCTCGACCTCGGTGGGAGAATACAACACTTATGAGTGTCCAGGAGGCTTCAGGCATACTGTTCTTCAAACTGTCTTGTCGATTGAATGTGCACTGTGCTTTTCATGGTATACATCAATCGATCAGATGGCACCTCCCTAGTTGAGATGCCATGGCTATGCATTCATGACTAAAATGTTGACTCGACACAATACACAACTTCGATCAAGCGTCGAGATTCTCAGTCTCGAGCCTGAACCATCCCTGCTCATTGATAAAGTCCACGATCTCCTTCAAGTCCGTCGGCGTGACAATTCTCTGCACCCATCCACTTTCACCATTGTAAACATAATACTGCTCGTTGATTTCAACGATGAAAATGACTTCATTGCTGCTGTACCGGGTCCTGAACAGCGGCTTGACCACTCCGGAAATGCCATAAGCGCTGACAAGGTCTGCAACCTCTCCATCTTCACCCCATTCACTTTCACTGCCCATGTCTTCGTAGTTGACGGTCCATCCGGTGGGAGGTCTCACCTGTCGAGGATTAGCAATGAACGAGAATGATAATGGGGTACATACATCGGTGTTGGTTACGAGCCTTCCGTTGACGACTTTTGATAGAGACATGTTGTAGTGATTGAGGATACTCGAGATCAGAAAAGATATAGTTGATGGAAGCTTCGCCAGGTAGCTACGTGGTGCAGACGTGCTCAATAAATACAGATCGCTCGAGATAGTGAAGAGCTACTGACGTCAGCGATCCCCTGTTTCATCAGTGCACAGTCTAGCTCGTGGCTGATCTATTGCCCTGTTTAGTCCACTAACTCCAATAACCGTCTCCCTTGCGGCGTCGGCGTGGCCTACAGTCAAAGCATTCTACAAGGAACGTGTCACAGGAATCATGACAAAACAGCCAATCGAGCCAATGCCGTCGTTACAGGGGATAATCGGAATCTCAACGAAAAGACAGAAGCAGTGCAACAAGCAAAGAAAACGAGACATGACGCCATGTCCAAAGTCCCCTCACGCTTATTCCTCCCTTGCTGACATGTCCATCTCGTGGCTGGCTGAATACACTACCGCGGCCTCAAAACTCATATCTGCCCAGCGAACCATACGGCCCGGAACGGCACGGCACGACGCACGGAGCGCTCTGCTCTCAATAACGTTTCCCAAAAGAGTTCCCTCAGCGCCGCCTCGACCTGAAAACAGCTTCAATCCCCTGTGACGCTAGACCAGATTCTCTAGGCCAAGGTATTTCAGCTCAGCACTAAAAGAAGTGGCGCATCCCCCCGCACCCGCTGAGGAACCTCAAGACAGCGCCATCCTGCTAGGAATACGATAGTTTGGTAAAGTATTGATTCTCGGCGCGTAATGATTGGCGTGATCGGCGTTGAGTTGGACAACGGCTGAGGAAAGTGGCTTGTCACGTACAGGAAAGGATATGTGACGAGACAAGAGAGTTTTCGGGGAGAGAGTGAAAAAGCGAGTCGCCCATGGTCCTGCGTTCCTTTGAGCTCGTCGTTCTAGCTCTGCAATTGATGCTTTATTTCTATGTCAATTGACTAAATACGCCATACTATTGTTATAATTTTGCCGCATTGAATCAAGATGTGGATTACAGACGCCTGCAAGGCTGTCGTCTTGTCCTTCGTGGCGGTATTTCACTACCCGTCCGTCTCAGACCAA
The DNA here is from genome assembly GCF_013396195.1 of Fusarium tjaetaba. Taxonomy (NCBI): domain Eukaryota; kingdom Fungi; phylum Ascomycota; class Sordariomycetes; order Hypocreales; family Nectriaceae; genus Fusarium; species Fusarium tjaetaba. Next base: position 275,655 of record NW_023501477.1, read on the forward strand.
GGGCCTCATCAAGATGTCATGACCTTTACCCACGGACACTCTACACCAGAGATTGACTACCCATATTTCGACTCACCAAGTGGGCCTGATCAGGACGGCAAGGTCTTTACGTGCAATTACACTGATCTCAAGGGCTGGAAGCCATGCACAACTAAAGATGACCGCTCGTGTTGGTTGAAAGGACCATACGATCAGAACTTCACTATCAAAACGGATTATGAGAACTTCTGGCCTATTGGAATAACAAGAGAGGTAAGTTACAACACATGAGTTTTGGCCCGACTTCTTCTGACTGGAACCAGTATCACCTCAATGTCACTGATCAATCCATCAATGGTGATGGTGTCGATAACCCATTCGGCAAGGTCTTCAACGGCAAGTATCCCGGCCCTTGGATCCAAGCCTGCTGGGGCGATCTTATCAAAGTCACCGTGCACAACCATCTGAAGTACAATGGCACAACCATCCACTGGCACGGTCTACGACAGCTTGAGACCTTTGAGATGGACGGTGTTAACGGCGTGACTCAATGCCCCATTGCACCTGGAGACAGCTATACTTACACTTTCCGTGCTGTTCAATACGGTACATCGTGGTATCATAGCCATTATTCTCTGCAGTATGCCGATGGCTTGGCTGGTCCCATCACCATTTACGGGCCGTCGTCTGCGCCGTTTGATGAGGGACGAAACCCCATTCTTATCACAGATTGGAGTCATCGCAGTGCGTTCCAGTCATGGCAGAGGGAGCTTGTGCCGAATCCTACGAGACCTATGATGAATGGTGTTTTGATCAATGGCGTGGGGAACTTTGCTGGTAGTTTCCCCCGTGAGCGCTTCAACATGACGGTTACCAAGGTCAGTCACTCCATTACACTGGATTATATGCCAGCATTGACACCCAGCAGGGCAAGAAGTATGTTCTTCGCGTGATCAACACGTCCGTCGACACAACCTGGATCTTTAGTATCGACAATCACAACTTTACTGTTATGTCGACTGACTTTGTGCCGATCCACCCTTACTCAGTCTCTCACATTGTCCTCGGAATAGGTAAGCATATCTCCTCAGTAGAACCGATGAGACACAATGTCACTGACTTAGGTGAACAGGCCAAAGATATCACATCGTTCTTGATGCGAACCCCACCAACACCACAAAGATGCCCGCAAACCCCGACGGGAACTACTGGGTCCGAACCGTGGGAGCGACTCGCTGCAAGGGCTTCGAGCCGGGTAATGAACCTGATGAGCGTCAAGGTATCCTGCGGTATAATGCATCGAGCAAACTTGTTCCCACGACATTCCGAGAGAATTACTCTTTGGAGTGTCGAGACGAAGCTTATGATCGACTCAGCCCGGTTTATGAGTGGAACGTCGATCCCGTCAAGCTCAATTGTAAGTTCCACTCACCTCAAGATTCTTTGACTCTCCTAACACTTGACCCAGACACCAACAGCACGTTCGAAATTGGTCTGGACAAGTTTGCTCACAGGCCCGAACTGATGGACAATTTTACCTGGTGGGCCTTTGGCGAGAAACCTCTCTGGTTGAACTTCTCCAACCCTACCATTCTGAACCTTAAGAATACCACGTGGGACCCCGACTATGCTGTTGATCTCGTTGTGCCTGACGAGAAGAAGGATAAATGGGTCTACATCGCTATCACGGCCCCTCCGGCTCCCATGGTTAGCAAGCCCAACCGAGGGTTTGCTCCAGTTGCTCATCCTGTAAGCAAATTTTAACCCTTCAAATGGTCTTTTCTAATGCGTAACAGCTCCATCTCCATGGCCACGACTTTGCCCTTCTAGCGCAAGGTACCAACTTCACAGACCTAGCCACAGGAAATGTGACCCTTAAATTCAACAACCCTCCGCGTCGAGACGTGGCACTTCTTCCAGCTGGAGGATACCTGGTCGTTGCCTTCAAAGCCGACAACCCTGGCTCTTGGCTGTTCCACTGCCACATCGCATGGCATGCGTCTAGTGGTCTTGCCATTCAGATCTTGGAGCAACAGAAGCTGCTGAATAGGATCTTGGATCAGTATCCTGAGAAGATGAAGGAGGTGAATAGGGTCTGCGATAAGTGGAATGAGTGGTTCAAGAACGATACGAATCATTGGAATGCCCATATCTTCCAGGATGACTCGGGTATCTAAGGGACACAATATGAGATGAACTTGAGGTTGAGAGTCACGAGATGGATGCTTGATAGTGTGAAGACATAAAGAGATTCCATTATCAATGAATGATACTGTCAAATGACTGCTAGCTACATTTCATCCACCACCGCTGTCCGTACTGACATAAGAGTCGTTTCATAATGTTCCAAGCGCTCATGATACTCAAGGATACCTCACAGCAAAAACGGGCGACTCTGACTTGTCCCAATCACTCTCCTTCTTCTCATCACCAAATATCCTCAGAGCTCGGTAAGCAACCTTGTACTTTCCAGCAGGTGCGTATCCTCCATCAGCCAACTTTCCATTCCAGACAACATTGCCCTTACCCATGGGGTTCCACAGAGTAGGGAAGCCAGCAGGGGCTCCCAGGCTCTTGGCAGTAGAGTTACCAGAGACGGGAATCAGTTCAGCCTCGAGCTTGGCGGATCCGAGGGCGAGCTTCCATGCCAGAGCAGGAGCGGGCTTCTCGTCAGTAGCGTTCTGGCCCTTGACGGGAAGAACGAAGGTGGTGTTGGCGGGAACGGGGTTGAGCTCGTCCTTGTCGTTGGACTTGCTGATCCAGGTATCGTCAGAAGCGAGAACCTTGGAGTCGTGGAGAGAACCGGTGAGACCTTGGTAGGGAAGAGATAGGGAGATATCAGTTCCGTTGATGGCGATGTATCCAGACCAGAGCGCGAGACGCTTGGCATCGAGACCCTCGGGAGGAGTTGGCATGACCTCAATGGTAACAGAGTCACCAGCGCCGACGCTGACCTTGGCTTCGCTGAACTTGAGGCTGGCGTGGCCATCGGCAACATCGTTGGGGAACTCGGAAGCATAGATGCTGTCCTTGGCAAGAGTGTAGACGCTCTTGGTAGGAATGTGCGAGATGCTCAGATCGAGATCTGTCTTGCCAGTGTTGTGAAGAGTGAAGTTGAGAACCTCGGTGAAGTGGTCGGTGTCGTTGAAAGCCAAGCTGGAGCGGCTCAGTAAGAGGTTGGAGTAAGCAGCGTCGTAGGCTTGGATCAAGCCACCACCCTGTTGAGGGACAGGAGCAAGGTAGTCGTAGAACTTGGCACCGTCGTTGAACAGAGTAGGGTTGGAAGTAGACGACAAGAGGTTCTCAAGGACCTCAGGGTCAAGAGTACCGCGGACCTCGGCGATAAGGGCAATGACTCCAGCGACCAAGGGGCAGGCCATGGAGGTACCAGAAAGGACTGCATAACCGCCCTTCTTGAGAGGGTATGTCGAGAGGATGTTTCCACCAGGAGAGCCAAACTGGGGCTTGACATCGAGTTCCCAAGTAGGACCCCAAGAAGAGTAAGTGCTCACAGCGCCACCGGTAACATTGTTCTTGCTCTCCTCAAGAATGACCTTTCCATCAGAACCATCAGACATCTCGAGAGTGACGGTAGATCCAGCCTTGAGAAGCTCAACCCACTTGACACCAGTCTTGGCGGGGACCATACCAGCAGCGACAATGCCCTCAACGGTTGAGACATCAATGGCTGAAGCGCCGCTGGCAGCGTTGTTGTAGACGAGGAAGTACTTGGCACCATGCTTAGCAGCGTTCTGGGCCTTCTGAACAAAGGTACAGCTTCCACGACGGACCAAGACGATGTACTTGCTAAGATCAGGAGTATCCTCGGGATAAGCGTCACAGCCGCCGTTGGGAGTGGTAGGATCCAGGTTAGGAGCCCAGAGGGGAAGGGTGACCTTGGCCCAAGCAGCAGGGCTACCAGCAGTGGAACCAAAGTCGATCTTCTTGCTGCTGTTGTCAACGGTGTAGTGGGAGATGTTGAGAAGAGAGACGTAGTCGCTGTTGTCGTAAGAAGCGATAGCCATGACCTTGTTACCATTGGCAGCAGTGCTGGCGTAGAACATACCGACATCACCGGAGTTACCAGCAGAGACAGTGCAGGGGACACCTTTCTCGACGATGCGAGAGACGGCGACAGCCCAAGGCTCCTCGGACCAACCGCTGGGACCGCCGATGGAAGCAGTGATGATGTCAGCGCCATCTTGGTAAGCTTGGTTGAAAGCGGCGATGAGAACATCGTTACCGGCCTCTCCAGAGCATCCGAAGACACGGTAGGCGCCGAGAGTGACTCCGGGAGCAGCACCGGTGAAACCGTACTCGTTCTCTTGAGCGGCAATAATACCAGCGACGTGAGAACCGTGGCCTTGGCAATCCATGGGATCGTCATCGGGGTAAACAGCGTTGAAACCATCGTACTTATCACCAACGAGATCAGTACCGAAGGAAACAAGGCAATCTTTACCGAAGCATCCACCAAGAGCAGGGTGCTTGTAGTCAATCTAACAATGTCAGCCAGTTCCAATCTCAAGGGCATGAGACGTACACCAGTGTCGACAACAGCGACCTTGATACCATGGCCAGTGATACCCTTCTCCCGAAGCTTATCAACTTGAACCTGAACGTGAGGTGAGAACGTATCAGCAGTATCATTCAGATCACGCTTCTTAAGAGGAGCCTTCATGCCAGGCGTAGCAGTCCACTCAATGCGAGGCTTAGGGATACTGTAGACCTTGACAGGCCACATGTTCTTGACAGCGGGAAGAGCCGCCATCTTGGCAGCCATGTCCTCAGCGGTAGAAACATCGTCAAACTGGATAGAAACGCCCTTGAACAGGTCATAGTCGAACTTGACGCGCGTGGTGTACTTGTCATCAGCAGTTCTGTAAAACTTGGCAGTATCCTACGACTATTAGCTGTGAAATGGAATTTGGTTGGCGAGATGCGTACGTGGTTCTCTTCGAACTCGAAGATGTAGGCACCTGGGACGTGCGTCACAGCGGTACCCTGCTCAGTGTCTTGAACGGCAGCGGACAGCCCTGCGAAAAGCAGAGCCGTCAATCCTAGACGGACCATAATGAATGTGTGTAGTATGATATAAAGAGTGACTTTGTAAAGAATGACAGACAATGCAGTAAAGAGTGTGGAGCAGTCAAGAGAGTGACAGGATACCAGAGCGAGTGGTTGAAGACAAGACCTTAGCAGATCAACGGCGTTATCACAACATTATATAGCCTACACGGAGTATCCCGCCCTCTTTGGGAATATCTGCATCCGTCCAGATACAGCAACGGAGTATATGCAGGAACATGTGATGCCCCAAACTCAAACCTGCATGACCTGCCCATAAACGCATTCAAAAGAGCCCTCCAGAAGTTCCAGAGCAATTACCATAAGTTCCCTCGCTCTTATCAACAGACCTACCAGATACAAGTTAGCGCAGGGAAGATCGTGCTAGCTGTACCGAATGAGCGTCTAGATGCTAGCCTTGGCGCTCAGGGGAACTGCAGGGGTCAGCGTTGCACTCGCGCGGGTGAAGCGTCGAATCCGGGAACGTTAGCCCGTGGGACTTTTATCCCAAGTGCCGCGACTCCGCTGGACAATCCGTAATTTTATGTACATGTCGATTGATAGAGCAGGTCAGGTCGATGGGGGGGCCTTTTTGTCCGTGGGTTTGGGGGTTTCCTATCGTGGTTAGGTGAGATGGCGACATTGAAGACGCGGCATTTGTCCGCTGATAGCGGAATGATCGTTGATCGTGATAGATAGAGTTATGAAGCCGCGCAGTAGCAAAGGCGATCAAAAGGTAATCGCGAGGATACACTTTGGCTTAAGGGAGATCACTTTATCACTCGGGCTTTCGCGGCGTATCAAATGAACATCCCCGAGCAGGATCCTTACTCGTGTAAACTGTAATTGCTGGATTAGACTTTCGTCTTACCCTGTAAGAACTCTATCTGACGGAAATATGAACCAAACGTGTAACGTAGCGACTCGCAAATCCCTTAGGTCGAAAGCTTCAGGGTTTCATCGGTTCGTGTTGGGTATTTATCATTGCTATAATGGAGGCGTTGGGTAATAAGAGTAGTGTGCGGGATAGTGAGGCATCGCGCTGGTTTTCTAACTACTAACCACATATCAAATCAATACCCTGTATCCGCGTCTTCCGTGACCAAAACTCTATGGAGCTCGGATGAGCTTTTTTAACAATGATGCTACGCCCAAGACCTTTTCCTCTTCATATCTCCTTCCAATGATCTGCACTCCAATGTCAAGTCCTTTCATCGCTTCAGGATCATAGAGGCCGCGTATCCACTCATCAATGGCATTGCGCGGCGCATAATCATGTAGATAACTACGGCGCGCTTCTTCAGCCACAGCGACGTATATATCAGAAGATGTTGCATCCTCAGAGCTTCCAAATTTTGCAAGAGGGAACGACATAGCTGTGTAGTCGAGAAAGTTCCATATCTTGGCGTAGCCAGTCCATCTGCTTGACCTATGCGGAACAGCTGTATGAGGCGACACAGGACCGATTATAACGTCGACACATTCTCCATCTTCTAGACCAGCAGTCGTAGTCCATTTCTTATTGTAAGCCTCTTGCGCTGCCGTCTTTCGGCGGTTGAGTTGCCAGTATTCATACACTGATATAGGCTTGGACGAGTTGACGAGTGCTTCGACGTGGGCAATCATCGGCTCGCCTGCAACAGCGACTTCAGTCTTGATATCCTCTCCACCGTCTGCACGGTAGAACTGATCCTGGATCTCGATGCAGCTCGAGTGGTCTGCTGTACTCCACGGAATGACTTTATGCCCTGCCTTTTCGAAGATTGCCACTGCACGGCGGACCGCTTCTTGAATTTCTGGATGAGGTCGCACGACCCCGTCGTCAAGAATGATACCGATGGTGAGTTTACGCTTCTGCACATCCTCAAAATCGGCCTGTCGCCATGGAATTGGGACGACATTTGGGTCGAGCTTCCATGGTTCTGCAAGCAGACATTCCTTGGTCAAAGCGATGAGGTTAGAGAGCGTTGGGCTCATCGGACCAATTGATGAAGGGACATGAGACTGCCCCTCATGAGAATTTGCTGCACCGGAGTATGAGAACCGACCAGACGAAGGCTTCAGTCCAAACAGCCCGCAGAGATGGCTCGGAACACGAATCGAGCCTCCAATATCAGTTGCCCAACCCCCTAGTGATCCAGACATTCGCATCAGCGTAGCCTCTCCACCAGACGAACCACCCGGTGAAAGCTCAGGTCTTCCAGGATACGTAGTCAATCCCCAGAGAGGACTTTCAGTCTCGCCATACATGATGCTCTGAGGGATAACGGTTTTTGTTATGATGACTGCACCTAGCTTTTCCAAAATGGTTACCATGACTGCATTGTCGCGAGCGGGCTTGAAGGAGCGACCGACATAGCCTAACGTGGTGTCGAGGCCAGCGATGTTGAATTGATCTTTTACTGACACTGGAATACCATGGAGAGGACCAATGAGCTGCTTATGTTTCTGGAAGTACTCATCAAGAGATTTTGCGCGTTCTAGTGCACTTTCGAAAAGAGGTTCGCTGAGGCAGTTTGTCTAAGGTATGTTAGTCGTAGTCGCGGATGGGTGTGCTGTATCCGAACCTCTTTGTGTGAAGCGATGGCTCTGCAAGGAGTTAGCAATTGGCAAATAGCTTATAGAGATGAGCGGTTTACCTGCGAATCGTAACAGAGACCAGCTTCTCGGCTGTTATCTTTCCCGTCTTCAATTGCTCGAGAAGGGAAGAAATGTCGGCATGTTCTGGCACGATGCTTTCATCGGTTACGGCGGGGAGCTGAGCCTCGCAGCTTTGGATGGCACCATCGCGATCCTCCCTTTTCTGCTTCACGGTAGTTTCCCAATACATGTTGCTCAATTGTTTCACCGTGTTTGGAGAACAAATCTTGGATATTTTATAAAAATTCAGTATCTAAAATGCCTCGTCGAAAGGGAGAATCTTCACGGAGCTAGTGGTTCTAGAACCGGCAGTTGATAGCTTCTCGTGATAGAGATAAGAGGGTCGCTCCGAGCTCGGCACTGTATCCCGAAAACATCTCCACAATTCAAACCCGAGGGTCGTGACATTTCGCATTTCGCATTTGAAATGAACACGAAAACCAACACAAAAGAGATATCTACATAGTCATGACAGATCTGAAGCGAACCTTTCCACTCTCCATCTTCTCAAAAGCCTCTCGGTACTGAGTCGCAAAGTCAAACCTCTCAACGATACACTTGATACGATGCGTATGCGCAAACGCGATAGCATCCTCCGAATCCTGCTGATGTCCCGTGTTCCATCCGTGTACGCTAATATTCTTCATGATCATGTGAACCGTATTGAACTCCATAGGCCCAAGAGGTGAGAGAACGACCAGCTTACCGAGAGCCGCAAGACCTCCTGTGAGAGGACTAACTGCCTCTGCATTTGGGGCCGTTGACAAGATCATGTTAGCCCCTCCAAGTTTCTGCAAAGCTTCACTAGGATCTTCTTTGCTGGAGTCGATGTAATGATGAGCACCTAACTTCATCGCAAAGTCCTTTTTCTCGCTTCCGGCGCTCATGGCAACGACGGTGTATCCCATCTTGGAGGCATACTGAAGTGCCAGATGACCTAGTCCTCCCAGGCCTTGGACTGCGATGAGACCACCTTGGAGGACGCCGATCCTACGAATGACGTTGAAGACGGTGACTCCAGCGCAGAGGAGAGGAGCTACTTCGGCGGGGTCTGCATCGGAGGGGATTCGGACGGCAGCTTCGGCGTGAAGCAAGACGTACTCAGCGTAACCACCATCCATGGTCACGCCGTTGATAGCACCGTTATCACACAATTGGAATGATCCAGTTTGACAGGAGCGGCATGTTCCATCGTGGCCTTGTCACAACATCATTAGCTAACCACCGAGATAATTCTGAAAGTGTAGAGACTTACCGCCATGCCAGGCACCACCAACACGTTCACCAATCTGGAAGCTGCTGACTCCATCTCCAACAGCGACAACATCCCCAACGGCTTCATGGCCAGGAACGCGAGGAAATAAATCTCCAAAGCGACCTTGCTGCATCCATGAATCAGAGTGGCAGACGCCGCAGGCTAGGACTTTGACCAAGATGTAGCCTGGGCCAGGTTGTTCAAGTTTGACTTCCTTGAGGGCCAGCTTCGAGCCACTCGCCTCAAAAGATGCAGCTTTGTAGGTCTTGGGTAGAGACATGTTTTCAAAGAGGTTGAAAGTATGAGATGGTATGCTGAAACAGTAAGATAATTGTTTCTGTATTGTGATGAAACGCTGATAGCTGTGATCTTGCACTAGTATTTATACCATTTCATCCCCATTGATTGATTTATCAGCTCGGAAGTATTTCGTCATGAAATTGGACACTTGCGCCAAGAGCGCCGTTATTATGCGTGCTATTCTGCCGATGCAAGTGAAGTTGTGCTGCAGTCAGCTTTGAGCACCGAGGTCGAGAGCCGAGCACCGAAGAACGCCAGAGTGCTTACAAATTACTAGAACCATGCATTGAATAGATCGACAATTGACTGTGGTCTCAGCGTAACATAACCATTAAATTATGATAGATTGAATAGGTTTTGACTGACGGTAATTACAGCATGCCAGACTCCTCCTCGATCCCACGCTCCTCCATAAGCCAGTCAAAATTATCCAACGCACTAAAATACGAAAAATGATCCCAACTACCCGCAAAGTCCATTCCCTCAAACTCAGCTACAGGTTGAGTAACGCTTGAGTTATTCAGAATATGATCAAGGACCTTCTTGATAACACCCCGCACATTATGAGCAACTGAACAGTGTGTTTGTGATGGACATGAAGTCTTGAGATATCCCAACAACAGGCTGAGTTGTTGAATAATAGATGATCGAGAATATGTCTCTCCAGCGATGATGCTTTCTTCAGTTGATATTGTAACTGGGACGGGGTCTATGAGTTCCATGCACAAGACAGCTCCAGCGAGGGTTGCGTATCCCATGATCTGAACAGTATTAGATCTAGAAGGCTGATTTGGTTATAGCTAGAGGTGGAATATTTTTGACTTACTATCCATCGGCATTTGCCCTGCAAAGCAGCCCAGATGTGCTTCTGAGCCCAGAAATTCAGAGTCAGAACCACCATCTCGAAACTGGTGCGCAGAAGCTCGTTTCTTGGATGGCCGTATTTAACAAACAGTCGCTGGATGAGAAACATGTTGAGTAAATGGTCTAGTCTTATCAATAGCTTTGGATAACCGATTTCAAGGTCTATCTCGCTTATCTCCTCTGCTGTAGGATTCCAGATCAGGTGCTGAGGAAGATGCCCATAAAGATCAAGTTGCTTAGTTTTGAGTTGCCTATTCATGATTAAACCATTAGAGAGAGAAGCATCTGTCCATAAGATCCCACTTACATGAATTCCATAATTCCGTAAGCACCATCCTGAGCGAGTATCACTTCAAGAATCTCGTCCCTTGCCAGCGCAATCATCATGCGAACACGCAGAAGCGAGCCCGAGTAGATACAACCATCTACATTCCATCCGTCCTGATCAAGGAGTTGAGATCTCCTCTGGAACGTTTCTCTATCTGATAACAAGGCTGACTCTCCTAGGTCAAGTGGCAACGTTATAGAGCAGAATCTCCTCGTAAGAAGAGGCGGTCGTCCAACAAAGGTGGCCAGGAATTTATCGACCACGAAGACTTGACATCCTATACGCCTACGGATCTCGGTCGGTACTGATGACATATGCGTCGATGACTTGGTCCGAGTATCGTGGAGTCCGGAGAATGTTAACATCGCAACTGCCTCTGCATGAAACTTCCAGTATGGCAGACCTGTGGCAGTTAGGCTCAATCAAAGGCAGGCTGCCAGCCCGTTATGATAATAGGGGACTTACTGGTTTCGCCATGCATCCATGAATGAAGAACGGATCGCTTGTATACCAGAAACAGCATAAGCGTCCCAGAACTCCCGCCCATGTTAGCCAGAGTTATGCATGAAGCACAGTACTCAGTGCACTGGCGAATTATCCTCTTCGAATCTTCATTCGATGTGGCTGATAGCTCGCTTAGAGCTGTATATAGGAAGATGACACCAACAGTCTCCCAGCGTAGATTCTCTCCCGAGAAGCTTTGAATCCATGTAGTCGGGTCATCCTGGTCCTCCTTGAGCGTTTTCCGTGTGTTTATACATATTCTACTCCCCATCTCGCGCAACTTTGCTGTGTTTGCTCTATCACTGAGGCAAGACCCGAATGTGTCCCAGGTACTGGATAGGAGTCTATCACCAATACCAGCCAACCAGTCTTCATCAAGGCTAGCTTTAGGCATCGATCTTTGCATGGATAGTTTCTCGGGGAGGGCTTGGAGTACTCTGACAGCAAGTTGACTTGCTCCTTGGTCCATATCCACAATACTCTGTATCTCGGCCACCGATGGTGGAGCTGGAATAGTTGGTGAAGAAGGGGCGTCGACGACTGCCACTGAGGGTCCCTGCGCAGCCAAACTAGCCTCAGTCTCTTGGTACGCAGCCGGGAAGCTTGTAGGCCCGAAGAAGCCTTGTGGCGGCCTCGCAGCAGGTGAACTCCATAACCCATCATCGGGCCCAAAATTCCTGTGTCGGGCTGCGGGTGCCGCGACCTCGGAGCTCAAGGCTGATGCTTCGGACACTCGTCGCTGAGAACGCCTTGCTCGAGAGGGAGTCGCTGCCTGTTCCGGAGATGCATAGTAACACGCAGACGCGCCGTTGGGCCGTTTTCTACACCGACGACATACAGGATAGCCGTGGTCGCATGCCACTTTTCTGCGCCGACAAGGCTCGCATGCTTGCTTCTTGCCGTTACGCCGAGTAACAAGTGGACTAGACATGGCAGTCAGGATTCGGCCTGCGCTTATTGGACTAAGCTGTCGAGCGCCGAGTTTTGGATGCCTCGAGACTCGAGTGTTGTTGAGGCCGGAGATGAAGATGTAAGCAGACGGTGCTGACAGCCAAGACCGAGCTCCGAGGGCCGACGCACTGGAAACAACCAGCCAGGGAATTTTACCTAGTGCTTATTCAACTCTAAACGAGCAGCGTGGACATTAGAAATACCTGCAGATTAGCAAACTGTCATACCGCATAATTGTATGCTTGTGTAGTTCAAGGTTGACGCGAAAACTCCGACTGTCTTGGGTAACTGACGATTTCTCACACATCATCTCAGGCATGCAGATACACAAGAGAGAACAAAGCACGACTGCACCAAGCAAACACGGATTCATTGAAAGTCAAATAATACATTAGCTATCCATGAAGCCTCATAAGGGTATTCCGTTCAATCTCTTCCCCATCTTACGATATAGCCATTCCTGATGTTTTCTATCCCCAGCCCCAGTCCGTCCGAATCAGCTCTCCGCAGTTCTTTACGTCTTGTTTCCCAGTATCCGTAAACCAGTGTATAACTTGCACATTATGCCCAAAACCAGGTTTTCCATCTCTAAGCCTCGAAGCTTTGATGCTGCATTTCCAGAATGCAGTCAAATGTAGTAGCGGTAGGGTATTCTTTGATGATAACGTGATCGGTGTCCAGATCTTGTCGTTCATAAGAGCGAGATTTACATGTATCCGCCCGTGATATGCGTCAACCAGCCCTTGACGCGTTTTGAGACTGGTGACGCGTCGTCTTCGCCGTCATCCTCTGCAGGTCGCTTTCTGGACTCATGCGTCGGCATTTCTTGAGTCAGCGTCTCCTCCTCGGCCGGTGTCTCTTCTACTGGTAATTCTCGACTTGGCTTCTGGTGTTCTTTTGCCAAGGTGCTCATGTCGCTGGCCGATGCGCTCTCGCCTTGGTCGGGCGCATGGTCGAAATCGTAAATGGGCTCGTCTGACAGTTCCGAGGATACGTCAGAGCTAAGTTCGATTATCGGCACGTGATCCTGCCTATCGCGGAGCTGATATCTGCTGCCCTCATTCGTGAGGACTTTTTGCGGTTCACGAGCTGGCGATTGCTGCCGCGGTGCAGAAAGACGAGGTAATTCTGGCTCATCTTGTTTTGAGTAAGGTAATGATTTCTGCTGTGATTTTGGTTTTGGTTTTGGGAGTAAGCCCGCTAGGGTATGTCGTCTGATTTCTTTGGTGGTCTCTCGCAGATGAGCGGCCAATTCACTGTGCGGATCAAGATGCCAGAGAGTGCGCTCGATGGTAGCGCGCAGCATGTGAAGGTTCCCCTCCTCGTGAGCGGCGCGCTCGGCGGCGGTGAGCTTGGCCATGGCAGCTTGGGCTTCTCTTCTGGTGGAGGGTCGGTAGAGTGAGCTCATGAAGTGAGTGAGGGGACGGCGGGTGGGGACACGTGTTTAGAGCGATTTAGGCAATGCCATCCATTGATTTAGGTTATCTCATGCAATCTCGATTTCTGTCCCGAGTGTAGATATGAGATATTGTCTTCTTGTCATGTCTATCGAGGTTGAGGCTGGCGTGAATAGGGTTGGACACGATCGGTCGGGTAATATCAAGAGGTTGGTTTTATTTTTCAAGCGTCTCCACTTGGGGTCGGGGTCTTTTATTTATTATGCGTGATGAGCTGTCAATGCTACTGGAGCCTGAAAACCCGCGTGGTAGCATCCGGTGGACTCTGCTGATAACGATGAGCCAATCATGTCGACGATGACGACAACAGATGACTCATCCCTGATTTGCACTATGACGTCTACAGTTTAGACTGTCCACTCAAAGCACGATTTCTCAGTGTTTCAGGTCCCCACTAGACTGTTTTTAGACCACCCAGGTCAGCCTCAGGGTAGCTTCATCTCTTTACCCAGCATTAACCGCCTTTAAAAGATCTAGATAAGTTTTATATCTATTGCTAATAGTATTAAATATCTCTAAAGTATTTAAACTATACTCAAGCCAATTTTATGCTCAATCCCGCTTGCAGGGAACACTAGAAGTGAATCGGAAGTCTAACTTGAGCTTACCATAGTAGGTCGAGGATTGTTAAATAGCAGTTTATCTTATTTCTCATCCTCTGAGGAACATGTCGTCACTCACATTTTCGCAATGTGAGTTTTTCAACGGCGCATGATAAAGGATCACAAGGCTTAGCTACAGCGTAAAAACGCATACCAGGTCACATATATCTTTATCTATATAGAACTATTTCTAATCCAAGGTTATCACTCCTACATCGGTTCCCGTTGCTTGCTTTATCGCATAAGACACCAAATCCAGCGTATCCTTCGGAACGAACAGCTCATCCGTATTACCGATAACCTTCTCAAAATGCGCCAAATAATCTTCCGGGCCCGTAGCGCGAGAATGCCCGGGGACCGTAGCCAACGTAGTTCTCGCGGCTCTGCCACCACCGACACTGAACAGCTCTCCAGACACGGGACACTCCGCACTGCAAAGCGCTACCACAAAATCCGCCACGAGATGAGTATGGAAATATTCCCTCGTAATCCTCTTGATGACAGGCGACAAGTCCGACATGCGTGACGCCGCTGAGGGGAGAACGCCGTTGATCTTGATGCCGTGCTTGGGACTCATGCGCCCGAGATCGCGGGTCAAACCAAAGGTGGCGCCTTTGCTTGACACATAACCACCATCACCACCTGCTCCCATACCGATGAGACTGTCAGACGAGGTATTGACTATTCTCCCGTACCCTTGCTTCTCCATAGTAGGATACACTGCACCAATGAGCATAACAGTGCCCAGTGCTGCAATCTCCCACGTCCGGCGGAAGGATTGGACGTTCACGTTGTCGTGCGAGCTAGCTTCGCCAGCAGTGCCTGCATTGTTGACAAGAATGTGGATAGTTCCATACGCCGCTAGCGTATCTTGCACAAGCTCTTGAACCTCGCTCTGGACAGAGATATCATGGCCATCTGCGATGGCCTCTCCACCCTTGGCTTTGATCTCGTCAACGACAGTCTGAGCACGAGATATAGTGCCCCTCTCGCCACTTAGAGAGCCACCGTAGTCATTGACGACTACCTTTGCGCCGTATGATGCGAGAAGAAGAGCATACTCCCTGCCGAGGCCGCCTCCTGCGCCCTGTAAAGAGCATCGTCAGTGCCATCACATGTACAGTCAGACGCGAAAAACCTACAGTCACGATGGCAACGCGGCCTTGAAGAGATGTCAATTTCGTTTGGGGCATGGTCAAGTGTAAGTTCTTGTTGGTAGAGGTCGGAAATAAATTGAATGGTAGGTGATAACCATGCTCACCAGACTCGTTCTATAATCAAGATTTCCCCGCACTTTGGGGCCGATGGTTTAGTGCCCGATAGCGCGCTGTTGAGTCAATGGGCCGCTAAATCTCGGGTTTAGGGGACCTCGGTGGGCTTGAGTCAGTAAGCGAGTCAGTGGACTGAATCGCCTAACTTAGTGGAACCCATGTGTCCAAGGATCAGTTGAGAGGCCATGATAGATACGCCACTTATTGATGCACGATAATCCGGGGAACAGACGACCTAACGATAATCACTTCTTGGTGTGCGAAGAGCGTTGTGAGTAAAGCATTTGCGACAACATGCCAGACTTCAACACAATGTTCGAAGATACGAGATTGACCGCGAATTTGATCCTATTAAAATGTAAGCCAAAATGGAGCATATCGGATCAAGGGAAAAGGCTACTGACATGGAGGTCTTTTCAGACTATGTGATTCCTAGGACCAGACTACGAGCCCTTATATCACGGATCCTTGGGAAGCAAGAACCGACACTTCGGCATATGCTCGCCAATGCTACGATCCGATGGTGAGAATTGGTAACCTTGTGTACGTTCCGGGGCTGAAATTATGTCTAGGCTGTCATCGACCCTCTCGATACACCAATTCAGAGCTATCAGTTCTGGCCAATGTGATGCGAATGCTCTACTGCAGAAATGCCCGACTCTCCTCGAGGAGAAAGCCACGACCGAGACGGTAACCATTTCTGTAACGATTTGATCGCATTCATAGTCTGACGAGAACAGATCGTGGGAGACGACTATAGGGGGCATTACCTAGTCAAATATCCCAACCCGACACACATCATCTTCTATGTGTACGGGGGCGGCTTCGTCAGCGGCTCGCCAGGATCTGTGATGCCGTATCTGCTGCAGTTCAGCGTTGAACTCCAAGCCAGGGGCTTCAAAGCTGACATGTTCGTCGCCGAGTATGACCTTGCCCCAGAGTATCCCTACCCAGGTGCTCTGAGACAAGTCGTCTCAGCATATAGACACATTGCCAGTCGGAATATTCCCATCGTTCTGGCTGGTGACTCGGCTGGTGGTAATCTCTGTCTTGGACTTCTTCGACACTTGGTCAAGCCCCATCCAAGCATTCCACCAATTATGCAGACCCAAGGAGAAACTGGACGTGTCATGGCAACTTGCCTGAATAGTCCGTGGGTCAATCTGCGAAACAATGGGGAATCATATCGGCAGAATGCAAGCCAGGATTGCCTTGACAAGGGCGCTCTTGACCGTTGGAGGAAGGCATATCTAGATGGGAAGCCCTTGGACGAGTATGCAAACCCCATCGATTGCTTAGATGGTTGGTCAGAGATTTTGCCCAAGGACACACTCTTGGTATCCGGCGGACTAGAGCTTTTTATAGCTGATATACGAAACCTGGCTCAGAACGTCCGCAAGTTAAGTCTACCCCCCGACACTTTGATGACTCTAAAACTGATTATCATAGTAGAGCGGGTACAATAACCTGGAGATTCACGTCGAGCCTAAGAAAGGGCATGTCTGGAGTCTGGTTGACTTTGGGGGTACGCAGCCTGGGTTACCAGCGGTGCGGGGAGGACAAGAGGAAGATCACGCGTATTCCGGCATCCACTTACAGGCTGACTGGATTGTTGACAAATGTAGAGTCTGAGAGGGGAGGGTGGTTCTATGTCTTTGTTTGTATATGTATTGGGATCGGCTGCATTCGAAAGGATCTGATAAATTCTCGAAAAGAAACAAGTATTGGCCTTTACGATTGATCTACTGCGCGTGAAAAGCTTGAGTTGCCATCAGTAGGAAGCTAAAAGAATCGTTATGTGGTTTTTCTTAGATCAACGAACTTGTTGGCTTGTAGCCCGAAGAAACTACAAAGTATAGAGAGCTCATGTCTGCCAACACGCATTTTTTCGCACTTGGTATTGTGGGAAGCCTCTGAAGCTGTTATTGCAACGGATAACTCAGAGTTTTACAGGCATGCTGCGGGGGACGGTTTGTAGCAAGAGCAGTACTCAAAATAAATGACTCATTGTTGAAATCAAACTAATTACAGAGCACCGGCATGGGAAGCACTCAAGGTAGGTAGATACCAGAACACATCTCAACCAGTATCATATCCAACTTAGGCTGTCTTATCATCAGAACCTGCCGCCTCGCCCAGATGAGTCTTGTGGAAATGTCGTGGCTTGACATTGGCAGCGTAGAGATCATCGAGCTCTGCAGTAGTTCGGTTCTTGGTCTCAGGAAGCCAGATCCAGCAGCCAGCGAATCCAATGAGAGTAGTAGCACCAAAGATGAAGCCAACCTTGCCACCGAGATTACCGGCATCTGGGTTGAACATGTACGGGAACACGAAACCAATCAGCCATTGAACGATACAGAGGACGATGTTGGAAAGACCTTGGGTTCGTGAGCGGAGACGCCAGGTTGGGATCTCTGCCACGACGGTCCATGCAACTGTACCCAAGGTGATCTGGTAAACGAAGCCCTGTCGAGACACGTTAGAACAGATATGTTATTGAGGTGGGGAATTATTGACTTGCCCAAACGAACATGAAGGCAATGGTGACGAGGTTCGTAGACCGACTACCAGGCAAAGAAGCTCCACCAACAATGAACAACGTGATTGCACAGATGAACTGTCCCCATACAATAAGAGGCCGGCGACCAACGACAGTCAACAGTGGCCAAGAAAGGATGTTGGCCACAAACATGCTGCAGTTGTTCAACATGCTCAGCAAGAAGGACATCTGGGCACCAAAGCCAGCTAGCTGATAGTAATAAGATTGGTAGCCGAGAACAAAGATGATACCGCTGAGGTACTGGCATCCGTAGATAAACATGCTGATAAGTGTGCGTTGTCTATCACGCTTCTGGAAGCACGATGCGTAGGAGACAGAAGACGTCTCAGAGCGGTATTCCTGCTCATGCTGGATAGTCTGCTCGATAACAGCAAGGATGGCCTTCTTGTCAATGTCCTTTGAGTCGCCGTGGAGACGATCGAGGGATTTGACCGCAGCGTCTCGGCGCCCAGCACGAACCAGCCAGACAGGTGATTCGGGGCAGAGCCAGATGGTAGGAAGAACGATGGCCGGGATGATCCATTGACACACAAAGGGGATTATATAGGAATCGCGATCGTTTCGGGGACCAAGCTTGTACATGATACCAGTGAAGAGAAGAGTACCACAAAACTGGATAAAGTTGGTCATGGCTGTGAGCCAACCTCGAAGCTTGAGCGGTGCAACCTCTGAAGCGTACAGGGGCCCAATGATGAGCCATGCGCCGATGGACAGACCATTGATGGCTTTTCCAACTGTCAACATTGGAAGAGAGGCATCGCGGGTTGAGTGGTACTGAAGACCAACTCCAACGATAGAAATAGCACAGAAGATCATGTTGGTGTATCGTCGACCGATCTTATCAGCCAGCCATCCAGTAACGGCAGCTCCAAGAACAGCTGCCAGTTGAGACACGCCGCCGTAGAGACTCTGCCAAGTGGCAGGGATGATGTAACTGGTCGTGCCGCCTTGGGTGAGTGTAGTACCATAGTCTTCGCTAGGTGCAAATCAGTATAAACATGCGGATGAGACGATGTAAGAGTACTGACCGAAATTTGGGGATCGCGAGTAGATTGCCCGCGATGATACCATCTATACCATAGCCGAAAACAACAAGCTGGACGTATAAGATCCAGAGAGTACTTCGCCAGAAAACTCGAACGCTCTGGGCGAAGCTAAGGGTCTTTTCGTAGGCGATTTGGTTGGCAGCGGCTTCAGCATGGTCTTCCGCCTGCTGCATCTCAAGGTGTTCAGCAGTAGTCATTGCTGTAGCCTCCTTCTTAGTATCCATGACAAATTATCCGATGAAGAGAGGTAGGAGTCGAAGAGAGGTCTTGATTCCTGTAAAGAAAACAAGTTTCTGTAAGGATCGAGGGGATTGAAGATTGTCGTTATTGACAAGGGGTTTTGTAGTTGGACACGAAACGCCACAATAATGAAACTGTGTGTTCTAGACAGTGTAGCAGCGCAGTGCTAGTGGTCAATGGACCTGGTTGGTTACCAAAGATCGAAGAGCTACCAGCATCGACCCCATGGGGAAGCGGTCCTCGGTTTGCTGCACAGGCCACGATAGGGAACAATTCCCCGCGTGGAGATGTTGACTCGAGTCGAGAGTCAGCTTTGCGGGGTTGAGGGTGCTAACCGTGCTAGCTTCAGAGTCATGGGGGCTAGCTTAGTCTGGGGGATGGAGTCAACATTGGCGGTTGTCAACGCGGGGTCAGTAACCGAAGATCTGGATTTGTCAAGCGTTGGAGTGTTTGCTTGCCAAGACCCTGTGGTTTATTTCTTAACCGTTTCTTCGCAATCTGAGGCTAATTCGTATCTTCATACTCATCCTTGTCGACTCACTTAACCATCAAGATGACAGTCTCAAACGGAAACAGCTACGCAACAACTTTCGACAATCGGGTCGGTGGTACACCCATTACTCGCGACAATGACGGTCCTTACCAAGTATCTGAGCATATCCTGTGCGCTCTAAGAAAGCTTCGTGTTGGATGTATAGGAGCTGGAGCGTCTGGAATCATGATGTGCTATAAGAAGGAGAAGGAATTTGGAGATGACATTGATCTGGTAGTTTACGAGAGTAAGTAAAACATTCTACCCAAGAAATGTCTAATTTGAGCCACTGTGAGCTAATCTCCAAACTTCTCAGGGTACCCTAAGCCCGGCGGTGTCTGGTACGCCAACAAGTACCCCGGTTGCCGCTGCGACGTTCCTTCACCCGCCTATCAATACCCATTCCATCCCAAAGCAGATTGGTCCAAGTACTACTCTCCCGCGGCTGAGATCCAATCGTATTACGAGTCATTTGCCAGAGAGAAGGGCTATGTGGACAACTACATCAAACTATCTCATCGCGTCGACAAAGCGACTTGGGATGAGCCCAATGGACAGTGGATTCTGACCGTGACAGAGACTGCTAATGGCCAAGAGAGAACCTTCGAGGACCGAGTCGACTTCTTGATCGCAAATATTGGCATCTTGAATACCTGGAAGTGGCCTGATATTCCTAACCGCGAAGCATTCCGTGGACACATCACCCATTCAGCGGACTACGATACCAATCTTGATCTACAGGGCAAGACTGTGATCGTCATCGGATCTGGTGCCTCTGCCATCCAAATCGTGCCAGCCATCAAATCGACAGCAAAGAAAGTTATCTCGTTCTACCGAACGCCGCAGTGGATTGGACCCGGTTTGCCCATGGAAGGCTACACGGACTCGGAGGGACGAAACTTTATCTGTGAGTTGAGCAAATCTCGTTTGCAGGTTTGTCTAATATGCTTTAGATACCAAAGAGCAAAAGAAGAAGTTTGCAGAAGACCCAAAGGCGTATTTGGAGCATCGCAAAGAAATGGAGACAAAGATCAACACGAGTTTCCGGAATAACATCGCCGATCACCCGAACCAGAAGATTGCTCGCCAGGTAAGTACACCGCTCCTCAAAAGACAAGACTCTGACATGTATCTGCAGTTTGTGGCTAAAAGAATGGCCAAGATCCTCAAGAACGACGAGAAATTGACCCGGCGCCTGATCCCGACCTTTCCCATGGGTTGTCGTCGCCTCGGCCCAGCTGAAGGTTTTCTTGAGTCTTTTCACGAAGACAACGTTGAACTAGCCGAAGGCGAAATCGAGTCCTTTACCGAAAACGGTCTCCGTGTTGCCGATGGAACAGAGTATCAAGCAGACGTCATCATTTGTGCGACGGGCTTCAACGTCAGCTTCAAGCCACATTTTCCCGTCATCGGCCGTGATGAGGTGTCGCTTGCTGATGCCTGGAAGGATGATCCAGCTGCGTACCTTGCACTTGCTGCGAGTGGCTTCCCTAACTTCATGTGTGAGTTATTCCAGCATGAGCCTGATTCTCAGTACTAATTGGTGTTTAGTGGGCTCGTTGGGACCAAATTGTCCTGCGGGTCATGGATCGTTTATCACGGTTCTGGAAGCAGCGCAGAACTACATTTGTAAGGTCATCAGGAAGATCCAAACAGAGAACATTCTCACCTTGGATGTCAAGCCTGAGGTTGTCGACGAGTACAATGAACATGTCCACGAGTGGTTGAAACGAACGTAAGTATCCCTTCAAAAGTGCCAAATCACTTCGGTCCGCTAATGCTCAAGTTACAGTGTCTGGGCGGCTGGTTGTCGCTCATGGTACAATCAAGGTCGACCGAATGGCAAGATAACGGCGCAGTATCCAGGATCACTCGTTCACTGGCGGTTAATGCTTGAGAATCCCCGATACGAGCATTACAACATCCAGTACAGAAGCCGGAATAGGTTCGAGTTTATGGGCAATGGCTTCACGCTGCCAGAAGTGAATGGCGGAGATTTGGCATGGTACTTGGATCCAGAGCATATAGCAAAGCCTCTCTTCTCAGAATAGTTATAGATACTTGTATGATTCGAAGTTAAAATATTGGTATCAGGTTGTGTTACCCTTCCATTGCGGGTAACGATTAAAGAATTCCTTATCCAGCTTCCAATTGTTCAGATCCAAAATCTTGGAGACGAGTTGCTGCGGGTCATGTACTAAATCAGACTCGGACGTTGAGATTTCGACGGTGAGGTATTTCCCAATATCTGTAGAAACATCATACACGCGATCTGGATCTGACATGGACATCTGGACGAGTCCCTCTCTTATCGCGGGCCTGCCAACTGTCAGTGAGGAGTCAGCTTGGACAGAGCCATGCTTACCATGCTATGAGATCAGCTGCCATTGGGTGATGTACGACGAGCTGCAAGGGTGTAGGTCGAAGCCAAGGCGGTAAGCTATGGTAGGCATCTTCACTACGAACAATTTGCCACTGCGGCATGTTAACGACAGTTAGGCATAAGCGAGTGGGAAGCATACCCTCAATAATAGATACAGAACCCAGTATGTTGCAAGATACTCTGATGTCCGCCGTGTTTTCCGCACGGGCTCCAGATACACCTTCAGGTCAGTCGACAGCGAATTCTGTTTATTATCAACGAGAAAGTCAATCAGAACTGGGGGACCGATGGACTCTGGGTTCTGGCTAGCACGCTGTATCATCTCATGTAACAGTACGTCTTTTGCAGCGGATGAAAACATTAGCATGGGCATGTTTGAGCGGAAGGCAGGTAGGTTGTGCTTCATGCATGCATCGAATAACTCTGTGAAGCCGTCAAGAGGATCTGGGGTACGTTGCTTTTCGTGCTGATGCGATGAGCTGTCCTCGACTTCTGGGAAGTGATCGATGTCGTCATCTTCACGGAGAAGATGGCTTGGGCTGGTTATCCATCTCATGGTCATGGCAGTTTCGGACTCATGCGCTCGAGGTGTCTGCAACTGCGATGAATCCATTGCAGAGAAGTGGTCTGTGTCTTTATTCCTGACAGTCAGGGATTGCGAGTGAGTGAGTTCGGTCGTGGCCCTGTCGCTTTCATCTAAATGATCCATACTGGCTAGCTGAAAGTCGTCTCCCAGAATCGCATCCATCTCATTACTGTCTGCGCTTAGTAGGTGGGAGCCATCATGAAGATCCAAGGTGTCGCAGCGGATCAGATCGTCTGTTAGATTGTGGCTCGACGATGTGTTATGAAGCATAAGTCCATCCAGATCAGAAAGTCTGGTGGATTGCAAGTGGCCATCCACGACAGCAGGTACCGGTTGCACTGCAGGGCGCACTTGGGTGGTGTCGTTGAAGCTTGAAGACCTCACAGCAAATGCCTGTGCCGAAGCGTCCCTCTCATTATTGCTATCGTAGCTGGGCGTTGGACTACCATCAGAACAGACCAATGGCGCATTGAGTATCGAGCTTGACCTGAGGTCGCGTTGGCGTTGCAGTATGTTCTCCATCTCGTCCCAGAGACCACGCATTTGTTGGAGCTGCCGACTCAATTAGCCACTTCACTTCAATTGTGGCGAGTATGGAGATGAACCTCATCTTGTAATTGCAGGTTCTGGGCTGCAAGCTGCGAGGCTTCAGTCTTACCGGCTGATTTAAGAAGAGATATCTGAGCCTCGAGTCCTTCGATGTACTGCTTCTGACGCTTCCGATGCTGTCGTTGCGCATTCCTGTCTGTTTGGCGCTTCTTTGCGCGTCGCGATTCGGCGTCGGTGGTCATATTGAGGGCGTCGTTTGCGCCAAGCGACGGCATCGATTGCACTGAAAGGGTAGTAGAATAAAGAGTACAAAGTCTTTTGTTGGTGTCGCCGACAGCAGTTACTATGTCAGACAGTCAATTAAAGGCAATGGAGGTGATGAAAACGAGAGAAAGATTATTTGCCATCAGACCCTTTCCCCCTCTTTGCGCTTCAGAGCATGTTCCCCGAATTAGTTAGGCTAACGGGGTCCTTGTAAGCCCCGGAATCGATCTGGACCCCGCAGATCCCCCAGCTTTCAGGCGAGCTAGCCCTGTAGCCTACAGCCTACAGTGCAGGTTGGGGAATCTCAACATCACCCAGCACTTATCATAATCATGCCTGTAACGTTGATGTTTGAGGTATACAAGTAATGCAGGGTAAAAATTGGCCAGAATTTCTAAAGGGAAATGTTTCCGTATTGGCTATGTTTCTGATTTTGAATGCATCCATAATTCTATGTAGACTGATTTCTACCTAAGCTGTTGACCTAAGTTCTGTCTCGCTGGATCGCGTATAATGCCGCTTCGTAGCAAAAGTAACAGGCGACGGAGAAGAAAACTTCAGTGTCAAGTTTGATGTCCACAACGATCTCGTTTTGATACCGTGAAGTTTTATCAGTATCACAGATCTCGACTGCCCTCACCAGGCCCAGCCAGGACTTTTACACACTTCCTTCTAGACCCCGACTCGTCTCCTAATGAGCTGTGAATATCTAACGAGAATGAGCGGCGAATGTTCAATAGGAATAAGTATCAGATCGAATTATACCACGGACTGGGAATAATTTGACCACGTACGTCTCATCCAAGTCAATTGCTATATGGTACCCCACGCTGTTCTCTTACATTTGAAGCCTAACCTCAAATGGTCTTAGTGGTGTGTTATAACCGACGACTTAAGCTGACTCGACTCAATGACTCGACAGATTCCCCCGCATCCCAGTGTCATTATTCCCTGCATGGCGTCCCCTCAGTGATCCTACCTTCGGCTATGTACCGTCAGTCCGGGTCAGATGACACCGAGTACGCTCTGGGTCATGATTTGAAGATAATGAAAAAGGCCTGTTCTAGCTGAGAAAGTATTAATTTGTCCAACGCACGTTCGTTGAACTAGCTCGTCTCCGATCTTGAACTGTCCCACCATCATGACTATCTCGCAAAGCAACAATGAGAGCAATGGCACTCAATCGCCAAGAGTTCGAAGCACACAAGGATATGGTCAACATCCACTTCACGACAGATCACAGAGACCATTGAAAGTCATCGTCGTGGGTGCAGGCCCTTCAGGAATCGCAGCGTTGATTGAGCTAAAGAAACTCTCTCACGTTGAGATTCTATGCTTCGAGAAGAATGCGGATGTTGGAGGAACATGGCTCGAGACGAGGTACCCAGGCGCAGCGTGCGACGTTGCAAGCCACGCCTATCAGTATTCGTTGGACTACAAGACGGATTGGTCGCGACAGTGAGTAATCACGGATTGAACATGGATTGATCTTATCTCTAACGATCATAGCTTTTCACCTGCCGAGGAAATCGGCGAGTACTTCATCTCAGTGGCCAAGAAACACGATCTGTACAACAAAATCACCTTCAACTCCCGCGTAATCGGCGCCGAGTGGGACGACAATACAGGACTTTGGCGGGTTCAAGTGGCGCGCGACAGTTCGCCTGAGAGTGATGCTCTTGTTGAAGACCATCATGCTCATGTGTTCATCAATGCAGGCGGCATCTTGAATGATTGGAAGTGGCCCGACATTGAAGGCTTACACAGCTTTAAAGGAAAACTCATACATACAGCCGCTTGGGTAAGATGGAATATTCCTTAGTCTAAAGGCTTTGACTAAAATGATTAGGACCCCGAAATCGACCTCAAAGGCGCGTCTGTCGGCATTATCGGATCTGGAGCGAGCAGCATACAGGTAGTCCCAAGCATACAGCCACTATGCGACAAAATCGGCGTTTATGTGCGATCACCCACATACATTCTACCGACGGTTGGGTTCGGCATAGAGTCCTCCAACTTTAACGCGCCATGTATGGAACTATGATCTTGTCAAATCTCGGATATTGACTTTTGCTAGATACTGAAGCGGATATCGAACGATTTAACAACGACCCGGAGTATTACAAGGCTTTCAGAAAGCAAATTGAGCAACAGATGAATGAAAACTTTGCCGCTAGCATTAAGAACTCGGAAGCACAAGAGAAAGGGAGACAGGTATGCTGACATTCGCACACCTGAGAGATACTAGCTAACCGAGATGTAGTGGGCAGAAAAGATGATGAGCTCAGCGATTGCCTCACCAGAGTTGAGAGAAAAGCTCATTCCAAGGTATGTCACTCCATTATTCCCTCGCCAAGCATCGCCAATAACTGTGTAATAGCTGGGAGCTCGGATGCCGACGACTTACTCCCAGCTTACCGTATCTCCAAGCAATCCAGGAGCCCAACGTGAATGTCATCAGAACAGGCATTCGTAGGATTAATGAGAAGGGGATTGAGACAGATGATGGTGAGATCCATGAAGTTGACACGCTTATTTGTGCAACTGGGTTCAACACCTCCTTCTCTTCCAGATTCAACATCGTCGGCAAGAATGGCGTGAGTCTTCGTACGATGTGGAAAGCTAGAGGCCCAGAGGCATACCTAGGAATGGCGATTGCAGGCTTGCCCAATTACTTCAGTAAGTTACAATGAACGGGGAATTTAGGGAGACATACTGACGATTATCAGCGTTGCTAGGACCTAACTGTCCTATCGCCAACGGCTCTCTCATCCCCTGTATTGAGTCTAGGTATGTTCCCATTTTCTCCCGTAAGATCACATGCTGACATTTCCTTGAATAGCGCCAAGTACATCGTTCAAGCGATCACAAAGATCCAAACAGACCAGATTCGCTCCCTGGACGTGAAGCAACCCATCCAAGATGCGTTCAATGACTATGTCCAAGAAGTCCACAAAGATCTCGTTTGGACAGGATCTTGCCAGAGCTGGTGTATGTTCCTTTTTGTCCCGCTACCCGAAAATCTTAACCGATTTATGATTTCTGTAGACAAAGACCGAAAGTCAGGCCGAGTCGTTGCAGTCTGGCCCGGATCAAGTATTCATTTCATGGAGATGATTGCTAACCCACGATGGGAAGACTTCGACATCAAGTACATCAATGTGAGTAAGATGATCTCTAAGGCGATTATGGCTAATGAAAATAGTCGAATCCGTTTTCGTTTATGGGAAACGGAATATCTCAGCGCGAGGCGAAGGGTGAAGATTTGACATATTGTAAGTATATCACTTACATCAGAACTTAACTTTGGCTCACACAAGCAGACCTTGATGATATGGTGTCGGAATTAAAGAGATGATTTGGGTCGAGCTCATGGGGTCCCTTTGCCGCATTGGAAAGGAATGCGTTTGTAGCATAGACGCTGAAGTAGATCGACGTTGTTAAGTAGTGCCCACTGTTAGATTCGGCGGAATGCAATGGAACCCGTGCCAAGTTGAAGATGTCATTGCCCGTGATTGTCCCGCATTGCTACCTATGAACGCATCGTGATGATATCTATCTAACGCGATCTTGTGTGCTAATGACTTTGGGGCCCTTTATTCATGACAACTTGCGTCGTGGGTGACCTGGTGCAGGCTTGAATCGTTCGAGTCAGCTTGCCATGTCATAACTGCCAGATTCCGAAGTATAACTGTCCAAGATCTCCCCACCTCTTGTCCTTCCAATGGCCATCAACATTTATCTCGCACATTCATCTACTACCATGACATCCCAAACCCCCGAGAAAACATTCAGCAGCGGCGTTGCTGTGATAACAGGAGCCGGAGGTGGTTTGGGTTCCAGTCTGGCTCGGCATATTGCCTCATTCGGAATGGCCGTCATCATCGCCGACATCGACCTCGAACGCGCCGAAGAAGTGGCTTCTGACATTAGGGCCGCCAATGGGAAAGCAGAAGCAAGAAGTGTCGACCTATCGCGACCTGATGAGCTGGATGCACTAGCTACATACGTTCACACTCAATATGGAGATGTTACGCTGCTCATCAACAACGCCGCGATCGAGACCTTGGGCTCACTATGGGAACTATCTTCCGCCCGGTGGGAGACTACACTGAATGTCAACATCCACGGCCCTATTCATGGTGTTCGGGCCTTTCTACCCCACATAATGGCATCCGGGAAGGAATGCTGGATCGCTAATGTTTCGAGCGTCGGGGCGTTTACCACTATCCCAGGCCAATCAGCATATGCCATCACGAAGCACGCCGTGCAAGCCTTCACCGAGTCACTACATGTAGAATTGAGGTCTCAAAAGACGCCCATACATGTCAGCTCTGTCATTCCAGGTCTGCTGAATACTGGTATCTTCGACCGTGCTCAGAGAAATACGTCAACGGTTGATCCCGCTTGGGAGAGACATCGAAAGCTAATGGCTGAGATGGCGCGGGAGAAGGGAATGGGAATTGAAGAAGCGAGTCGTATCATTGTGGAACAGATTGCAGAGGGGAAGCTCTGGGTGTGTACCCATCCAGCTGTCATGACTGAGATTTTGCAACAGAGGATTCAGTACTATGAGGGCCAGGGAGAGCCTAATATTCCGCCAGCATAGAGACCGTAGCCGATGCCAGATACATTCTATCTACTAAATTACCTAAGAAGCACCCGCTATCAACGTAGGACTGAGATTCAACTCTCGATTACCCGACTCTTGTACCCAAGCTATATAATGAAATCAGACCATCAGGGGTTTAAGTAACTTCGGTGGTGATACAACGGAGAGTGAGACTCCAAATATATGGATATACTAGAGTTAACCATGCGAGAAAAGGCCGCGACTCCATATTGAGTATATAATCTACAGCTTCGCTCTCTGCGACTCCGTCTTTTCTTTCCATGACGCCTTCAACACACGACGGAGAATCTTGCCAGAAGGACTCTTTGGAATCTGATCCATGACCTCAACACCACCACTCAACCGCTTGTGCTTCGCCTTCCTCGCCACAACAAACTCTTGTAACTCTCTCACGACCCCCGGTCCACCTTGGACTCCACTTGCAAGCACCACAAAGGCTCTAGGCGTCTCGCCAGAGTAATCATCAGGGATGCCAATTACGGCAGCGTCTTTGACTTTGGGATGCCCATGAAGCAGGTCCTCGAGCTCAGCTGGAGCCACTGCATGTCCTCGTACCTAGTTCATGAGGGTCAGTTCATGGGCCCTTGTATGGAAGAAGGTGAGACTTACCTTAATCATCTCTTTGATCCGATCATGGATCGTGATGAATCCTTCGTCGTCGATGGAACCAAGGTCACCGGTCTTGAAGTAGCCATCTTCTAGATATGATTCTGCAGTTTCTTCAGGACGATCCAGGTAACCCATCGTAACTTGGGGGCCCTTCGCCCATATCTACCAGACAAACAGTCAGCACCAACACCTTTCATGACGGTGGGTTTCTTACCTCTCCAACACTCCCAGCTGGTACATCCTCTCTTGTATCAGGATCTACAGCGCGTATTTGGGTACCTGGAACCAACTTGCCGACCTTTGAGGCATTATTCCAGGTGCTCAAATCCGGCGGAGTCACCGTCAAACAGGAAGTCGTCTCTGTCATACCCCAGGCTTGTCTTACAGCAATATTCGGGAACTTTCTCGCAAGTTGTGCGATCACTTGATCAGCTAATGGGGCTGCGCCTGTGTTAAATTGTTTGACAAATGATAAGTCGTATCCCTGGGCCGCTTTGTCGTTCAACAAGCGGATCAACAGAGCTTTGAAAGTTAGTTCTAGAATCCCTTTGACGGATAACATGGTTGACTTACGAGGCACAAGCCACAGCTCATCGCACTTGAATCTCACGATGGTCTCCATCATCTGCTTCATATCGAACTTGGCCATGATAACCATTTGCTGCTCGAGAACAAAAGGCAGATGAAGTAAATGGACCAGACCGGTGACTAGGTCTGTCAGTAAAGGTCATCGAAAGAGGTCGCTTAACTGACTGTGATAAAAGGGCAGAACGCCCAGTACTGTCCGCCTTTGGTTGGGCGGAGTGAGTGCGCTGACCTGACGGAGTTGACTGATGACGTTGGCGTGAGATATCTGGACCTGATAACCACCAAGATCAGCATCGCCTCATCTGAAGAGTTCCATTCGCCTTACAGCTTTAGGCTTTCCGGTTGTGCCAGAGCTCCAAGAAAGAAATGCACATGGCGAAGCCTCATTGTATTTCGGTCCCCACGATTCGGTGTATGACGAAGGGTAGAGTGATTCTCCTCGCTGCCGGAGATTCTGGAGGCTGTTTGCCTCACCCACAGATCCATCTAGTCTTAACACATTCTTTGCTTGTATTCCGATCGTTTTGCAAGCGGCCGTGACTTCACAAACGGCACCCTCGTCAGTAAACACCAGCGCCGCCTTTGACGTTCCAAGGAGATAGACCAGATCATCCTTCATTGATCCAGGCGGTAATAGTGTCACTACAGCACCCAGCCGACTCGCAGCTAGCATCGCAACAGGATACCAGATAGAGTTCTGTCCAATGATGGCGATCTTCTGCCCTGGTCTGACATCATATTCTTGGTGAAGAATTGTCGAGACGACGATTGCAATGGACTTGAGGTCATGAAATGAGAGGAATTCGCCTGTGGCGCTATCATGGAATCCGCGAGTTTGTGATAGTGCTGGATCCGCTGAAGTAGATTGGCCTAACATGAGCTCATCGCCTTCGAAGATCCATTGCCATATGGAGGGGTTCCCACTCACTGGGCAACAAAAAGTTAGCGTCACTCTTAGTGGCTTTCAGAAGGATGACCTACGGGGTTCTAATGGCGGTCCGGAAAATGACATTGTCAACAGGTGGAAACTAAACAACTACAGCCAATGTCTCCTATTACCTCATATCAGAGTCAAGTTTTATTGTATCTCCTGTAGGCAGTGCGTTGTGGACAATTGCGCCGTGACATAGCATGATATCGCCATCTGCCTCGGGTGGAGAGCACTGACTAGCCAGGCTGACCCGAGCCGCCGAGGTACAACTAGGTGCATCGGTGAATGTCACCTCGGACCGAAACCTAATTTCCAATGAAACTGCGTCAAAACATTTGTATCATTACATCTTGAACTACCCAGAGAACAGCCAAAGACATAACCGGTCTTATATCTCGGCTGAAGCATCGGTCTTCGGGTACCAAGCCGTACAGTTTCCCATCCAGCCAACCCCTCATTGTATCTCCAAAATGGCAGCTTCACCAATAACAGTGGCCGTTGTTCATACTCCATACTGGAATATCTCAGATGTCGCTTTCCTCAGAGAAGGGCCGCACACCGTCTTAGTACCTGCACTCCTGTATCTCAGAGCCACAGATATTGAAGCGACACATCCAACACCCCGCCCGCCGCAACGGGCCCACGAACGAAAGAGAAAACGACCTCGAACAAGCCATCGTGACTCATGTCATAAATTCGTTCACCAGTATTCACCAAGTCCAGAAGCAGAGCATTCAAAATTGGCTCCCTGCTCAGTCGACTGCAGCGATTCGGCCGGCGAGCATGATCAAGACCCTGCAGACATTCTTCATGACCTGAATGTGACGGAGCACGAGCGATTACTACTCCATGGTCTCCAAAATGATATACGGCAAGAGTATTACGGTTCGACACCAAGCTTTGAACCCGAATCCAAGAGAATGAGACATGACATTGATGCCTTGAGGGCGATGGAACAAAGGTCGCTAGAAGAGGAAAAGGACGAATATGAACGATGGGTAATGGGCTCATGGGATAATTTGTTCTCAAGAGCATCTGTTTACCCCGAGTAAGATGAATAGAAAAGATCGTGTATTTTCTGCATTCTTGCGATTGCATAGAAGCACCATATCGTAAGTCGCTCTCTTCTCTTGCCTGAAGCATAGCTAACGGATCAGATAACCAAGCACAGCGGCCTTAAAACCCGCACCATTCCTCATCCTCGGCAAGGGAGCCCATCCAGAGTCCGGTCAACCTGATGATTGACGGTATGGAGGAAGAGCATCAAGCTTGAGTTTTACCCAAGCTAAGAGTATAAGAAAGGCCGGAAGAAATTTGCCAAACTCGAAAGTCCCCATCTTGATGATGAGGAGACGACGATTCACCTTGATGGCACCCAGTCGCTTGTAGTAGTTGGACGAAAGGGTGAAGAATAGCCATCCTGAAGCTGGTCAAAGTGGAAAACAGACCGAGGCTCAAGAAAGGGCGATGATGTGTAACCAAGGCGGTTTGGGTTTCGTCGAATGATGAAGCGTTCTGCGGGCGAATAAGATACTCAATAAGAGCCTAGCATTAGGCAGTTGTCGTTATGGATGGCATTATACTGCGAGTCTGATAGCTTATGGGAGTAACCACTGTTATGAACTGTGACTCTGGGACCCATATCCGGAAACCAAGCCCTTGTCTTTATCAATTTATGTGTGCTTCTCTTGCTGAAATGAACAGCTTCGTTTATTGGTAGTTCATAGAATTGGTTCTAATAGCAAGCCAGTGAGTTAACCAAGCTGGAGAGAACTGGCCCATCTGGGTATGCCTGGGCCTTGAGAGCTGGAGGTTACTGTAATCCAGTTTCTTGCTATCCTGGGTAACTTTATGATCCAGAGCAGAGGCTCACACAATCACATACGACCATACCTATCAGAGAACTCGGGATCCCGTCCGCTCTCCCATAGATAAGCTGGTAAGGGGCGGATTAGTAGTTGGGTCGGTGNNCGCTGTTGTATGTTTTTTGGTGGATGGCCTGCTACCTTTTTGCATATGTTCTCGTCTGATCCAGCATTGCAGTCCTTGATCCTCTCGTGATGTTGAATGGTGCTAGCGGAAGCTGCAGGTATTAAGCCCCCTCGGCAGCTTCTCGGGGCCACAAGAAGAATAACAAGAAGATAGAGAGAGCAAATTTTCAAGGCCGATGCCGCAAGACGACGGATATCCCGTCGGGGATTAACAGGTCAAGAGAAACGATGCTACATGCCGGGTAAAGGTCGGAGACGTTGAGCGATCAAAAACTCAATCACTAACTCAATCAAGGTCACATTACCGGCTCGCGCATAATTCTGGGGTAAACGCAGCCAAGCTTAACCCAAAACCAGAAAGGCGGAGGTGGAGAAAACTGGGGAGATGGCCTGCTCCCTTGTCACCCAAAAGTCGGGGAGGCCAATGTCAGGCGACGACGTGCACCCCACAGTCCCAGTGACCTCGTTAAAAGGCCCGAATATCCTCGACCGTTTTCTCTAAGAGTAACGCTATTGCCGAGTTTCCTGCCCATTTGAAAGCATTGCGTAAAGGCTAGAGACTGTGATCCATTATTCAGAATCACCATGTTTGTCTGCTCAGTTCCCCGATGGTCTCGGGATGAGTGGACAGAGGAGCCGATGCGTCTTGCCGATGAGCGGGGGATTGATGGGCGAGTCGTCTTGGTTTTGCATGTCGTGAGGTTGAAAATGAGTATATAAAGAGCGCAGATCCTGAACGTAAGTGAAATATGTCCAGGCATCGAGACAAGCAATCGAGTCACAATGTTTCCTTCTTCCATATCTTGTTTAGTGGCCCTGACTTTGATGAGCCAGGGTCTGCTAGCTCAGAGCCAACCGGAAAATGTCATCACCGATGATACCTACTTCTACGGTCAATCGCCACCGGTTTATCCTACACGTGAGCATACTCTCGCTACAGCTCCAAGAGCCGAACTGATCTCTTGACTAGCGGAACAGGTAGACACCGGCTCATGGGCCGCCGCCGTATCCAAAGCCAAGAACTTGGTGTCCCAGTTGACTCTTGAAGAGAAAGTCAACTTGACTACAGGAGGTCAAACAACTACCGGCTGCTCTGGCTTCATCCCTGGCATTCCCCGTGTAGGCTTTCCAGGACTGTGTTTAGCAGACGCTGGCAACGGTGTTCGCAACACAGATTATGTGAGCTCGTTTCCCTCAGGAATTCACGTCGGCGCAAGCTGGAATCCGGAGTTGACCTACAGCCGGAGTTACTACATGGGTGCTGAGGCCAAGGCCAAGGGCGTCAACATCCTTCTCGGTCCAGTATTTGGACCTTTGGGCCGCGTAGTTGAAGGTGGGCGCAACTGGGAGGGCTTTTCCAATGATCCCTACCTGGCGGGTAAGTTGGGTCATGAGGCTGTCGCTGGTATCCAAGACGCCGGAGTCGTTGCATGCGGAAAGCATTTCCTTGCTCAAGAGCAGGAGACCCATAGACTTGCGGCGTCTATCACTGGGGCAGATGCAATCTCATCAAATCTGGATGACAAGACCCTCCATGAACTATATCTCTGGTAAGCACATTGTATCTTGGCTTTTGTAGATGAACCTTGCTAACGCCCGAACTGGCCTTTTGCTGATGCAGTCCACGCCGGACTTGCCAGTGTGATGTGCAGCTACAACAGAGCAAACAACTCACACGCCTGCCAGAACTCGAAGCTTCTCAATGGCCTTCTCAAGGGCGAATTGGGATTTCAGGGTTTTGTCGTCTCGGACTGGGGCGCACAGCAATCTGGTATGGCTTCCGCGTTGGCTGGGTTGGATGTTGTGATGCCTAGCTCGATATTGTGGGGTGCCAACCTTACCCTTGGTGTGAACAACGGAACTATTCCCGAGTCACAGGTTGACAATATGGTTACACGGTACGCTCGAGTTTAGACTCGTCTCTCAATTATCCTTTCGCTGACAACCGTGCAGACTTCTTGCAACCTGGTATCAGTTGAATCAGGACCAAGACACTGAAGCCCCCGGCCACGGACTTGCTGCCAAGCTTTGGGAGCCTCACCCAGTAGTCGACGCCCGCAACGCAAGCTCTAAGCCTACTATCTGGGATGGCGCAGTCGAAGGCCATGTTCTTGTCAAGAACACCAACAATGCACTGCCATTCAAGCCCAACATGAAACTCGTTTCTTTGTTCGGATACTCTCACAAAGCACCTGACAAGAACATCCCAGACCCCGCCCAAGGCATGTTCTCCGCTTGGTCTATTGGTGCCCAATCCGCCAACATCACTGAGCTGAACCTCGGCTTTCTCGGAAACTTGAGTCTCACTTACTCCGCTATTGCACCTAACGGAACCATCATCT
Organism: Fusarium tjaetaba; assembly: GCF_013396195.1. Taxonomy (NCBI): domain Eukaryota; kingdom Fungi; phylum Ascomycota; class Sordariomycetes; order Hypocreales; family Nectriaceae; genus Fusarium; species Fusarium tjaetaba. Next base: position 310,127 of record NW_023501477.1, read on the forward strand.
CGGGTGGAGGCTCGGGTGCTAGCGCTTGGACTCTTTTCAGCTCACCATTCGATGCATTCGTTTCTCGGGCGAAGAAGGAGGATACTGCGCTTTTCTGGGACTTTGAGAGCTGGGATCCTTATGTGAACCCTACCTCCGAAGCTTGCATCGTTGCTGGTAACGCATGGGCCAGCGAAGGCTGGGATAGACCTGCTACTTATGATGCCTATACTGATGAGCTCATCAACAACGTCGCTGACAAGTGCGCCAACACTATTGTTGTTCTTCACAATGCTGGAACACGACTTGTGGATGGCTTCTTTAGTCACCCCAACGTCACCGCTATTATCTACGCTCATCTTCCAGGTCAGGACAGTGGAGATGCTCTTGTCTCTTTGCTCTATGGCGATGAGAACCCATCAGGTCGTCTCCCATACACTGTTGCTTGCAACGAGACGGATTATGGTCACCTGTTGAAGCCAGACTTGACTCTTGCCCCCAACCAGTACCAACACTTTCCCCAGTCCGACTTCTCCGAGGGTGTTTTCATTGACTACCGACATTTCGATGCCAAGAACATCACTCCTCGCTTCGAGTTTGGTTTCGGCTTGAGCTACACAACCTTTGAGTACGCTAATCTCCAGATCTCAAAGTCCCAGGCCCAGACTCAGGAATACCCAGCTGGTGCTCTTACCGAGGGAGGCCGTTCAGACTTGTGGGATGTCGTTGCTACTGTGACAGCAAGCGTCAGCAACACTGGGTCTGTGGATGGCAAAGAGGTTGCACAGCTGTACGTTGGTGTTCCAGGTGGTCCTGTGAGACAGCTGCGTGGCTTTACGAAGCCATCTATCAAGGCTGGAGAGACGGCTGCTGTGACATTTGAGCTTACTCGCCGCGACTTGAGTGTCTGGGATGTTAATGCGCAGGAGTGGCAACTTCAGCAGGGCAACTATGCTATTTATGTCGGACGAAGTAGTCGAGATCTGCCTCTGCAAGGTACCTTGAGCATCTAGTTGTGGTTTGAGAAAGATGGCTCAACATAGTTAGTTCAATGTATATCACTAATACTTATTATGATCGATTTCATGATTTATTTATCATATCTACTTTATACTGTAATAAGTGCTTGCGACAATGCTTGTATTTCAATATCGTAGCCTGTTCTGTCATTTCTCTATAATGTGTGACATTCCTGAAGACCCGACATGTTGCCCGACCATCGGTATTGCTAGAAAACACGTTCTACAAGAGGGAAGCTGTAGAATTCAGTGTCAGTGCAAAGTCGAATCACTTTCTAGTACGAGTGCCCGGTTGACTACAGTGGATGGTCTCTCGCACTCCTTTGTCCGCCCCATCAATCTTTCTCCTCTTCCTCTTCCTGTTTTCCTCTTCCTCGTCATAGTCATCGTCTTCATCTTCATCTTCACTGTATCCATCTTCTTCATCATCTTCGTCTTCCAGTCCCTCTAGAAGCCTTTGAAGTTGAGCCTCAGCCTTCTCAGTGCTAGCCAAGTATTCCTTAGCCTTCTCCTTTTCTTTCCGGAATAGGGCATGGAGCCGCTTGGCAAGCACCTCAAGAGAACGAATTTGCTCTCTATCACCATAACCCGCAGGGAAAACTGGTGGAATAAATGTTCCGTCCCCGTCCCCGGTGATGGCAGCATCAATCTCCCTGTTAATGGCGGCTGTAATCTCCTTGGCCTTGACACGGAAGTTGCTAAGGATGAAACCGAGGGATCGGGGATTCGTTTCCCACTGCTTAGGATACTCTTCCTCATCCTTATCACAGAACTTAAGATTAAAGTCTGGAGCGAGAGTCGTGGCGAGGTCCATGTCAGTTTCGGTGATCTTGTCTGCGTTCTTCAGGGGACCTTTCGAACTAATATGCTTTTCATGAAAGCGGCGGAGCTGACGCGCTCGCAGGCGAGTGTTTTCTTCAGCTGATGGCCAAGTCATGATCGATGTTTGATAGTAGAATAGTATTTGCTGTGTTGAATATGGTGGTGTAGGTTAGAATGAAGTTGTTGTTTTCTGGATGAAAGGCAAGCTTAGATGCTGAGGACTAAGATAGATATAAATACCTACAGATTGTAACATTGAGCTTCATAGACCCAAATTTGAAGCCGAGTGTTCTTCAAAGCTTGCAACTGGCACTCTACATGTTCGTGAGAATAACGTATGCTAAGGCGGCATTGTTCGGCCAGTGCCTTCCATGAGTTCTTTGTAATATTTCTTATGTTCACTGAAGAGGTATTAATTTATTTCCTCGATTAATTGCTACGGCATGAACAAATGTCAGTACAAAGCTCAGGTCAGAGGTTCTGCTTTGTCTATGTGGTCTACAGAGAAAAGCTCGTACAGAATTTGGAGAACAATCATCCTCCCTTTGACACCATTAAAAAAATTTCCTATTTATTCTAAATATCTAACGAACAACTTGTTGGATACTGCAGTGATCGCAGTTGAACAGAAGAGACGTGACGAACATGGGCAATAAGAGGTAGCTATTTTGAAACAACAGGCGCCACGGTTCAACAATCCATATTTCCTCACAGCCTAGAAGCTGAAGATGACAAGTTAAGTATCGAATCTCTATGTGGATTCTCATTTCTCTAGTCTGCAATAGCAAGAGGCCTTGACTACAACATCGGTACCTGCCAGTGCCTTTTGCAAGTGGCCTTCAATTTCTTTCGCCTCCGTATCTCTCCCCAATCTCGACAAACTTTCGTGAAGGCCGTGCAGTGCCCAAACGTTATTAGGGTGCCTCAAAGCTCGAGGTAAGTTATCGTTGAGTCCCAAGTCTGTCTTATAAACCTCAACTGCCTCCTCGAGATGCCCCTGCTCCATCAGCAATGCACCATAGGCGTGGCGGGTAGGCTGCATCCATCCCCATGGTTCGTCGTAAGGAAGATTATCCTCACGACGAATAGCCTCACGAAGGTGCTCGAAAGCGGCGTCATAGTTCTTTCGCCGGTACTCTAGTTCACCATCGAGCATAGCTTCACCCACTCGAAGGATATCAAGACAAGTGTTGTTGAAAAGAGTGCGTGAGGTCGGAACTCTCTTTAAAGACTCATGGAATAGTCCTTTGTGATGCTCTGATTCTGACACTTTGCCCGTAGCAGCAAAGGCTACACTCTTCGCATACAAGGCGATTGACGTCGTCATACAGTATAGGTCCTGGTCTTCCGGTAGCTTCATATCAATCAGATCCTGCCACTTTCCGAACCTGACTAGGATATGAGCACGGAGGGTCAGGAACGCCTCGAGCCAGTCAGCCATCGGCGGAGACTCGATTTGAAGTAGGCCCTTCGGGATAGTGGACTCTAGTTGACTCGCAGTGTCGATGCAAATTTTGTACTGGCCCGCGAGCATAGCAGCATATACTCGAAAATGAAGATCGTGGCATCGGTACAGAGAATAGAAGTTGAGGGGTCCAGCTTTGGTCAGATACTTAGTATCAGCTTTGATCGCGTCCGAGTTCGAGTCAATGGCTGCTTGATAATGTCCGCAGAGGACGTCCAAGTGAGTTGGCATGTGGTGTAGATGTCCTCCATCAGGTACGAGCCCACGAAGATGGTTGGCAGTTGGAAGAGCATCTTCTGGTCTAGGAGACATCTCCATCAGATGGATGTACAGATGGAGAAGGCCAGGATGCTTCAAGGATCCATTGAGCTTTAGGCCATCATCGATGATCGTTTTGATCTTTAGCGTGTGAGCTCCAGGTATAGGCTCTCCTGTCTTAATATCCCAGAGGTTCCATGGATTCAGGTTCATCAAAGCGTCCGCATACAGCGTAATGACATCCAAGTCGTCCGGAAAGTCCCTATGCACCTCTTCCATTGCATCAGCAAAGCCTTGGTTCCAAGAAGAACAATTGGAAGGTCTCTCTTGTGGATAACGGTGCTGAAGCGCTTTGATAAGGGCTTGTTCAACAGGAGTGCAGGCCGACATCTTAGCCATGGCTGTGCGGGCAGCTTTATGGCCACGCGCAACTGCGTCGGCCAGGTCTTTGTCGTCAAAGAACGACCATGGTTTGTTGTAGTTTGGCCCTAGGCTGTATGCCACGCCCCAGTAGGCCATTGCGCAGTTGGGGTCGGCAACAGCGGCCTGCTCGAAGCAGAAGACGGACTCCTCATGGTTGAATGCATACGCCCATATGAGTCCACGGTCGAACCAGGCTTGGCTTTCGGGGGAGGTAGTCGAGACAGTTCGCTTATAGAAGCCAAGATCGAAGGCGTAAGTGGACGACATGGCTAGTAAGTGAGTGGCGACGTTTCAGGTGCACAGTGTCGGAGCTATGACGTCGGTTAAGGTAGTATCAAAAGTTACCCTGCTATTCGAAGCATGCGTTATTTTCGTTTCTTAAGTACGTGTTCCCCTCATCAAGTCATGGGACCAATCACGCGCTTGACTTCAGCCATTTAAGCTTTCAGAGATTAAGATGGTTTAGGGTAGCTCCGAATCTCATGGTGACAGGACTTGTTTACCTGTTAAGAACCCAACCTTTTATCTTCCCCTCTCCCTAGAAGACTCTTGTTCTGTAACGGCTATGAATTCTGTAAACTGAGGCGGCGTCACGCTACAGACTATCACAATATTTCAATCAAGTGTAGGACTGCTGGAATGAGCTGGTGGCCAAGATCACAAAGCTGGGATAACTCGGGTTTAGCAAGGTGCACCATTCCACATTCATTGCCAATCAGCTTATCGGCTCTAGAATATCTGTTACAGAACTACTGAGGCCTTCCATCCCTTTAACTTAACATCATGGAAGCAAAGTCCATGTACTCCTTAGGTGTAATGTGATCATGGTCATCCCGATCTGTAGCATAGCTAACATCCTTCCACTGATTCAGCAGATTGAGTTGCTCCTCAGATTTCTGTTTTCCGCAGTCGAAGGCATCAGAACCAATAGCAATACTAACCGCCCATGGCTTTCCAGCCGCAATCCCCTCACCCTTCATGATATCCACCATAGTCTTTGCGACCTTATCCAATTCGCCTGTCCTCTGGGCGAATGCCTTTGCAAACATGAGTCCAAGTTCCCCCGTGAGCTTGTTGTAGTCTGGAATACAAGGTCCTTGGAGTGCGAATTCTTGTCCAGCGTCTTCCCTTGGGTGGCCAAGGTTGGTGGGAAAGTTACCGCACATGAATCCTACACAAGAAATGCCAAAACGTCGGACCTCCTTGTGAAGGCTCTCGATGTAAGTGCTAAGAGCGGCCTTGGATGCTGCATAGTGGGACATAAAGGGTAGAGGACCCCACGAGCTGGCGGATGAAGTGAAGCCAATGCGACCATGGCCCTGGGCACGAAAATGCGGGAGTATAGCGCGAGTGACGTTCATGTGTCCAAAGACATTGACCTGGAAGAGGGTTTGGACATATGCATCTCTGTCATTCATTATTAGCTCGCTTCTCAATCGAAAGGATGTTAGGCTTCTTACTCAGCCTCTTCTGCGCACTTCAAGGCAGAAGCACCAGCGTTATTCAACAAAATGTCAATATGTCCAAAGATGGACCATGCCTCGTTAATAGTAGCCTGAACCACGGTCCATGGGGCCGTTATGTCTAGTTCCAAGACGGCTACATTGTCCGACGTGAGGTGGCCGAGCTTCTGGTTTGCTTTGCGACCGGAGGCAATGACCTTGTCGCCGCGGGCAACGATTTCATTTACCAACGCAGCGCCAATACCAGAAGTGGTACCAGTGACGAGCCACACGAGAGGAGCCATGATAAGCTAGTTGATGTTTTTGAAGCGGGTAGAAGAGTTGGTGATGTTTCTGTGAGTATGCTGATGAGGGTGAGTCAAAGGAGGGAAACTTCCCATCTTCTTATAGTTTAATTTGCCCATAATAGAATTTCAGCTGGACAGCGAAAATCCGAATTTGGCCATATCTTTCACATCAACGGACGGAGATATGATCAATCACGGGCTTACGTCACGTGATGCGGACCAAACTCGTCCGTCTCACCATGAGCTCTCTCGCTAGCCCATTGTCGCTTACGCATCATTTCACTCCAATCGACAGCCCTAGTCGAATAGAACGAGGAAGATTTCGGCCGAGCAAGGCTCTCCTCAGGTGAATCTACCCGATCCGCCCGGTATACCATGTCCGCCACGTCTGCAGCCCCGAGGGCGATGCCAAAATCCGTAGCGGCTAGACGGAAGATGAGGAAGGGGACGCATAGCTGCAGTGAATGTGAGTCACCATTCTACTTTGCATTGAACATCTGTATGGGTGACTGCGGGTAAATGTTCTAGACCTGTAGGTCAGAAGGACATATCTAGCAAGCCATTTCTATATGCTGCAGAAAGATCGTCGATCGGTGAATCAGCATGTCAGGTACTACCAGGATAACCATTGCCTTAGGTCGAAGGAGAAAGATAAGATGCAAATTTGAAACTGGAACTGCATCTCCTTGTATCCCATGTGCTGCCCGTGGGTCCCGTTGTCTAGATCAGCGAGATGTGACTCCTGTGAATGAGAGCAAGATTGATACCGAAAGTGTGAGCTTGCGAGACAGAGTCGCTGTTCTCGAAACGATGGTCAGAAACCACGCTATAACGCAAGGACCAGCCCTTAGTCATGAAGAGGCTGATCCTGAAGACGAGCCAGTCGAGGCAGATGAAAGGGCGCCCTTTGTGTCCATGCTCAGCAAAGCCGAGGTATGTTGGAGGGTAATGGTCGTTTAGGCTGGTTTACTGATTGTTTGCAAGGGCTCGACGGAAAGTCACCCTCAAGTAACCCGTTCTATTCAGGGAATCCCATATCGCAAAAGTCCGCCATTCTCCGCGCAAAGCTCGAGTGAAGCATGCTCAAAACTTCGCTCGGCTCTACCAGAATATGATGTCTTGATATCTACACTGTCTAAGAATGGGGCATGGTGGAGCAGTTTCCGTCACAAGGTTGAGGCCATTTGCCAGGGATCTTACGAAGACCTGGCCGCGTTTGCTGCGCGTGCCTACACAAGCAGTGATCCTGCCATACTTGGCATGCTTGTTGTTGCATATGCTCGTAGCACGGGGCATCACCATCATCTATATGGGGTCGTTGACAGATTAGCCATCCCCAATTCTGCGGAATCTTACTCTGCGGAGGCAATGGAACTTCTTCTGTTGTTGGCCAAAGCCTACAGTGATATTGGACAACCTCGGCAGTCTTGGATGATGTATAGGAAAGGTCTTGCTATTTCCGAAGTCATGGTAATTCTATCCTATATGTACAAGTCTGCATAGCGCTAACAACGTCACAGGGACTGTATAGACGGGAGGTGGTTTCTCCTCGCCTCAAGAGTATCTGGTGGGCTTTTTACCACGGAGATCGCTTTTCGAGTCTCCTTCTTGGCCTTCCATATGGATTCAACGACGCTCATCTGGGTCCAACCATCGAACCATATAATGCACCTATATACCCAGAGCAGCGCTTCGTTCTGCGGTGTGCTTCCCTTGCAGGAAAGATCATTGACAGGAATATGATGCCTGGGAAGCCATCTTCTGCAAGTTCAATGCTTCTCGACGAACAAATGGATAATATTGCCTCTTCTATGCCCTTGAGCTGGTGGGATCTACCCGAGTCACTTCCAAACTCCCACGCCGAGACAGATGAGCTGAGAAACCTTTTGCTATTGCACTTTTACTTCTTTCATGTCAGAATCAACCTCCATCTGCCATTCATCCTCGGGACAGAGTCGACATCTCCTCGAGGCTCTCACAGACTGGCATGTTTGGAAGCTTCTCGACAACTTCTCAAACGCTTTACCCTTTTACGTACCAAAATCCAGGGTTTTAGTATCTTTGACTGTAAAACAAGCGACTTTGTCGGATTCATGGCTTGTGTATCTCTAATCCTATGTCTGTCTCAACCAAGGTCAGACGAGATCACCGTTCCGGTTCCAGACGAGGATCAGAAGCTGATTAGTCAAGTCAAAGGCATATTCGAAAGAGAAGAGAAGGCGGGATGTATGATTTCCTGCCAATGTCGAAGGATGCTTGACATATTATCGGGTATTACCATTGATAGTAACGGAAGCTCATCTGGCAAACTACCAAGTAGGATTGCAATCCCCCACTTCGGCTACATCCGGCGGGATGTAGTACAAAAAGCCGGATTTCAAGCCACAGCAGGAGTCTCCATGGGATGCTCGAATGAGGATATCCTGACAGCGGCTCCAACCGTCTCACGCGATGGTCAGGGTGCGCTTGGAACTGGGTATGGAAGTAGCAGTTGGCCAGATACAATGGATACTGGAATGTGTTGGGAGTTTGGTGGACTTGAGCATTTTCAGATTGATGATGATCTTTCGTCGTGGCTTGATACTGCGATGCTGGATGTGAATCTAGAATGGGACATACCGTCAGATAGATTCTTTCCTAGCAACCCGCTTTTGTAGTAATATGCTTTAGAAATATTGAGTTTAAGAACGCACAGGACTTATATTTACGATATCCTCCAGTCTATAGGATTATTGTAAATACATATGGTGGTTATGTCAATCAAAACCGTAGTCGCCATTATAGATAACCCACAATCTATTCTTTGCTGAATCCAATCAGTTGAACACCCACCACCACAAAATCATCACGAGTGACACCACGTCCCATCTCGTCAACGAAGAACTTTAGCCCCGCGGCGCGGTTCTTCTTCTGCGCTTGCAAAGGCAACCTAACCGGCTTCTCACCTACACAAGATCCCCAAGCCGGACTCTCCCTCCCATCCTTTGCAATGAACTGCAGCCCTGACAGTGTCAGCTGCTCATCGATCCACAGCTGAAGAAACTTGAGATGCGACCCCTGGACATCCCACTCATCTTCGGTGTAGTGAGGCTTCTCCTCTAGTTCTGGTTGCTCGCGTTGTACGTCTGCGCACCAGCACCAGTAGTGCCCACCGTGGTTTCTGTTATCCTTTGGTGCAGTGAACTTGGTTGGGCCGATGGATTTCGTGGTCTGGTCGTCGGCGTATCTGAAGGTGATTGCTACCAGAGGGATTTGGTTATTGTCTGAACTATGGCAGAACGCCACTTTGATCGATGCGATGGGCCTGCTGCAGTCGAACCATGAAACAACAGCGTCTTCGCTCGGCACCTTGTGAACAACGTTGGAAGGCGGTAGTCGAAACTCCCGATAGCCATAGATATTGCCAACTGCCAACACTCCTTGCGGCGGGGCATCTGGGGTCCAGAAGTGTTGCTCATGCGCATCCATGGCACGTAACGGTGTCTTATCAACAAGACGATCGAACTTGCGAGAAAACCCACCAATAAAGATAAAGTCAGTACCGAGAGTATGCCTGTTTCCCCAGTGGCAATAAATGCCCATGAGAACATCACGGCGATGGCCTGGGGCTTGCTTTGGAAAGACAATTTCTGTTCTCGGATCCGGCTTTCCAACGATGAAGTGGCGGCCTCTGTTGGTCAGGAATTGTATTCAAGTTGGGTAGAAGGTTATTCTCGAGTTGACATAGAGAATCCTCTCTCCACCAGCACTGTCGATGGGGAAGGACTGCATCGCGTTTGTATGGCCGATGGTGCGAGATTCTCCATTGCTGAAACAGACTTCGAACCCTCGGAACTGAGCATCAACCCCAACGGCGGTGATCTTGCTCAAGTCGTCCTTCGTAGTACCAAAGATGAGTGATTCCATGATGCGGTCGCCTCTGGTAATATCGGAGTTTATCATACCATGGCGCGCAGGTAGAACCTGGAGTTCTCTCGGGGGCAGGTCATTCTTCCACAAGTGAACCGAAGCCTCTGGATCATTGAACGGAACTGGATTGCCAGACTCATCCAAATACTCTCGAGGCTTCAGCCGGGAGAGGCACTCCTGGAGGGCCTTCTTGAAAGGTTGGAAGAGCAGGCAGAGCTTGCTTATAGGCTCCCCGACAACCCAACCAGCTTGGAACCCAACGATAAAGTTATTAGCGTCCGGGAAGAACAAGCGCTAATCGCCTTTGGCTTGACCGACTTGGACTGGATCGCCCTTGGAGAAGATGAACTGTAGGCCAACGACCTTGCCCACGACGGCGTTGAGACTAGCATTGTCAAGGCTGTTGAGATCGCTAATTCCATCAAGTTCATCTTGGCTTGTGATGATCAGCTCAGTGATCCAATCATCTTTCCCGATAGGCACTTTGTCGCTCGTGGCAAAGATATTCTTTGATCCAACCGTTCTCATCTTCCCCTCGGCATTGGTAGAACAACCAATGCCGGCGAACTCGCCATCCGCTGTCCAAAAGACCTCGATGACATGCTCAGCGCTGGTCATGTCAAGAAAGGTCTCTGTAAGACTGGCTTTCGACCAAACGAGGTTTTTGTTGTAAGGGTACTTCAGGATGTCCTGCTTTTTCAAGAACCACTGTTCTGTTGGCCAGTTCTTCTTCTCTTGCTTCTCTTCTGGCCCAGTATTCGTTTAGAATCTGGGAGCAGATGCCCCAGACTCTGGAACGGTTTCGGAGACCACCAGTGGTGAAAGGCTGACGTTGATCTTGGCCTTGGCTGATTGACCTTAGAGCTTTGTATACCTTGAACCAGTCGATCTGAGGGTCCTCGGTGTCTCTCTTTCCGGGGAAAAAGTCAACGATCCATGGCATCTCAGAGATGACTCTGTTCTTCCAAAAGGCGTTCGAGGTTGTCTCCTTCACTGCATTCCGTGAAGCGAGACGGATCGAGCAGAGGCTCTCAAAGTCCAGACACTGTAGCACGCTGGACATGAGTTCGCCCGGGAGTGATTCGAGCGCATCCTTGCTCGCTCCATCGCCTTGAGCATATGTACTTCCAGACACAGCGGGCTCTTCAAGCTGTGATTCTGCCAGGATCCTCTTGAAGAAGTCCTTGACGCGCGGGATCTTGGTCGGAGACGCGAGAACATACTCGGTCCCGTCGATCTCCTCCCACGTCTGACCCTGGCACGCCTTTGCATCTCCGTAATCAAAATCGAGACCCAAAGCATCCGGGGCAGCGCAATGTGGTCTGGAAGTCTCGTAAATGACATCAGGCTCGATGTCATGCGGCGCTGCGACTTTCTTTAGGATCTCATAGCAGTGCATGTGGAATGGGATCAAGACATCATGATGCTCAGCCCAATCATAACTTACAATCAAATCAGCATTGAGCGTACATCTTGATGTAGTACATACACTCGAACTTCGCCGTGCATGTGACGGTCGTACAGAGGATTGTTCTGTGATTGTGACCTGAGAATATACCAATTGTAGTGGCTATAGTCGCCAGGTCCAGTGAAGGTGACAGGACTACGACCAGGTTAGAATGACTTACTCAGCTGCAATGGCTGGCTCTTACCGTGGCGGTGAAGCTCGCTTGTTGGGTCGACCCAGGATATTGACTTCTTCCAGCCATTCTAGACTGTTGTCAGACACCTTGCTCTCATCGTAAGATTCAATGTCGATATCATGTGCGGGTACGCCGCAGATAGCGCAGTAAGTGTCGGTGTCGGACATTTCTGCTGAACTGATGATGATGAGATCAAGGGGAGATGCAAACTGAGGTACATATAAATAACCATTTTGTTGATGCTGAGGCACACATAGTGTACCCATCCCTTGCGTTAGTGTATGATAGTGTCCTATGAACCTCTCACTCAAATGCGCATACTTGTTGATACCGGCTTAACATTTTAGCACCTACCCCAACTATTGCCCCACTTACTGTGGTATAGTATTTGCCTTTTTATGCAGTCTTCAGGGGCTTCGGGGGCTTTAAATGACAATCATTAACTAATTAGGGTTATATTTTACTATTTTATACTACTCCTGTTTGAAAACATGCTTATTTTAAATAAAAGGGGGAAATTAAAGACTACACCTCTATATACTGAGGTTGGGTGATTAGGTCAGAGGTACAAGAACATAATGTCACGCTGTGTATTTTGAGAGAAACTGTATCTGCTTGGGTTATCTCCAGTCTTAAGTCTCTATTCAAGTCATCGAATGGGAGTTATCAATGTTGATTAACTCAGCTCGCCGGTCGCCCAAGCCCCTCGACTTTCTTATCCACCCAAATAGGATATTTATTCAGGCTCTCATACCATTGTACCACACTACCAATCTGCAGTTCTACGTCAACCAGAGTCTTCCACAAAGTGCTGTCGTACTTACCAGAAATGCCCATGAACCTATGAATGTCGAGAGCGTGAGTGCGTACTCAACACCCGGATGCGTAATGCCAAAGCCCAGCGCACCACAGAGAGTAAAGCCAATAGCACCAATCAAGTTCCATAGTCCGATATGCCATCCTAGAACCCCCGGCGCTGGCATGTACCACCGAGGCTGCACTTCGACCATGAACAGGAGACTTGAGACGATGAAGCCTGTTCCTCCAATTACTTGAGGGAGCCAGTACACGCCGTTTTCAGCTGGTGTAGAGAGACCGTTGAGTATAGGCGGCAAGGCCGTAAAGCCTGATATCCAGAAAACGGTGGCGCCGAATGTTTGTGACGAACAGGCCAAGAAGCCAATGTCGAAGAAATAATGCGTTCGGAGTTCATACCACGTCGGCCACCAAGACCACATGCGGTCTTTCCCTGATGAATCTGCTACGTTGTTCCCCAAGGATCTAGAGCTTTGCTTTACAAGGGTCCCCTTCTGCGCATGTGCATGCTTGCAGTTATGCGCGTGAGTGAGATGAAGCATTCCGTCTACACTCTCCTCAACCGCCCAACCAAAGCAATCCGATCGATTCTCATTGACGGCTTCAAGCATGAGTAGGAATGAGCCAAACTCAAAGACCGTAGCGCCGATGAAAGCTGTCAATCCACCGGCCCAATCAGATACCTTGGTTGAAGGGTAGAGAACAGGGAGGAATGAGTAATAGCCATTAATGACCCAAATAATCGACCCTTCCAGTCATTAGCTACTGTTTTGAGTGATGAGGTGGTGAGTACCTATTGTGAAGACGACTGCGACGTCGTACGAGACATCCCAAACAGGGTATCTGACAAACATCTTCAAGATACCGCGGAGAGTCTGATGATACGAATTCGATGGCCTTGGTCCTTTCGTTGCTTCATGCTTGTGAGGATCAACACTGATGGCTAGCGCATGTCGTCCTTTTCTGTTATCGCGACTCCTCCAGACATACGCGACCCCGGGGCTCTCAGCACTCGGTCGCGATTCCTTTCCAGCGTCAGACTCAGCATTGGGTGTCTTCTTGTCGGCGATTAGATATCGCTTCGTTGGATTGAGCGCTTTGACAGGGCCTGTTGTGCGTTCAGCGTGATAATGCCGACCGTGGAAATGGTCGTGAGCTCTTGGCATTGTTGCGGTTGACGCGGAATAAACAAGGAATGGGCGCTGTGTCGTTTTTAAAGTTGGCGATTGATTGGATGACGTGGATGTTGTATCAAATTGGATTAGCGCTGAGGTAGTCTCAAATGGCACAGCGCGACGCTATACGAACATCGGTGACAGTGGCTGATTGCTAAGGACTAGCAAGGCATTAATGATGCTATGTCAGCATTCTAAATCTCGGTAAACATCATTGATTTAGTTACCAGATAGTATTGGCAAGCTATAACTCAGATCTTTTTTCCACACAACCACGAAGCTATGCGACTTTCTGAACCTTGATGAAACAATAACCTCCTAGCGTTGCCAGAAGCAAAAGCCTCAATCTCATCCTCATCAAGAATCTCTTCATTTCGGATCGTCTCTAAATACTCTTTTCCAAGCTTATTATCGCTGAAGGGATAATCAACACTGAACATGACTTGACTCAGAGGCATGTTTCCCAACAGACAACGCAATGAATGCACGTCAAACATGCCCGAAGTAGTAATCCAGATGTTATTATGCATCACCTCGACAAACCCACGCTTCATGCCGAAGAATGCAGTGGCCTTGTTGATACGGTCAAACATATACGGTATGAGCTCGCCCGAATGACCAATGATAATTTTGAGGTTCGGATGCCGGTCAAAAGTGTTACTGGCCATGAGACGGAGAATCGTGTTCGCAGTACTGGCATGCCATCCGAAAGCAAAAGCGCCGAGGGCAGTCGCTGAGTTGCTGTCCGACTGCAAATTGCCGCCTGAGTACAAAGCCTCCTTTAATTTTTGGCTCGGCCACGCGGGATGTATATAGATCGGCACATCGAGCTCCACAGCCTTTGCCCAGAGTATATCATACTCGCGACCGTCGTAAAAGTTGCCGTTGGAGTGGTTGTCGATCAGCGCACCGACGAAACCATGCTGCTTGATACATCTTTCAAGCTCATTAGTTGCTGCCACGGGATCATCCATCGAGAGACACGCAAAGCCAGCGAAGCGACACTTGTTCGATTGGATAGCTGTAGCGAGCTCATCATTTAAAGCTATTATTGTCGCAGCTGTGAGGAAGTTTGTTGGAGTGTGAGAGAGGACTTGAATGGCTACATTGTTCTCATCCATGCTCCTTATTCGCTCATTATCGATGTCGACGAGCTTGTTGATGATACCAGTAGGGAATCCATGGATCGGGTCGTCTTTAGCTAATTCTGACGAGTGTGCTGCCCGAGAGAGAAAGTGCTCCTCCAGTGTAATACTCATTGAAGCGATAGATCACCTAAACGTGTCGAAATAGAGCGCAAAGGGCAGGAGTTTACAACTGTTAGAACTTTGAAAGACAAGACGAGACCTAGTGGCATATGGCTCATATACTTATACACTGTTCGGAGATCTCGGATTAAACGTTTATCGCCATACGATATGGTGACGAGGTGATGCGGTCGACCTCGGTGCCGATTCGGCAAAACAGACAGTAGTGACATAACACTCCTACTCGAGACTGACTTACATGGATCTAATGCAGCGCATTCGAGTTAATGTATACGGCAGCTTGCGGGATCCCGGGCTGCCGTCAGCCTCGTTTCGGGACGTCCCAGTTTCGGCTTGAGCCATTCTGATGTGATACTCTTCTCAGTTATTAACAACACAAAGTCCATTTAACCTATGTTGTAAATACGACGTATTCACTATCTGTCCCAGCGAAGCGAGACTTGTTCGCTCGGACTGCTGCAGCAAGCTTATCGTTATAAGCAATTATTGCCTCAGCTGTAAGAAAGGTTGTTAGAGTATGAGACAGGACTTGGATCGCTACGTTTTTCTCATCCATATTCTTGATACTAATGATGCCAGAAACCTAATTCAATATATATTTTACGACTACAATAGTCTTTACCCTTCATTCAAGCCACAACTAGTAGGATCAGCCCCTTCGGCTGCCAGTAAGAGTTCGAACAGGCTTTGGCATTGGCCTTTGCCATGTGAATTCTGCCTCCTCGAAGATGACTTGGACCTTGCACGGTAAACCTTCATGACTAAAGACAGGGTATAGCTTCCTGAAAATCACATCGTCGCCATAGGAACCTATCGAACACGCAAGCAAGTTAGCTGAAGCAGCCTAGATGGCATAGAAGTCGTCTTAACATACCAACGATGCGGCCGTTGAGAGTAAAGAAGTACTCCTCTTTCGAATAGTCTATCCCACAGCCCACTGTGTCGCCTATACTGAATTTGATATTCTCAGGGCTGTTTTCTTCGTCGCTGACGGGAGGACATTCCAGGGGCCCACCGATGACCCCATCCTCGCCGCAGTAGCCCACTGTCCAAGCCCGTGAGCCCACACGAGCTTTTGCTAGGTCTGTGAATTCTCCGCAGAAACCGATCTCAATGTTGAACGACGACTCGTCTTCAGAATCATCCTTACTGTTTCCGGACTCAGAGTGCTCTTCACCACTACTGGATTCCACAGAATTCTGGTCATTGTTCGGTTCCGGATCAGCTGGTAATATCTTAACTTCGAAGTATCGTAAGTGATCGCTATGCGGACTGGTAGGCCTTGGAAGGAATGGGAAGTTAGCTCGTAAGGTAATGGGGGCGTCCCATCCCTCTTCGCGGTCCCTTCTTTCTGCAACATTTGTCAGTTTCTGTGTCTTATCGTCCCAAGTAACAATACTCACCCAAAAGGTCAACAACAAGCCCATCATCGTGAATGCTAAGTCGCTTTTGCAAGTCTACATTATCGCCACCCCATTCTGAGGGCGATATCATTCTCTGTGGCCTCTTGCAGGTTGTCAGTGGCGGCGGCGCCTCCGCTACCGGCGTGATTCTCCCGCCGCTCTGATGCACAAAATGGTCAATGGACCAACCATCTTGATCAGACTCGGTAACAATCTCTTGCCTCAAGAACTTGAGCTTCTCCCACATGGCTGGCTCATCCAGCTCAGTTGCGATGCGTAGCTCTTTGAACCCTATGCCCAAGGCCTTGACGTCATCGATATCCGATGGGATGTAATCAATGCAGAGTCCAATGAACTCCGATTTGAAAGTTCGTCGTGATATCATACCCAACTCTAGGGCCGATCTGCCATCGGCATTACAGTGCACTATAGGGTTCGTTCCAGCTTCCACAAGACGCTCAGCTATTTCTTCTTCTTCCCCTCGCTTGCCTCGGTTATGGAGACATGTCTTCAGAGCATTCATGCCGGTTTCTGGAGGCTCTACGGTCTCCAGGAGCAAATCATTCTTCTTGATCAAGGCTTCGACAATATCCGGGTACTCCGAGTCCGTCAGGTCCTGGTTATCGCGCAACATTTGGCAATGCAAGGTGATGGCTCTCCAATATGCAGGCTTCAGCTCATCCAGTGGCCACTTGTGGCTACCCTCAGACACTTCCCCTCTATCCAACAGCAATTGCAACTTGTCAAGGCGGCCAGAGTTGACAGCCAACACCAGGTCGGACGCTTGTACAGTTTTCTCTTTAGGCATCAGTATTTTGACCATCTCAAGATCACATCGAGAGCCTTCTAACGCAATTTGGAAGCCTGTCTGGCCATCTCCCGTGGTCAGGGTTGGGTCTCCTTTGGCTTTCAACAGAAATTCAACAACGAGAAGTTCACCCCATAGAATAGCGAGGTGCAAAGGAGTATATCCGTCTCCTTTAGGCAGATTCGGATCGGCTCCATTGTTGACGAGTAATTTGGTAGCCTCCAAATCATCAGCACTAACATGGAGTGGAGACCAGGCGTCGTCATCGAAAGCTGTGATACCAAGGTCCGGACCGTCCGGTTTATGGTCGAGAAGGATCTTGAGGGCATCAGAATTTGCATTGTACGCAGCAAAATAGACAGGTGTTCGTGATTCTTGATCCGTGGCGTTGATATTTGCATTTGACTTTAAGAGTTCCTCAACCACCTCCGCCTGATCTTCCTTGGCTGCAGTATGGAGAGAGGTTTGGCCACGGTCGTTGCGGATGTCAACATCGGCCCCCTTTGAAATGAGGAGTCTGACATTCTCCACGCGTCCATTCTCAGCTGCGGCATGTAGGGCACTCTCATCCGACCACTTGAGATTGACATCTACCTCTCTGTCCAGGATTAGCTGAAGGATTTCCGCCGATGGACCTGCCGCGGCGCTGTGGAATAACTGGGCGTCCAATGCTTTGGACATATCTAGATCCAGAAGGTGATGGAAAATGGGGTAGTCTGCACATTCAACTGCCCAAGATAGTTCCCTGTGCCAGTCGTGGCCATCCTCGCCGTGGCTACAGAGCTTTTTGACCATCTCAAGATTTCCATTATGGATAGCATAGTACAATGCTGTTCGTCCCTTGTCATCTTCAGCCTCAATCTCAGCCTCCTTTCTTAACAAAAGTTCCACCGAATCTAGGCAAGTGTAGCGAGTGGCCAGATGTAGCGGAGTTTGGCTGAGATTATCCTTCACATTAGGATCGGCGCCATTGTCAAGCAAAGTTTGAACTGACTTCGGATGCTTGACTGCCAAATGAAGAGGCGTCTGTCGGGTTCTTGACAGGCCATCAATACTTGAGCCTTTTTCCAATAGAAGATCGATGACTTCAGGCTTTCCATGGATTGCAGCAAAATGCAACGGCGTCTTTCTATCCACATCCGCCGCCTTTACATCAGCTCGGTGTTGGAGAAGCAACTTGCAAACGCTTAACGTTCCGTTTTCAGCGGCATGATGGAGAGGTGTTTTGCGTTGCTTGTCATCCGATACTAACGCTGAAGCTTTAGAGTTCAATAGGACCCGTACAATCTCTGTGTGCCCGTTTGCAGCGGCTTCGGACAGCGGAAATTGGTTGTTGTCGATAAAGTTGGGACTTATGTGATACTGACCTCGCAGCAAGTATTGGACCACGACCAGTGACCCCGCGCGAGAGGCTTTGATTAAACATTTACCCTTGTTAATATCAGATGTCTTGGACAAGAGCAACTTGACAGTGTCCAGGTGGCCGTGGATCGCGGCGAGTTCGGCGGCTGAAGCCAGTTGATCGTCCGTCAGGACTTCATCGTGGCGCAGTAATTCTGCAACAATATCTCTAAAGCCCCCCTGCGCAGCGTAGTGTAGCGGTGTCATATTCTTTCTATCCACATCTCTTATGGCCTCCTCGTAAAGGTTGACGATATCGGATGTTGCTTCAGAGTTTCCTACTCTTGTCGATATATGCAAGGGTGTACAATCGTCGTTGTCTCTTATACGCACTGAATCATGGGTCATAAGGCTTTGACCAATACTAGGACAAGTTAGAATTGCGTAGTGCAATGCTGTTTTGCCGGTGGAATCCTGGCTACACGCAAATGCGCCACCCTCGAGTAAAGTTTTCGCTGCATCCACATGACCCTTTCTGACAGCGATAATCAAGGGAGTTTGTAGACTGCTGTCCACGCTATCCATCTTACCGGCAATCTCGGTGATTCTGTACTCGTCTTCGGATGCGTCCTTTCCGAGTAATAAACTGATGACACTCGAACTTCCTCCACTTGCAGCCATGTGTAGTGGTGTCGTTCCATCTTTTGCCTTACAGGGACCGGTCATCGACTTCAAAAGCATCCCGGACACCTTCAATGCACCGCTAAAAGCTGATTGATGGAGTAGATGATATGGGATGGCTTCGAATTCCAGCGCTCTGAGAAAAGCCCTTGTTGCGTCGACGTCGTCATTCGCGATAGCGTAGGCAAGGCAATCAGCAGATATTCTGCCGCGAAAGTCAATTGTTCTTTCTAGGCTTCCTCGCCGTGTTCTCAGAGAGACAGCCTTTTCAGCTGATGGATCTTCTCCAAAGAGCTCGGATATCATCGGACCAAGGCCAATGCAGCAGGACATGCCAATGGCAAAATCATGACGGCTTATCCGCTCACTTCCCTCAGCCCCGGACTCCTCATCTTCGCCCTTCATATCAGGCGGATCGGCTGCCGAGATTGGAATCCTTCCCTCCTCAACTTTCTGAAGTAGACTCGGAGGTTGACCATGGCAAAAGACGTAATACTCGAACCACTTCTGCGCTTCAGGTGACAACAGAAATGAAGCCACCTCGTCTTTGAGATCTTTTTCGGGACTCGCAACTTGCAAAAAGTGCTCATGCCAGAATCGGCAAGCGTAGTCAAAAAATTCGAACCCATTCTCACGAAAATCGCCACTTACGCTTTCTTTGATAAGGGTTGATCTGGACGGGGACTTCGGTTGAAAGTACTTCCCATTTTCTGTTCCGGTATTGAACTCTTTCAGGACTATTTTGAGGTATCCCAAGCAAAGCTGCGTAAGTTCAAGGTGGCCATTCAGATCAAGGTCCTGCTTCGGAGTTGCGTTCAAGATGCCCCTTACGAACGAGTTGGCAATGAATGCTTGGCGATCTTCAATGGCAACTACGAGACCCATATGTCGCCTTAGATCCTGTGCTATATCCATCGAGACACTGTCTTTGATGTCACGGAATGTTCTGTCCTCAGGCTTGACAGCAGCAGCGACCGCTAGTTCCTCTAGTCGAAGTGTTCTCATGGATCTCATGGTCCAAGAAACCGCTGATAAAACCCAGGCTCTAACATCTGGATGTTTGCTTCCGAGGGCTAAGACCTGGGGCTTGTAAAGTTCCTCTTCAGTCCGGGCACTCTCTCCAATGCGACTTTGGATGACATGGGGAGTTGTTAAAGAGAATCGCTCGAACAGCGATGTCAGATAGGTCCCAGTCGCTGACAAAGAACCTTGAAAGGCATCAGCGGCCCTTGTGATCTGCTCAGTCAATTCAGTTGTACAGTGACGGTTCAGCATAGCTGAGCCGTAGCTCCGATCCAAAAGAAAATCCAATTTTGCGTGTATAAACTTCCTACGATAGGTCGCATAATCCTTGTCTAAGTCAAGTTGCATTTCCTTAGGAAAGAACAAGGTCTTGACACTGTTCCGGCTGCTGGTAATGAATGTAAACCTCGTTCTGCAGGATTCGAAAATTTTTGGCAGTTCATGTGAAAACCACAAATGAATTCTGCTTGGCCAATCTTCGTAATCATATATGACAACGAGGAATAGGCTGTTCTCAGCGTAGCGCACAAGCGATGTGAGCACAACGCGTAGACTTTCTTCTGTCCAAGCATCGCGCAGGAGTATATCCGCAAATATGCTTTCGACTCGATGGAACCAGCTGGGTCGTTGAGAGATGATCTGATGGATGAAGGTGTTGAGCAAGCTGTAAAGGCTTGGAGTATTATCCGAATAGGGAAGGCAACTATCGAGAGTGATTGTTGATGTCTTCTGGCTGATGTCCTGGATAATCAGCTTCAGAAGCGCCGACTTTCCGAGACCATCCTTCCCAATCACCTGAATGGATTTCGTGTCAAAGACCTCATCTGACGTAATTCCATTCAGAAGGGAACCATAAATAGACTTAAGCGCGATGGACTCTTCGAAACTGTCAAGTATTCGAGGCTCATGCAAAATCCAAGGAGAATTCGATAATGTACGCAAAGCCTCAAAGTATGTGTTTTTTACTTGATTGTAGCTTGATTGTCTGAGGTGCGAGTAAGCATCTAATGTTTCATTAGCATCGCTAGGTTCGATAAATCATGAGCCCTCAACATGCAACTAGATAGCAGCAGATAGTTCAATCAGAACACACAAACGATAGTCACACATACCGCAATTCGACGCTTGTGTCGGGGTAAAGTGCCGCCTCAGCATCTCCAAGTCATCAATTGTGTCCAAATCATAGTTGATAATACTCTGGTATGATGCTTCTGACCGGGATACAACTTTCTCAAAATCATTATGGAATTTTCCCAGGTCACCTATCATCTGTTGCTCATGGTAAGCATTACGACGCGGCTGGTTCTTCGGTGATATATACCGGTATAGTGGAGTTCTCGCCAAGACCTTCAACGAAATTGACGATCGAGTATTTGGAAGCGAATTTGTGGAAATTGTGAGACAGGTGAGAGACTGAGTTGACAAGAGTGGAAAGAATATGTGACAACCTGACAGTGAATTCCATGTCATGAGCCTCGATCATGTCCAATAGAATACTCTCCCACCCTCTCTTCTCGACAGAACGGTGAGCGGTTGAAAAGAAGACCTTCAACGATGTCAGATAGAGCTCATTAGATGGGGCGGTTCGATCGTCGTGCACTCACGAGCTTAGAGATATCATAACCGCTTTTGTAGTAAATGGGATTCGTGTTTGCTAAAATAATCGCCTGTGCTACTGTTAAGATTGCGAAGACAGGTTCATTCAGGTTTCCTTCACTTACCTGTTTGATCACGAAACCTCCAAACCCATACCCTGCAAGAATAATCTCATTCCGTTGCCCGCATTCATTCTCGTAGGCGTTTTTTTGGAGAGCATCGAGAAGAGTAATCGCTTCTTCATTAATTGTTCTCGGAACAAACACCTCTGAGACTTCGATAGAGCTTGTTGCTGTTCTGCCGACTGGTGCAGGTTTGGGCAACTCAGAAGGAACAACTGTATTGGGTCCAACAATCCCTTCATGGTTTTCTGGATGCGTCTCTGATTCACATACAATGGAGCTTCCGGCATTAGTGACTTTACGAGGGTGGCCTTCTGGGACCGTGTCTTCTTTTGCATTGGCTCTAAGTGCTTGTGGCATGGATGAAGAAGCTGAGGCTACCTCTGCCCTGGTGAAAACCGGGTGGAAGATGACTCGAGCCTTTGGACTGACGTGCTTGAGTACTTCAAATACACTGATTGGCGGCCCATCAATGTTTGACGTCTCAAAGGTGGTCACTGGGGCCACTGCGTAGATCCTTGAAAAAGACAATACTATTAGCGAGCTATTACAGCGGAATCGTAAAAATAGAAGAGGCATCCATACGTTAAATTCCACGGCAGTTCAGTGTCTTCCTGCGTAGGTATCTCCGCCATAGTTGTGAATATAGAGGTAATTGATTGCGCGATGTCTAGTATGTAGTGCTGTGCTGTGTAGAGTTAAGTCTTGAAGTAGAGCTAATATAAAGCTATTAGGTACTTATTTACTTTTTACTTTATTAAGGTTAAGAGACTTTATTTAAGATATAAGATTATAGATATATTTTAAGAAATAATAAAAGTAAAGTATTATTAAATAGAAAGCTTTCTATAATTAAAATTTATATAAATTACTTATAAATTAAATAAATTAAATATTATTAAATATTATTAAAAATAATTATTAAAATAATTTAATAAAAACTATTTAAAATTAAACAATTTAAAATTTAAAATTAAAATTTAAATATTTATTAAATTTATTAAATTTATTATAAAATAATAAATAAATAAATATTATATAAAAATAAATATAAAAATCTTTTAAAAAAGAATTTTAATTTAAAGAAATAATTTTAATTATTATAAGTAATATAATAT